>NC_141561.1:24765000-25100583 GCF_036417535.1 Chlamydotis macqueenii | reverse complement strand
TATTTGTGTGTGTGTGTGTGACACATCTCTGTTGTGATTGTGTGTGTGAATTTGTGTGTGTGTGTGTGTTAATTGTGTGTGTGAATTTGGTGTGTGAATTTGTGTGGTGTGTGTGTGAATTGTGTGTGTGAATTTTGTGAGTGTGTGTGTGTGAATTTGTGTGTGTGTCAGTTGTGTGAATTTGTGTCTGTGTGTGAGTTTGTGTGTGAGTTTGTGTGGTGTGTGTTTGTGTGTGTGTGTGTGAATTTGTGTGTGTGTGTGTGAATTTGTGTGTGTGTGTGTGAATTTGTGTGTGTGTGTGAATGATGTGTGTGTGTGTGTGAATTTGTGTGTGTGTTGTGTGAATTTGTGTGTGTGTGTGTGAATTCGTGTGTGTGTGTGATGTGTGTGTGAATGTGTGTGTAGAATGTGTGTGTGTGTGAATGTGTGTGTGTGTGAATTGTGTGTGTGTGTGTGTGAATTTGTGTGTGTGTCGTGTGTGAATTTGTGTGTGTGTGATTTGTGTGTGTGTGTGTGTGAATGTGTGTGTGTGTGTGTGAATGTGTGTGTGTGTGAATGTGTGTGTGAATGTGTGTGTGTGTGAATGTGTGTGTGTGTGAATGTGTGTGTGTGTGATGTGTGTGTGTGTGAATGTGTGTGTGTGTGAATTTGTGTGTGTGTGTGAATTTGTGTGTGTGTGTGTGAATGTGTGTGTGTGTGTGAATGTGTGTGTGTGTGTGAATTTGTGTGTGTGTGTGAATTGTGTGTGTGTGTGAATTGTGTGTGTGTGTGTGAGTGATGTGTGTGTGTGTGTGTGTGAATGTGTGTGTGTGTGAGAATGTGTGTGTGTGTGAGTGAATTTGTGTGTGTGTGAGTGAATTGTGTGTGTGTGTGAGTGAATTTGTGTGAGTGTGTTGTGAATGTGTGTGTGTGTGAATGGTGTGTGTGTGTGTGTGATTTGTGTGTGTGTGTGTGAATTTGTGTGTGTGTGAATTTGTGTGTGTGTGTGAATGTGTGTGTGTGTGTGTGTGAATTTGTGTGTGTGTGTGAATGTGTGTGTGTGTGTGAATGTGTGTGTGTGTGTGAATTTGTGTGTGAATTTGTGTGTGTGAAATTTGTGTGTGTGTGTGTGAATGTGTGTGTGTGTGAATGTGTGTGTGTGTGAATTTGTGTGTGTGTGAATTTGTGTGTGTGTGTGTGAATTTGTGTGTGTGTGTGTGAATGTGTGTGTGTGTGAGTGAATGTGTGTGTGTGTGTGTGAATTTGTG
This sequence comes from Chlamydotis macqueenii, assembly GCF_036417535.1. Taxonomy (NCBI): domain Eukaryota; kingdom Metazoa; phylum Chordata; class Aves; order Otidiformes; family Otididae; genus Chlamydotis; species Chlamydotis macqueenii. Next base: position 25,099,336 of record NC_141561.1, on the reverse strand, counting down.
TGTGTGTGTGAATTTGTGTGTGTGTGTGAATTTGTGTGTGTGTGAGTGAATTTGTGTGTGTGTGTGTGAATGTGTGTGTGTGTGAATGTGTGTGTGTGTGTGTGAATTTGTGTGTGTGTGTGAATTTGTGTGTGTGTGTGAATTTGTGTGTGTGTGTGAATGTGTGTGTGTGTGTGAATGTGTGTGTGTGTGTGAATGTGTGTGTGTGTGTGAATGTGTGTGTGTGTGAATTTGTGTGTGTGTGTGAATTTGTGTGTGTGTGTGTGAATGTGTGTGTGTGTGTGAATGTGTGTGTGTGTGTGAATGTGTGTGTGTGTGTGAATGTGTGTGTGTGTGAATTTGTGTGTGTGTGTGTGAATTTGTGTGTGTGTGTGTGTGAATGTGTGTGTGTGTGTGAATGTGTGTGTGTGTGAATTTGTGTGTGTGTGTGAATTTGTGTGTGTGTGTGAATTTGTGTGTGTGAATTTGTGTGTGTGTGTGAATTGTGTGTGTGTGTGTGTGAATGTGTGTGTGTGGTGTGAATGTGTGTGTGTGTGTGAGATGTGTGTGTGTGTGTGAATGTGTGTGTGTGTGTGAATTTGTGTGTGTGTGTGTGAATGTGTGTGTGTGTGTGAATTTGTGTGCTGTGTGTTGTGAATTTGTGTGTGTGTGTGTGTAATTTGTGTGTGTGTGAATTGTGTGTGTTGTGTGTGATGTGTGTGTTGTGTGTGTGAATTTGTGTGTGTGTGTGAATTGTGTGTGTAGTGTGTGTGAATTGTGTGTGTGTGTGAATTTGTGTGTGTGTGTGTGAATTTGTGTGTGTGTGTGTGAATTTGTGTGTGATGTGTGTGTGTGAATTTGTGTGTGTGTGTGTGTGAATTTGTGTGTGTGTGTGTGATGTGATTGTGTGTGTGTGTGAATGTGTGTGTGTGAATGTGTGTGTTGTGTGAATGTGTGTGTGTGAATGTGTGTGTGTGTGAATGTGTGTGTGTGAATTTGTGTGTGAGAATTTGTGTGTGAGAATTTGTGTGTGTGTGAGAATTTGTGTGTGTGTGTGAATTTGTGTGTCTGTGTGTGAATTTGTGTGTGTGTGTGAATTTGTGTGTGTGTGAATTTGTGTGTGTGTGTGTGTGAATTTGTGTGTGTGTCTGTGTGTGAATTTGTGTCTGTGTGTGAGTTTGTGTGTGAGTTTGTGTGTGTGTGTGTTTGTGTGTGTGTGTGAATTGTGTGTGTGTGTGTGAATTTGTGTGTGTGTGTGTGTGAATGTGTGTGTGTGTGTGTGATTTGTGTGTGTGTGTGTGAATTCGTGTGTGTGTGTGAATGTGTGTGTGAATGTGTGTGTGAATGTGTGTGTGTGTGAATGTGTGTGTGTGTGAATGTGTGTGTGTGTGTGTGTGAATTTGTGTGTGTGTGTGTGTGAATTTGTGTGTGTGTGTGAATTTGTGTGTGTGTGTGTGTGAATGTGTGTGTGTGTGTGTGAATGTGTGTGTGTGTGAATGTGTGTGTGTGTGAATGTGTGTGTGTGTGAATGTGTGTGTGTGTGTGAATGTGTGTGTGTGTGTGAATGTGTGTGTGTGTGTGAATGTGTGTGTGTGTGAATTTGTGTGTGTGTGTGAATTTGTGTGTGTGTGTGAATTTGTGTGTGTGTGTGTGAATGTGTGGTGTGTGTGTGAATGTGTGTGTGTGTGTGAATTTGTGTGTGTGTGTGAATTTGTGTGTGTGTGTGTGAATTTGTGTGTGTGTGTGTGTGTGAATGTGTGTGTGTGTGTGAGTGAATGTGTGTGTGTGTGAGTGAATGTGTGTGTGTGTGAGTGAATTTGTGTGTGTGTGAGTGAATTTGTGTGTGTGTGAGTGAATTTGTGTGTGTGTGTGTGAATGTGTGTGTGTGTGAATGTGTGTGTGTGTGTGTGTGAATTTGTGTGTGTGTGTGTGTGAATTTGTGTGTGTGTGAATTTGTGTGTGTGTGTGAATGTGTGTGTGTGTGTGAATGTGTGTGTGTGTGTGAATGTGTGTGTGTGTGAATTTGTGTGTGTGTGTGAATTTGTGTGTGTGTGTGTGAATGTGTGTGTGTGTGTGAATGTGTGTGTGTGTGTGAATGTGTGTGTGTGTGTGAATTTGTGTGTGTGTGTGAATTTGTGTGTGTGTGTGTGAATTTGTGTGTGTGTGTGTGTGTGAATGTGTGTGTGTGTGTGAATGTGTGTGTGTGTGTGAATTTGTGTGTGTGTGTGAATTTGTGTGTGTGTGTGTGTGAATTTGTGTGTGTGAATTTGTGTGTGTGTGTGTGAATTTGTGTGTGTGTGTGTGTGAATGTGTGTGTGTGTGTGAGTGAATGTGTGTGTGTGTGAGTGAATGTGTGTGTGTGTGAGTGAATGTGTGTGTGTGTGAGTGAATTTGTGTGTGTGTGTGTGAATGTGTGTGTGTGTGTGAATGTGTGTGTGTGTGTGTGTGAATTTGTGTGTGTGTGTGTGTGAATTTGTGTGTGTGTGAATTTGTGTGTGTGAGTGTGAATTTGTGTGTGTGTGTGTGTGAATGTGTGTGTGTGTGTGTGAATGTGTGTGTGTGTGTGAATTTGTGTGTGTGTGTGTGAATTTGTGTGTGTGTGTGAGAATTTGTGTGTGTGTGTGTGTGAATTTGTGTGTCTGTGTGTGTGAATTTGTGTGTCTGTGTGTGTGAATGTGTGTGTGTGTGAATGTGTGTGTGTGAATGTGTGTGTGTGTGAATGTGTGTGTGTGTGAATGTGTGTGTGTGTGTGAATGTGTGTGTGAGAATTTGTGTGTGAGAATTTGTGTGTGAGAATTTGTGTGTGTGTGAGAATTTGTGTGTGTGTGAGAATTTGTGTGTCTGCGTGTGAATTTGTGTGTGTGTGTGAATTTGTGTGTGTGTGTGAATTTGTGTGTGTCTGTGTGTGAATTTGTGTCTGTGTGTGAGTTTGTGTGTGAGTTTGTGTGTGTGTGTGTTTGTGTGTGTGTGTGAATTTGTGTGTGTGTGTGTGAATTGTGTGTGTGTGTGTGTGAATGTGTGTGTGTGTGTGTGAATTTGTGTGTGTGTGTGTGAATTCGTGTGTGTGTGTGAATGTGTGTGTGAATGTGTGTGTGAATGTGTGTGTGTGTGAATGTGTGTGTGTGTGAATGTGTGTGTGTGTGTGTGTGAATTTGTGTGTGTGTGTGTGTGAATTTGTGTGTGTGTGTGAATTTGTGTGTGTGTGTGTGTGAATGTGTGTGTGTGTGTGTGAATGTGTGTGTGTGTGTGAATGTGTGTGTGTGTGAATGTGTGTGTGTGTGAATGTGTGTGTGTGTGAATGTGTGTGTGTGTGTGAATGTGTGTGTGTGTGTGAATGTGTGTGTGTGTGTGAATGTGTGTGTGTGTGTGAATTTGTGTGTGTGTGTGAATTTGTGTGTGTGTGTGAATGTGTGGTGTGTGTGTGAATGTGTGTGTGTGTGAATTTGTGTGTGTGTGTGAATTTGTGTGTGTGTGTGTGAATTTGTGTGTGTGTGTGTGAGTGAATGTGTGTGTGTGTGAGTGAATGTGTGTGTGTGTGAGTGAATTTGTGTGTGTGTGAGTGAATTTGTGTGTGTGTGAGTGAATTTGTGTGTGTGTGTGTGAATGTGTGTGTGTGAATGTGTGTGTGTGTGTGTGTGAATTTGTGTGTGTGTGTGTGAATTTGTGTGTGTGTGTGAATTTGTGTGTGTGTGTGAATGTGTGTGTGTGTGTGAATGTGTGTGTGTGTGTGAATGTGTGTGTGTGTGTGAATGTGTGTGTGTGTGAATTTGTGTGTGTGTGTGAATTTGTGTGTGTGTGTGTGAATGTGTGTGTGTGTGTGAATGTGTGTGTGTGTGTGAATGTGTGTGTGTGTGTGAATTTGTGTGTGTGTGTGAATTTGTGTGTGTGTGTGAATTTGTGTGTGTGTGTGTGAATTTGTGTGTGTGTGTGTGTGTGAATGTGTGTGTGTGTGTGAATGTGTGTGTGTGTGTGATTTGTGTGTGTGTGTGAATTTGTGTGTGTGTGTGAATTTGTGTGTGTGTGTGTGAATTTGTGTGTGTGAATTTGTGTGTGTGTGTGTGAATTTGTGTGTGTGTGTGTGTGAATGTGTGTGTGTGTGTGAGTGAATGTGTGTGTGTGTGAGTGAATGTGTGTGTGTGTGAGTGAATGTGTGTGTGTGTGAGTGAATTTGTGTGTGTGTGTGTGAATGTGTGTGTGTGTGTGAATGTGTGTGTGTGTGTGTGTGAATTTGTGTGTGTGTGTGTGTGAATTTGTGTGTGTGTGAATTTGTGTGTGTGTGTGTGAATTTGTGTGTGTGTGTGTGAATTTGTGTGTGTGTGTGAATGTGTGTGTGTGTGTGTGAATGTGTGTGTGTGTGTGAATTTGTGTGTGTGTGTGTGAATTGTGTGTGTGTGTGTGAATTTGTGTGTGTGTGTGTGTGAATTTGTGTGTCTGTGTGTGTGAATTTGTGTGTCTGTGTGTGTGAATGTGTGTGTGTGTGAATGTGTGTGTGTGAATGTGTGTGTGTGTGAATGTGTGTGTGTGTGTGAATGTGTGTGTGAGAATTTGTGTGTGAGAATTTGTGTGTGAGAATTTGTGTGTGTGTGAGAATTTGTGTGTGTGAGAATTTGTGTGTCTGCGTGTGAATTTGTGTGTGTGTGTGAATTTGTGTGTGTGTGTGAATTTGTGTGTGTCTGTGTGTGAATTTGTGTCTGTGTGTGAGTTTGTGTGTGAGTTTGTGTGTGTGTGTGTTTGTGTGTGTGTGTGAATTTGTGTGTGTGTGTGTGAATTTGTGTGTGTGTGTGTGTGAATGTGTGTGTGTGTGTGGAATTTGTGTGTGTGTGTGTGTGAATGTGTGTGTGTGTGTGTGAATGTGTGTGTGTGTGAATGTGTGTGTGTGTGAATGTGTGTGTGTGTGAATGTGTGTGTGTGTGTGAATGTGTGTGTGTGTGTGAATTGTGTGTGTGTGTGTGAATGTGTGTGTGTGTGTGAATGTGTGTGTGTGTGTGAATGTGTGTGTGTGTGAATTTGTGTGTGTGTGTGAATTTGTGTGTGTGTGTGAATGTGTGTGTGTGTGTGAATGTGTGTGTGTGTGTGAATTTGTTGTGTGTGTGAATTTGTGTGTGTGTGTGAATTTGTGTGTGTGTGTGTGTGTGAATGTCTGTGTGTGTGTGAGTGAATGTGTGTGTGTGTGAGTGAATGTGTGTGTGTGTGAGTGAATTTGTGTGTGTGTGAGTGAATTTGTGTGTGTGTGAGTGAATTTGTGTGTGTGTGTGTGAATGTGTGTGTGTGTGAATGTGTGTGTGTGTGTGTGAATTTGTGTGTGTGTGTGTGAATTTGTGTGTGTGTGAATTTGTGTGTGTGTGTGAATGTGTGTGTGTGTGTGTGTGAATTTGTGTGTGTGTGTGAATGTGTGTGTGTGTGTGTGAATTTGTGTGTGTGTGTGTGTGAATTTGTGTGTGAATTGTGTGTGTGTGAATGTGTGTGTGTGTGTGAATGTGTGTGTGTGTGTGAATGTGTGTGTGTGTGTGTGAGAATTTGTGTGTGTGTGTGTGTGAATTTGTGTGTGTGTGTGTGTGTAGTGTGTGTGTGTGAGTGAATGTGTGTGTGTGTGTGAGTGAATGTGTGTGTGTGTGTGAGTGAATGTGTGTGTGTGTGTGAATGTGTGTGTGTGTGAATGTGTGTGTGTGTGAATGTGTGTGTGTGTGATGTGTGTGTGTGTGTGAATGTGTGTGTGTGAGTGAATGTGTGTGTGTGTGAATTTGTGTGTGTGTGAGAATGTGTGAGTGTGTGTGAATTTGTGTGTGTGTGTGTGTGAAATTTGTGTGTGTGTGTGTGTGAGTGTGTGTGTGTGTGTGTGAAATGTGTGTGTGTGTGAGTGAATGTGTGTGTGTGTGAGTGCATTGTGTGTGTGATGTGTGAGTGAATGAGTGTGTGTGTGTGAGGTGATGTGTGTGTGTTGTGAGTGTGTGTGCTGTGAGAGAGAGAGAGTGTGTGTGAGAGAGTGTGTGTGATGCTGAGTGTGTGTGTGTGTGAGTGTGTGTGTGTGTGAGTGTGTGTGTGTGTGTGAGAGTGTAGTGTGTGTGAGTGTGTGTGTGTGAGTGTGTGTGTGAGTGTGTGTGTGTGAGTGTGTGTGTGTGTGTGTGTGTGTGAATTTGTGTGTGTGTGTGTGAATTTGTGTGTGTGTGTGAATTGTGTGGTGTGTGTGAATTTGTGTGTGTGTGTGTGAATGTTTGTGTGTGTGTGTGTGTGTGAATGTGTGTGTGTGTGTGAATGTGTGTGTGTGTGTGAAGTGTGTGTGTGTGTGTGTGAATTGTGTGTGTGTGTGTGTGGATTTGTTGTGTGTGTGTGTGAATGTGTGTGTGTGTGTGAATGTGTGTGTGTGTGTGAGTGAATGTGTGTGTGTGTGTGAGTGAATGTGTGTGTGTGTGAGTGTGAGTGTGTGTGTGTGTGAGTGTGTGTGTGTGAGTGTGTGTGTGTGAGTGTGTGTGTGAGTGTGTGTGTGTGAGTGTGTGTGTGTGAATTTGTGTGTGTGTGAATTGAGTGTGTGTGTGAATTGTGTGTGTGTGTGAATTGTCTGTGTGTGTGAATGTGTGTGTGTGTGTGAATTTGTGTGTGTGTGTGTGAATTTGTGTGTGTGTGTGTGTGTGAATGTGTGTGTGTGTGTGAATGTGTGTGTGAATTTGTGTTGTGTGTGAATTTGTGTGTGTGTGTGAATGTGTGTGTGTGTGTGTGTGAATGGTGTGTGTGATGTGTGGTGTGAATGTGTGTGTGTGTGAATGTGTGTGATGTGATGTGTGTGTGTGATGTGTGTGTGTGTGTGAATGTGTGTGTGTGAATTTGTGTGTGTGTGTGAATTTGTGTGTGTGTGTGAATTGTGTGTGTGTGTGTGAATTTGTGTGTGTGTGAATGTGTGTGTGTGTGAATGTGTGTGTGTGTGAATGTGTGTGTGTGTGAATTTGTGACTGTGTGTGTGAGTGAATGTGTGTGTGTGTGTGTGAATGTGTGTGTGTGTGTGTGATTGTGATGTGTGTGTGTGAATGTGTGGTGTGTGTGAATTGTGTGTGTGTGTGTGAATTTGGTGTGATAGTGCCAAATAGTTAGTTAGTCCGAATTTGTGTAGTGTGTGCATGTGTTTATTGTGAGCCAGATGTGAGAGTGTGCCTGAGAGTGATATATCTGATAGTAGATGATGTATAGTGAGTGATATAGTCCATAGTGTGTTGTGAGTGAATGTGTATGTGTGTGCTGTGATATGTAGAGTGTGTCGAATGTGTAGTGTGATGTTGCCATAGTGTGATATAGTAGTCGTGAGTCGAATTTGTAGTAGTGCCAATTTGTGTAGAGTGCTGAATAGTGTGTGTGTGTGAATGTGTGTGTGTGTAGTCGAATAGTAGTATAGTGCAAAGATTGTGTGAGTGTCTTGATATAGATGTGCCTGATGAGTGTGATATGAGTGTAGCTGTGAATTTGTGTGTGCTGTGAGAATTTGTGTTGAATGTGAGTCGTGGTGTGAATGCTGTGTGTGTGTGTGAAATGTGTGTGTGTGTGAATGTGTGAGTGTGTGTGAATGTGTGTGTGTGTAGTGAATTTTTGTGATGTTAGTATGTGTCGAATTAGATAGTGTGTGTGTGCGAATATAGTAGTGTGAGTAGTCGATAGTGTGTGAGTGTGAGGCCATGTAGATAGTGATGTAGCTGAGTGCCATGTAGTGTGTGAGAGTGAGTAATGTGTGAGTGTAGTCGAGTAGTGTGTGTGTGTGTGAGTGTGTGTGTGAGTGAAGTGTGTGTGTGTGTGTGAGTGAGTTTGTGTGTGAGAGTAGTGTGTGTGAGTGTAGTGAGAGTGTGTGTGAGTCGATCAGTGATATATAGTGAGTGTGTCGAATTTGTGTGATGATTTGTGATAGTGCTGAATTTGTGTGTGTGTGAATTTGTGTGTTTGTGTGTGCCATTTGTGTGTGTAGTGTGAATTTGATTTGTGTGTGTGTGTCAGAATTTGTGTGAGTATATAGTAGAGTGCGCCAAATTAGTGAGTTAGTGTGACCCCCCATCATCCCTATCACCCAGCCAGCTCATTTTGGATCAAGTTGCAGGTAGAAAATGAGTGCATATTATGGTAATATCAATCAGTGTTTGAGGACACTTGAATTGTATGAATATTCATTTTTTAAAAACGTAAAATCTGACCCTTTCAGTTTCTATTCTCAAAGACCCCCATGAGCCATGCTCATGTAGGTATGGACATGCATGCATGGCAGCGGGGAAAAAGACAGGAGGAATGCAAGAGTGCCCATGTTTTGAAAATACCACTTTAAATTATCTGTCATAATTTGCATGGGTAATCAAGCTTTTATGTGAGCAATGTCCCAGGTCTTCTAATAGAAGATAGCTATATAGACCATTAACTAATCCAACTGACACAGTTTTAAAAAAGAACTCAGAGAACATGTACAAACAGCCCTGTGGGATAGTTTGCATACTATCAGTCTCAAGAACCGAACCAAGTCTCCTGCACAAACTGCACAGCCTTTTTTTTCCCTCACAGGTCTTTCAGACATTGTGCTGGCTTGCTTTATAGACTGAGCTATCTGTCTGTCCTTGACTGCTCCAGCCCATTTTATTTCTTCAACAACTTTAAGGTCAAGTCTTTCTTAGAAAGAGGCAGTATCTCCCTCTGTTAATCTCCAGGGTCGTACTTCAAGAGATCTTGTCTACAGATGACTAGTCGTGATGCAAATGTCTATTGATTGGAGAAGGCCCACCCAGTGCACATGCACATAGATGGTTGCCAGGTATCTGCTGTGTAAATTCTAGTCAGAGATACAGGCACAAGATGAGGGACATCCGCTGTGCGCTGCAAGCTGGCTTCACAACACACAGACCGCGAGCCTGATGCATCCAGCTGAACTGGGCTCCTGGTGTGTGTTGCTGCCAACATGTACCAGCAGCCCTGTCCCCAAGGGCTCCCAGTGCTGGAGCAGTAATGCCTCATGCTTTCAACACTCCCATCAGCAACAGTGCTCGGGGGGCCTGCCTCACCCCTGGGGTCAATCTGCACCAGTTCCCTCTCAGTTTTACTTACAGGGGTTCCTACTCCACACCTGGACAAATCTGTAGTTCACAGAGCTTCACTTTGAAACACTTTACCTTCTTCTGAATGTCTGATTGTGCCACGTGTAGATGTTGACTCATCAAGTAGTTCACTGTGATCCATTTGAGTGATGAAAAAGGAATCTAACAGGCCTGAGCGCTATGATTTCATTTAAGGCAAGTGTTACAGCATTCAACTTAATGCAACAGTCACAGGGGTGTTCTACAGCTTCACAAATTACATTCTTTCAGATATTTCTTCATATACTGAAGTAAGACCCACTACCTCCTGAACCTAAGGGACATTTTCAAACTCTATAAAAAGGTATAGAAAAAAAAAAAGTTGTAGAGTAGCAGTAGCTAACCAATTTAAAGAATAACTGCATGATTTTTGTTAACAATTATGTCCCTTCATTCTGTCGCTCCCTCAGAACATTTGCTTGCTCCAGTGAGGAGTTGCTTTTAAAGTACTTATTTAACACTTCCTGCCCAAATGCTACTTTGACTGTATTATGTGAAGAGAGTTAATTAGAAAAGAGAAAAAAAGAGTATTACATCATCATAATAACAGCACTTGGCATTTAGTAGCATCTTCAGTTTGAAACTCTCAAAGAGATTAATAACTATTCTGGAAATAATTCTTACACACTACTGAGAAGTAAAAGTGTTCTAAAAGTCTATGCTTTCCTACAACGTAAAGCTAGGAACAAGGTTCCATTTCATCAGGTCTGTACCATATCTGCTGGATAGATATCCAGCCTTGTCTTCCTTTCTTTAAAGTCACAGAGAGATAGGAATAAGTGAAATTTACAGGTAACTCACCAAGAATTTTTTCCTAGATGTTACATCAGGCTGACAGCAGTGAGCGAGCATGTAGGTTGCTGCTTAATTTTAGAATCAAGAAGGGATATAAAGTGCTCAGACTTCTCTTCCACATGCAATATATTATGTTACATTATATTGCAATCTTGTATGAGCAACACTGTCTGAGGCACACTGAACAGATAGGCAGGCATGGTAAAAATGCCAATCGATTATATTGTCATTGTTTAGGAGGCAGAAATCTAGAATGAAGCCACAAAAGCCACAATATCCTTGATATTGTGTCACTGAGTTACAGGCCATAAACAAAGAGAAAGTTGAGTTTGAGGTATCTCAAGATATTAAAACAAACAAACAAAAAGAAACCTCCATGAGCATGAACATTTCCTCCTATCCCTTCACAAACTCTCACACATCTAGTTGTTCTCCATCTCCCAGAAAAAGCATTGAAAATGCTAAATGAAATAGGATAATGAAAAGAGAGAGACTCTTTCAAAGGACTTTAATTTCCAGCAGATAAGATGGATCTGTGTATATGATCGACTTTACCCTGCCAACCTAGCCTACCAAGGGAAAAGCACTAGTGTCTGAAATCCCACAGCTGCTCCTGCCATGACCGTTCCTGTCGCCACTGCTCTGCTGTTTCCTGATGAGCTGCCGGGAAAGATGCAGCATCAACAGGAGCCAAAGCAACAGCAACAGAATTTTGCCTTAAGTAGCTTCAATCTCAAATACTAGACTGCTTTTTTTATGGGACAGATAAAAAGTTAATCTGCTGTTGCTTAGAATAACCACACAAAAATATCTTAAACATCAAGCAGTTAGAATAAAAGATTGTTTGCAACATTTTTTTTTCCTTCTACACATTAACCAGCTCTCCCAGACACTTCTGGTCACAAAAAAAAAAAAAAACACCTCTCCCCTTCCTTTCATTCTCTCTACTCTGCCCTTACTTTTTCAGCCATTTGTTGTTCTCCCTACAAACCAGTCCTTGCGTCTTAGTTTCATGTCTTACAACCTCAGGAAGAATTTGGCCCATCTACTTCTCTCTCCCATACTGATTTCTTTCACCTATTCATTTCCTGACCAAGAGTCTCACTCTCTAAATGAAGTACCTTTGGCTTTCTACACTGCACAGCTGAGCCCTCCACTCCTGGCACTTCTTTCTCCCTCCTCCACCACCCACTTGCTGTGGGATGCAGATTGCCCATGTGAACTCAGCTTCACAGAACCTGATGGTCTCTGCAGTGCATCTACAAAAAGTTTGCAGCTCATTATCCCCTGGGAAAACCTTGATAGTGCTTTTCTTGGCCAAGAGACTTCCCTTCAGAATTCTACTTTTACTCTTCTTAACATTAGCTGAAAGCATGAAACTCTACAATTGATACAGATTCCATTATATTTTCCTATTATGCACACCTCTTCTCATTATGCTTTATCATTAGTTGACAAAAAAGATAACAGACAAGTCACTTGTCTCTTTTTCAGCTCCCAATCTATGTCAGTCTCACCTAATCAGCACTTTCTGCTAGCAACAGCCTTTTATTACGTGCTTAATACAGTGCATAGCATGGTGAGGCCTGGATTTCTACTGCATCCCTATATTCAAATAATGATTATTAGCCCTTTTTTTTCAGGTACCATACATTTCACCTCCAGATTCACCTACCACAATAAGATTCTTATAGTCTTGCAGTTACTCTATAAACTAAGGTTTGGTTAAGGTTGCTGCAGACAAATGACTCAATCCTTCCATCATCATTAAAGCCTTTATATCTACAAAATGGTGATACCCACCTTAGGAAATACTGCTTTCAGGAGACTACTTTGACAATTAGAATATAGTGGTTATAAAAAGCTAACTAGGTGTTTTCCAGCACAGACCTCTAGGCAAGACCAGAGCTTTGACTTTGGAATCACACTCTGCTCCTAAATTTCAAGGCCACGTAAACATCTTCAGCCGAAACTCTGCCATTTCTGCATCCCTTGAGTACACTCCTTCTCCTATTAGTCAATATTGCTCTTACAAAAAGAAAAAAAAAAAAACATTAAAAGAAGATAATCGCTGCTCTGAAAAATCTTTTTTCTTTTTCCTTCAAAGCCCCTATCTTTTACTGTTTACATATAGCTGAAAGACAACAGTCATTTGAAATATGAAAGCTCTCCTAGTAGAAAGGTGACCATACAAGGCTAAATGCAATAGAACTAAAAGCTTTTCTCCTTTTGTGTTTGCTGTGTGGGAAAAGAACCAAGGATTTGTTGAAACAGGAATATGACAAAGAGAAACAGAAAGAGATAATAGCTGATCATTTCTGCCCCCTAAAAGACCAAGGAGAAAATTGAGACATTAGAAGATAAATCCTCACATAGGAGACATTGCTAAATCCACTTTACATCATGTATTAGCTACCCATTAGATGGTGGTTAGAAAAGTCAAAAATCTCTCCTTTGTTCACAGTTTCATTATTATTACTCTCCTCCTGTATCACTCCCTCTGTTTAATAGCCTAAGCTCAGGGCCCATTTTAACAAACTGCACATTCTTAACCCTAGAATGTATTTAATTCTCTCTGGCTTCTCAGCACAATATTACTACCCATGCATTGCAGAGAATATATAATGTATTACATTCTGCAGTATGACTTGCATAGTTAGTCAATAAATAAAATATGAAATATTTGCAAAGAACTTGCATCCATCAAACTGAGTACACAACATACAATTTTATCATATTCATCTGTACTTTCTAAAGACAATGTTAGTTTTCCTCCTTTTTGTTGTGCAACAGAATGTGACTAGCCTTTTCAGAGTTTCATGAGGGATGAAAAACAAGAATCTCCCTTTCTAGCACAAACCATAAAACAGGCTGTCAGAATTGCAGTTTTTATGCTCACCTTTGTATGGGAACTCTCAGTTTTCTTAGGGAGATCCCCTGACAGTGGAAGTGATAGAGGTTCTATGCTCTGCAACAGCTCCGTAGTAGGAAAAATTGCTGCTGCTCCTCCTAAAGTCTTCCTTATCAAGGACACCACAACTGCCCTGCCACCCTGCTCAGCTCAGAGGTTAAACAAAACAGGTTGGTCCTGGGCTGCCTTCTATCTAATAGTCCAAATTAACCATGATTTTGACAAAAACGAATGAAACAAGTTCCTACAATGACAAAAATCTGAATCAATTTTTTTTTTGTTATTGCTGGCTTCAGTAGTGTGTTCATTTATCAATTACTTAGTCCTGGAGCCTGCAAATTGGCAATGTCAAAGCTTTTGCTGACTGCTAATTCTCTTAGGTGATGTATATTGCACAAATAAGAAAGCTACATTAAAATGCCAGCATTATATACAGCATGACATTTTCCACTCTCCCTGAAATGATTTATCATAGCCATGTTCACATTCATTCAGTCTCCTGTGCCATAATTTATTGGGAAACTGTTCCATAATTGCTGCTATGACTTTGACAAGAATTATATGATGAGAAGATTTCAGTCATTAACCATCTAGAAATATCAAGTGTTATCCTCACATATGACAATGAAAGCTACACTGACTCACCATCCAGTCAATCACTTTCCATACCCATACATGTGACCCCTTCAGGAAGGGTGCTTTTCTCCTAGCTGAAGAGTCCAAGCAGGCAGCAAAATAGAATTTTCAAGCCTTTTCAAAGTAAAACCCAACAGCCCCCAACCAAAAATCCCCACCACCTAGCTACGATTGTGTTTGGGGGAAAGCCTATGAAATCCAACACATATACAAAATAATGCCACAAGCCAGGAAAGAAATTAGAAGTAAAATTGTTATAGTAGATGGTATGATGAAGCCAGTTGATTTACTGTGTCTCCACGCACAAAGGAAACATTTGTATGTTTATTTCCCTGGATATAGCACCGTTGCACCTCACGCTGTCTTGCATGTTGTAGCTCAGTTTCACTGCAGAAGAAATTGCCCATCCGTTCATTCTCCCGGCTGTTTCTCTGCCCTCAACACTGAAAGCACTAAGGTAGAAAAAATTAATGCCTAGCAGTAGCCTTTCCAGTTCACATTTACATGCCTAAATATACTTTTTCGGCATCACCAGACATTACTGGATTCAAGAGAGTGCTGGATGCATCACACTGTTGACCTCTTGAGCATTATTTGAAAATCATGGTTCATGTTTCAGTGGCAAAATAAAAACTTAAAGTTAAGCATCCATTTCATTATGATGACAGGTATACCTTGCTGTGCCCTGTTGCTATGGTAACAGGTATGGTAGCCATAAGATTTATGGTAAAATGTATTCCCAAAAGGTAACTTTTTTTTTTTCATTCTCACTCGCATGATTGTACCATATTACTTAATCACAAAGAGAACTCAGAGGATATGCTCTTAGTTGAGCTCAGCAGCTCCTGCAAGTCTTGCATTCACCTTCTTTGTGTTTAAATGCAGGAGATTAAATATACTAATGCTTTAAACAAAATATGTCAAAATTCTTGCTCCAGATGGAACTAATGAAAAATTAAGAGGAGACCATATGTTAACCATTACTTAACTGAGTACACAGCTATCCCAAATCCTGTACTGTATGAAAGGGAAAACATTTATCACTTGTGAAAACATCATTTTTGGCTTCACTAAAAGCAATGGAAATTATTTTTAAAATTCCAGACATAATTCCTGTCTGTTATTGAACACACATCAGAATTCTTCTCCTGGTTTAACATTTTAAATATACCTTAAAGCGAGACTATTTACATTCAAAGCTGTAAACATTACTGTTTTAATAAAAATTCTCAGTTTTCAAAATTTTTATTACGTTGGGTAAGAGAAAAAAACCTGCTTCACTAGCAGCTGAGAACGTAGTGTCACAGCTGGCATACAAGTAGCTGGGAAAACATTCTTAAGCTACAGTTATTCAAGCAAATGTATACTGCAGCAAAGAGTTTTTTAAGTTCCTTCCTGCCTCTTTCCCTTGTCAAGCTGAAAAGAAGCCAGTATTACATTAATGAAAATATTTTCACAATATTTTAAATTATAAAGTTGCTGTATTCTTACATTTTTTACATTTCTTTGATGTTAAACTAACTCAGAAGCTGATTCAGTGTTCAAGGTTTCCATGGATCAAATTTTTTAAGTATGTGTCTGTTCTAATCCAATCTTCATTATCAACCTTTGCATTTGTAAATATGCATCTAACAACCCATCTGAAATCTAGTGGGTAGCTCTGATACTTTCTGAAGTGCTCCCACTGATGCTGGGGCCAGACTGTACACAGAGTTCTCAAAACAATACAGGAATATCTACGTTGTTTTGAGGGAAAATAATACAGCCAGGGATCCGGGAGATAAGACTTATTACATCCACATAGATGAGAGTCTCTTGAAAGTCTAATGTCATTGGACTAGTACTATATGACATGGGACAATCAGTGTACCTTCGTAGTAAATCAAATAGTATTTAAAATGTTAGGTGCTTTCATAAAGGAGGAAATATATCATATTTAAATTGAATTGAAATATCACCTTCTAAAAAGATAATATATCTCTGTAGTTAGATTTACAAAAAGAGATATTCACGAGGACACAAAACAATTAGAAGCAACTGTAGATTCATGCTGCCAAAGAAAGCACTTCCCAAAAGACTTCAGAGCATGTTTCCTACTTGTCCACGTGATTATATCCCTCCTGCTCCAGTGCTACACATAATGCCCATGTTGCTTCTGAATCTTTTTCAAATCACTTCAGAAAGTGGAAAAAAAAAAAATTAAAAGAAATCAACAGTTCTTGGCTATAGTGATATCCAATGCTATAAGCAAGAGAATTTGAAGCACACAAGAACTAACGGCCACATCACAGGAAAAAAAAAAAAAAAAGAATCATTTCACTGGATGTTACAAATGTCTAGATCTTTTCCTTACCTGCCTCCTGTCCCTCTGAGATGATGATGAAGAGGAGGCACTTCTATGTGATGGAGTGGATGTTTTGTGAGCTGGAGATACACTCTTTTCCTCTGAACTCATCTTTGCAGCAAACTCGTAGTAATGATCTTGTGCTCTTATCACTCATATACAAAAAGGCAAGGGATAGTCTCCTGCATCCTTCTGTTTCACAGTTTACGGACAGCCAAAGAGGAACTAAATTTCAGCAGAACTGCACCTTAATAAAGAAAAATGTGAGAGAAAGAGTGAATGAATATACCCTCACTCCAAAGTAGCTCTGCAGCAAAGAAATCTGTGATAGTCACTATTTAATCCAACAAATCTCCCAGTTTTTTACTTCCCTTCCTAACAACTACCCAGTACAAACAAAAAAAAAAAAAACAACCCATTTCTCTGCATTCTCACAGAAGATGAAAATGGTACTACATTATTTTAAAAATTCCTACAGAAAGGCTTAATGAATTTACAGAAATTCTCAGGCAAAGATTACAAATCGTTGACAAGAGGTCATTATCCCATCTTCCATAATATCATAACATTATCAAGTAACTCCTTAGGACTCCTCATACAACACAAATGCCACTGAACACCTCGTTATAATCAGTACTTCTTAAAAATCCTGCAGTTAGATCAAGAACTCTGCAAGCTGGGTTTTAAAAGTAGGTCCCTCTTTCAAAGATGGTGGCCTCACTGAAGGAGCAGACAACCTAGTTTCACAAATCAGCACCTTCCAGATGGTGCAAAGCTCACCAGACGTTCATGTCTTGCTCTCAAAGATGACTGAAAGATAATACAAAATGTTACGACCAGAAAACGCTTTCAACCACAAGACTGTGGCCAGGGGGTATTCGTATTTTTATCTGGACAGAAATGCCAGTGTATTTGTTGAATCCCAGGTACAAAACCAATGTACTGATGAAGGCAGGAAGTGCCCTGGGCCTAACAGACGCTCTGGGCTGTACCAACAGTGATATCTCAAGGTCTATGCAATTTTCATACAAGTCAAAAATCAAATTACAAAAATTAGAACACAAAAATTCTAATACTAGTTCACAAAGCTGTGCAGAACAGTTGTGTTATTTAATAGCTAAAAGGACAAATTTTCAGTCACTTTCAGCTATGAGGTCACTGTTTTCAGATTTTTCAGCCGAGCACCCTTCAGGCAAATGAAAATCAAACCCTTTTTTAAAACATCTGATCTTCAGTTGACTCGTGGAAAAATTTATATTTAGCATTGGCACAGGACGACAGTGATCTGGCACTTCAAGTGTGTTTTTAAGGCTTTCGGGAAGCGTAGGTGCTGTTATAAGAAGCAAACACAATGCAAGCAAGTGCTACACAAGAAAAACAGTTCTTTAAATAGTTGCCAGGTTTGAGCGTCTGTGAAGTATGGGCTTTTTCTTTCGAAAGGTATTTAAAATAATAAAACAGTGGCTTACACCTAAGCCAAACTCCACAGTGGTTCTGTGGCGTTGGCCAAGCATTAAAAGCTGAACCTAAACAACAACTTGCTCAGACTACACTGATTTATTGATAGCAGTCTCCCCCCAAAAATACATAAAACTAAACCATTCCACTTCACACTTCAAGAAGCAAACATTTCTCCTTGCCCTATTTAACAGCAACAATAGCTTCAACACAAAATTCCTTTTACTTATACATAGAAATTTCTCATAGAGAAACAGTTCAGTGTTAAATGTAAAAAAATAAAAATAAAAAAATACAAAGGCAAGTGGGATATTTGAGTAAACAAGCACTGTAAACACAACACAACAAAAAAATTAATGCAAACTAGCAAGAGTTAGCTTTGATCTTTTTCTTATTGTTCTTGCACATTGAATTTGGATTCTGTTTCTCTATATTGCTAAGAGCTTATCTTCCAATTTTGTCTTAAAATTTGGGTAATACATCTTTTTTAGAACACATTAGAGAAAATAAATGTAGTGAAATTAGCGTAAAGAGACATCAGTCTCTCTGTAACTTAAACTGCAGCAAACAATTATAAATCTAATTTTTTTGGCCAACAAATTCAGTTTACCAAAATGAAACCAATGCTTTTGAGGCCTTCTTCGTTAGCTTTTTCCATCAGTCATAGGCAGTTTTGCTATTGACTTCAGTGGGAACAGAAGCAAGCCATATACCACAGTAGAGTATTTCTAGAAAATAATAGAAAACCTAAAATCACATTCAAAAACTATTATATTGGGTCTGGGGTGGGTGGGGGTTGTCCCCCTAGTAATTATGCATTTTTTCTGATACTGTTTCCTGACATAGACGAAACATCTGACTCATTGTACGACGCAAATTTTATCATCCCTTTACTTCACAGCAAACATGTCTTCAACCTGAAAGTATTTTAATTTATTTCAGTTGGACAAGTCAAAAAGAAAAGCATTATTGGCCACTGGGTGTTAATTGCTGTTTATCCAAATATCATTAACCTATGAGCTACATTTTGAACCACACCAACTAAATCCCTCATGAACTGCTCAAAACCATCTGTCAGGTTAGGACCATAAGTTGATTCAGCCGATCAGATGTGACCATGCGTTGGCTTGCCTCAAAGCTGCTTTGCCACAATTTCCCAAGGCAGGAAATCTATTTAATGCTTCCAGCATACAAGAAGAGTCAGGCTTCCTGGAACATGAAAACCAGGCACTGCAGGAAGATTTTGGTCATCACAAGTATCAATTGCCCAGATGGGAGTTTTGTCTTCTATTTTTCTCATTGGCATCTCAACTATTTTGGATTTAAAACATCATTTATAATTTAGTAATATAAAAATTTTTTACTGGTTCTTCAGTACATTCTCTTCTAGGTTATTTATTTATTTTTTATGTAAGGTGAATGTATATAGAAAGGTAAGATGCTCTGTCCAAAGTCAAGCGGAGAGCAAGTCCTGTAAGCAGAACATGCAGTGAGGTCTTTTAACTCTGATGCGTAAGGGAAAATACCATGTGCCATGATTGTAACATGGTCCAGATAAGGCAAAACATCTATATCTAATCCTATTCATAAAGGAATATAAAATTACTGTACAGACACTGCAATAAGAAATTATTTAAGAAATATACTAAAGATTGTTTATTGAGTAGTTAATAAATTGTTTATTCTTTCTTAAATATTTGGTGCTGAATACTTCTTTTATAAGAGCTGTTCCACCAATTTGTGCAGTTCACCCCTACTATGTTTATTTTTTAAGCTAGCCTTTGAATTCAAGGCAGGGTTTTCCAATAATGTTTTTGCACTTGAGCTGAATTGTTACAGGTTCTCTAAGCCTGACAAAAAACCAAAACAGATAAGCGAAAACCTAGAGATTCCCCGTTGTTCTTCTACTTCAATCTCAGATTTGAACATATTTTACTACACAATTTTTTTTTCCTCATTTATTCTCATTTCATTAGTGTCATGTGTTGTTGTTTTTCTTCCCTGGTGTCTTAAATCAAGTATTAAATGGGTCTTAAAAACAAAGTCATTCTTCATCTCCTTTCCATCCACAGAGTTGCTGTCTCTTTCAGTCTCCTTCTGACTAAATACATAAATAAAGCAAATTACATGTTTTATTTCTCATATCAGAAATCACTGTTTTTTACACTGCCTTCTATCATCTGAAACAAAACTATTTCAGATGCATCAAAATAAATTACCAATCCAGCATCAAGATGTAGTATGATTATTTTTTATATCAATGTTACACTAAATAGTTTGAAAGACAAGAAAGCACTAAGAGCTACTTACTGATTTCTCTTCACCTTCTATCGCAGGTTACAATAATATGTTTGATTAAGTATTTCTTTAAAGTATTTTCTGGGAAATCTGTAGACTGGACTATTCAGTAGTATAAAAGTAACAAAGAAGACCCTGACTCTCCCTATAAAAATTCATTACTCTTAATTCTATTCACTGAACAAACTACATTGTATCTGGAGTTACATGGATTGTCATTATTTGACATTTCACTTTGAAATAGAGTATTTTTATGTTACTAACTGAAATTAAAAATGAAAAAAAAATTTTAAAGGACGAGGAATGAAATGGAGACAGGCTATTTTTACTGGGAAAAAAAACCAAAACATTAGTAGGTTTAAAAGGTCCAAGTGAGATACATTCACAAGGAGTAAAATGAGACAATACACCAGGGAGCAAACTGGGCAAAGACTTGAGAAACAAGCTGTATCAACTGCACAAAATGAATGGGCTACACAGAGGAGAGAAGCAGGCTGGGGAAAGGAATATTAGCAGTATCAGAGGCATGGATATTGCAGCTGTCTCGCTTTACAAGCCACCACTGTACAGCAAGTCCACTGACACTGGTTAGAGAACCTCCTTCCCCTCCCAAAATCTGAAGATGTTTCACTGACCCTGGGCAACTGCACCAACTGCAGTGTGGTTTGTGAAAAAGCTATTAGTAGAAGTCAAAAAAAAGTTCAAATGCATGACTTGTGTAAATCTAGAATTATAAACAAATCAGCACATCATAACAGATAAATGGAAGCTCTCGATGGGTAATTCCAAATGAATTCTGGATTCAAGTAACAGACTTCTGTCATTAATGTTATGTTGTTTCTCACTCTGAGTCTTTTCTGCAAGAAAGCCCAGAATGCTTTATAGACTGTTTAATATCTTGTGCAGTATTGGAGTAATTTGAGCAGACAATTTAGGGTGCAGAACTGAGTCTCTAGACATAAATGAACCAAAAATATAAGACTGTCACTGGCATTATTTCAAGCAAAGCATCTTCACACTGATCTATCAATATGAGGCTGTTTTTCATTCGGGAGGGAAGAGGTTTTCTGTGGTGCTCTGCAGTTGTCTAACACCGTCATTCTATATTCAAGCACTCAGTGGAGGCAACCTTTGTTCTCACCTTATGAGGAATATGAAACTGCCTGTTCCCCCCTTTACTGCTGGAAAGTCATAATCATAGTTTTCCACAGTATGTGAATGTTGCAAACACAAGAATATAATGGAAATAAAACATCTCAGTGTAGTGGCAATGCTATCGTGATTTAATAGACCACTTATAGGAAATAAGCAATTCATCTTGTTTATTAAAAAAAAAAAGTTAACAAATCCCTTTAGAGTTATTATTTGAGAATCAGTCACATAATTTTAGCAAAACATCAACATTTCAGGAAATGGCTTTAATCATTTTAAGATTTACTTTATTTGCAAGCCCTGTCAGAAATAATAAAGAGCCAACTCCAGATTCAGGAAAATTATTGATTACATTTGGCATGTTGACAACGGGGGGGGGGGAGGGGGGAAGAAATTAGCAACCCTTCCTTTTTTAATTCAAAAACAGTAATTCCCATCAGGAAAATCAATTTCCCACATTTTGCTACCACAGTTTTGGGAGCACAATTGCTCCAGTAATAACTTTCATGGCTAATATTTACAGTAGTCATCAGAAGTCACATGTCCTAGACATGTGAATTTTAAATCCTAGATAGATACCGGAACAACACTGTTGATCTAAGGGGACCACTGATAATTTTCAGGTCCAATACTTATGAGTAGGAATAAATGAGATGCTACAAGAAGACAAGGAAATCTTTCTAGCACTAAACGGTTTCTAAGGTAGAAGACACTAGAACCCATACAACTATGTTACCATTACTCCTTCCAAGTATTTTAAAAGCTGCATATTGAAGGTTTGGATAACAAATATACATGTCTAGTTGCAGGCATCTGTAACAACATTGGCATGTATAAATTCTCAATCTGGTACTATAAACAGCAATACATACAGTGCCTAAATACTGCCATAAATCACTCTTGATCACATATTCAGGAGGATCTAGAACCTGTCTGCAGGTAGAAAATGAGCCAAGTCCAGCACTACCCCTGGAGAGGGGAGCTCTGGTACAGACCAAACTGCTGCACTTGGTCAGTGCAATTTGTAGCTTCCATGATCATAGAATCACTTAGGTTAGATAAGGACTGTTGAGATCAAATCCAACTATAAATCTAACACTGTCAAGTCCACCACTAAACCATGTCCTTAAGTGCCATATCTATACTCTTTTTAATATCTTCAGGGGTGGTGACTCAATCACTTCCCTGGGCAGCCTGTTCCAGTGCTTGATAACCCTTTCAGTGAAGAATTTTTTCTAGTTGAAACTACCAGAAAGAAGGTTGTAGCAAGGTGGGTGTCGGTCTATTCTCCCAAGTAAGAAGTGACAGGACAAGAGAAAACAGCCTCAAGTTGTGCCAGGGGAGGTTCAGATGGGATGTTAGGAAAAATTTCTTCACTGAAAGGGCTATCAAGCATTGGAACAGGCTACCCAGGGAAGTGGTAGGGTCACCATCCCTGGGCGTACTAAGGGATACAGTTCAGTGGTGGACCTGGCTGTTAGATTTACAGTTTCCAACCTAAATGATTTTATGATTATGGAAGTTACATGATCATAATTTACAAATTGTGCTGATCAAGTGCAGCAGTGGTGATGACCTGCCTGAGATCATGGTGTCGACCAGCAGCCTCTCCATTGTGAGGTGACTGGGGCACGCGCTTAGCCTCCCTCCTACAGCCACTCCACTGCTGGGCTTCACCAAAACTCTGAGATCTCGTGTTTGCTTACAAGGCTTACTGCGTGGTTAGATGTGGACACTCATCTTCTTCACCACATTGATTACTTTGTTTGCTAATTTAGCTAAATATATAACTAGATGTACATTGTAACAATGCAATCACTATACTCAGCTGATAAAAAAAACCAAAGCCTTGCTGTTTTATGTCTTATTTCATATGATGATAGACAAAAGCAGTACTTACCCATTTTACACACGCCATTTCCTGCAATCTCTTTCAAGATTAGATAATTCATCGGCTAAGACACGATGTTTATGTCAATAAGAGCAGCCTAAACCTGCATCACTATTCTTAATTAGCTAACACTTCTCCTTGACTGATAGTCAATAACGCAGCAAAAGTAATGGGAAAAAAAAAAAAAAAAAAAAACAAACAAACCACCCAATGTATTTCATAGCAGTTACGTTTTACAGTCCTACACTTGACAGCCACCCACAACAAGGTGTAATAATTCTTCAACTGGAAGAATTATCAAAGAAATTAAAATGAGTTAACATCATGTTTCCCAAAACAGTGATTAAGTTTATTAAACATAGTGTTTTTTAAAGTCCTTAGGCTTTGCTTTGGTGGTTGGGTTAAGCAATCATTTTGGTTTTTTAGCGAGGGGAGGATGTTGTGGGTTTTTTGCTTTTAAGGTCTACTTCCGTACACAGTCTTTACATCTTAAACAGCATATTCCACAGAAGACTGCAGTATCAGCAAACATCACTCTTATTTTCATGTCATTCTTAACACAATGTAGTGTCCCATAACATTTATATCTGATTTAATTTCGTTAACACTGAGGTATCATTTTTTTCTAAGTTGCTAGTCCAAGTATGTCTCAATAATATAAAAAGTAAAAATAATATCTAAAAAACTACTTGTGTGGGCAAACGTCTGTAAAATACACAATTATGATAGACTTCATCTAATAGATGGATAAGGTCAAACAACAGATAATCAGATTCAGACAAGAAGAGGTCAGTACATGATCTGCCTTTCCTATTTGCTGCTTGCCTACACAAAGCAGAGTTTTCTGCCTTTCCAGAACCCTGAAGCATACATTGTAATTAGTGGAGTTCCAGTATGTCCAAACCTCCAGTTTAGATGATAATTTCAAAATAAGCCCTCAACTCATTTGCATTCCCTGAGGATTGCCTCAACAGCTGAAGTGACCCTAGGATTTTCATTAGCAGGTCTTTGTTGCTCTGCGTTCCTCAGGCTATCACAGTAATAGAATACTGTTGATTTGCATGGCATGTAAATTTTTTGCATACTACAGAGGCAGCATATCAACCTGTGTTGTATGCATTTGTAACAGACTGCTGTGAGTAGAGGGTTAAGTGCATATACATATTTACAAATGCATAAATACAAATATACAATATATACCAGTTAAACATCAAACAGGAAGAAGTAAACTGGGGATATTATCATCCTTTCTAAACTAGTGTAAGTCGAGAACACCTTTTAAAAAAATAATTAAAAAAAAAAAGGGGCAACAAAAAAGCCTCTATCACATACTAACCCATCCCTCCACTCCTTTTTTTTAAACTGAAAACATTACTGGGGGACTTTGTTTCCAGTTTTCAAGAAGCTCTTTAAAATAATTAAAAAAAAAAAAAGCAAAACTTATTTTCTCCTTATTTTAATAATGTATTTTTTTCTTCAGCACTGGGCAACTTGGACAAAGGAAAAATAGAGTAGAAGCCTAAAAACTCTTAAATTGCTTTTTAATTAGTCTCAACTGGACAGTAATCTAAAGTAAATAACCTAATTTTCCTTATAAAAGGGCTATAAAGTGTTTTCAGAAAAATGGTACTAATCCTCCAAAGCACAGGAGCCTAAAAGGTGCTTGTGGCCCTTGAAATCCATGTCTGTCTGCATTTTATTGCCCTTCTTTTATTAACCTGTCTTGTTTCTCTGCATGTTTTACTTCCACTACCTCATAAACATTATGGTTTTGCTATATGTCAAGCCTACCAAGTAAAATTTTTATTCACTGAAAATTAAGAACTGCCTATTTTATCAATCTTGAATTTTGGACAGTATATCATCAAATGCCTGTAGGGAGGATGCCACAACAACTCATTGCTGTCTTGTATAAATGCAATGTATTTATTGGAGCAAATACAAGACTGCAGTTGATGGAGTTTGCTCAGGTCACAGAGAATGGAGGGGATACACAAAACTGGCAGATTAGTCAGAGCTTACACCAACCGTATTTTTTGGGGTGCTAAATGGAAGGTCATGTCCAGGAACAAAAAACAGGATGCAATTTTATTCTTGGAAGCAATTAGCTTGACAAACACTGAAGTGTCACGGTGGATCACAGCTGCACAGGATAATATAGTTAATGGCTTATATAAAATCTGGGAAATATCAAGAAGGAATAGGGAGGCTGTATTACCTCTGTGACTGCTACTAAATCACCGTGTCTTGTTCTGCTGCCAACATTTCAAAGACATTCGCAAATGGGTTCAAGAGAGAACCATGAGCATGACGACAAGACTGAAAAATATCTCTACTAATAAAAGATTTATAGAGGTCAATCTATTTAGTTTGTCAAAGAGAAGATGGAAGGGTCACTGGATGACAATCTATAGCCCACTACATGAGGGGAAAGGACTTTATTATTAGAATTCTTCTCAAAAATACAACAAAATCTAACAGGATAAAATTAAGAGATAAATATATGCAGGTTAGAAATAAGGCACAGATTTATAATGGTGAAGATAATTCAACACTGATAAAATACACTGAGAATTACAATGGGTGTTTGTAGGGGTATGAGAAGACATTTTCAGATTAAGACTGGCATTTTTATTTTTTTTTAAATATATTCCAAAGCTCAGCCATCACTGACAATTTGGAAGCAGGAATTCTTTCAGAGCAGTTTAATGGCCTATTCGACCGTAAGAGTTCAGGCAAGATCACAACACACCCTCTCCCTCTCCCTTCCCACGACTGAAATCAAGCAACCAACCAAAAAAAAAAAAAAAAAAAAAAAACAACAAAACCCCAAACCAGCCTAGAAGAAGAGGGATAAACTAAAAGGAATAAACCACTTTTTTTCTTAATCCTGATCTTTGGTGTACCCCTTTAATCTCTCCACTCGAAGTACTCCAATTTTATCCTCATACATCATTGGGCATTTATTAAGCCTGATATTTTGTATGGAACAATGTTAAATGTTCTTCAAGTCTAGAGAAATATATATTCTGATCACTGCTAATATGTGTTTTTCTTACTGCTTTAAAGACATCTGTCTTACTGACACATATGTTTAAAACATAAGTTTCCACGGAAAAGCAGGAACATACCATAAAATGATTTTTTTTCTCATTACTACCTGAATTTCTTTGCACTTCACTGAGTGATGATATCATTAGAAAGATAGAAAAGAAAAATAGACAATTATTGTTCATGTCAAGGAAATACCAAAAATGTCTCGAGCATTTTACAAAAACACTAGGAATCATAGGCATGGCTGAAAAGACCATGAGATCATGAGTTGGAATAATTGCTTTTGAAGCTCCACCAAAGTCCAAGATACATTGACTGGAATTAAACTTAGCACAAGAATGGGTGAGTTGCTCAAAAGTAGTTTACTGACAGAGCAAATCAGTAACCAAAAAAAAAAAAAAAAAAACCACACCCACTACAACACAAAAAAAAAAAACCACAAACCCTTTTCTCTTAATACACAGCTCGTTATCTCCTGACTCTCTTCCATGAGAGAAACACATACTATTTCCTACCATCACACTAAACACTAAGTCCTGCACACATCAATAGCTAGATATGCTTAGTTCTTAGTTACTTTTGAAACACAAATGAATCAACATTCAGCTGCACTGACAAAGAAAAAAAAAAAGTGTAAAAACACTCAAAAGTATCATTCATTTGCCACAGAAGCAACTCTCTACTTCCAATACTACTAATTAATTTCAGCTGAAATTACACTACCCTAAATTCCATCCGCCTGTGCACAAAGCATGATCTAATACGAGAACAGAAATGCCTGCAGGCACCTTGCACATAAAAAAAAAAAAATCTGAGCAGTCCTAGAATATTCTCATCATTGAAAAGCTGTATGTTCTCAAGCAGTCATTCATTTCCAAAACATATTATAGACAGAAAACTACTACTACTATGTATTGATTTTTACACATAAACAGATTATAAAACCAAAAGAGACTACAGTGATCATCTAACATTAAGCCAAGGGAATTTTCCAGCTTAGTTCCTGTTTGAAATAAACCACATAATTTAGCAAATTAGCCAACACCAATGCAAAAGCATCCAGTGGTGGAAGCAACCACAAATCCTAATAAGTTCTTGCAAACATTAATTTCCCTACATTTTTAAGAATGTGCATGCTATGTCTCCTTTAAGTATATCTAACCTCAAGCCTTAGCCAAGGACCCTTGTTAAGCCTTGGCCTACTACAAAACCGCAAAATTTGCTAGTGCACAAGTACACCATATTTAGTATTAACTCAAGACTTTAGGTATCTAATGTCAGTATTCATAGCTTTTTAAAAGATTTTTACTAAGTTTGATAAAGTTTAGAGAAGAATTGGCATAATTAAGGAGTTGTCAAACATTCCATAGTCAGATGTGCAGACAGGTCTGTGTTTAGTTAATCAACAGGAGAGCCAAGAGGTTGCTTGAGCACAATGGTAAGGTAACTTCCCTAGTTCCGATAGCAACACACTTGTTCATAAGCTTCTAGACTTCAGAATGCTGTTTAACTACATTGCACATAGTAGTAGATATGATGTGCTTCAACAGTATACTGGTTAGAGGTATACTTGAGCAATTATTCCAATCATAGATGAATTTCACAATAGCCAGTAACTTATGTACTCATAACAAACCACACTACACTCCTCCACTGGATTTACACAACACCAGTGTAAACTATGCAGGGCATTGGTTCCCAAAGATAAGCTCCTTGCAAGGCTGTGTAGGCTTCACAAACTATAACAAAAAAATCTGAGGGATGAAGGAAGGATCGAACCAGAAGAACATAAAAAAAAATACGAAAGTCTTTGGTCACAATTAACACTTGTATATCAATAACTTAGCAACACAGTAAACATGCTACCTGGTGAGCAGTACTTTCCGCTATTCCTTTGTGTGCTGGGAAACAACCACCCTTCCCTCCTAACATCGAACATTGCTATTCTCTTTGAATGTAATATACAGAAACTCTGCTTACACTTCCCCATAATTAGGGACAGGACACTTACATTTAGTACTTTTTGGTGTCTTACAGAAAGCACCAAGGTGAGTAATACTCAGCTGAGAATACTGTTTCGTCTCTCTTTAAAAACGACTTGCCTTTTAGCACTTCAATGAGTGATGCTCATTATGGCATGACCTGCTGCATTAGCACCACTTGCAATATGTGAAATTAGTTTTCCTCTGCTTGACACATGACAAACCACAATGTGTACAATGGCAGTGCAGAATATGACTGAGAGACTCAGATAAAGCTATGCAACCCAGAAGTAGTGTGTATCAAACTCAATCAGCTGAGAAATGGGTGAATTTTGCAGGCCAGAGAGGAGAGCTATTCTGTGCAAGTTCACACCTGCCAGTCTCGCTAGGTCCTTGCAGGCTATTTGATGCTTAATAACATCTCCATCCCCCAAGTGCCATATGAATAACCTGTGATAACCAGCACAGAAGACCTGGAGGGATAGCAGAGCAGCAGAAACCCAAATCCCTAACATGCCACTATATATTACTAACATCTTAGCTTTTTACTACAAATTCCCTTTTCTCCACTGTTTGTGATCTTGCCTAACCCCAGATTCCCACAAGTAGTCTGTGTCCTGCAGACACATCCCCATCAAAGCTCAATCTCTCTATCCCCACTCCAGTACTTTTCACTCTTCCTAATCCTGCAACCACGGAAGGACACACTAGCTCCCTACAGACCCGGTTACTCCTTTATATTTCATGACCATGCCAGGTCCCTTTTCCTCTTTCTTTGTTCATGCCCCTCTCATAAATTGCACACAATCCTTTGAATTTCTCTTTCCTTTTCTAACCCAAGCTCTATACACTTTATGTTACATAGCACGGACTAGAAGGTCAGCTCACAGTAACTAATTCTTTAGAAACCATTTAAAACATATTCTATGTTTGCAAAAAAACTGCTCTTAATGGCAGAGGCCACAGCTGCAGATTCCAGTTGTAAGAAAAAAAAATTAAACAAATGAAGAGAACCTACAATTAAAATTAAAGCACCCAAATGTCTGCACCCTGACACTTTGCAATACACAGCTCTATGCCCCAGCCTTTCTCTCTCTAGGGCTGCGATATGAGAAAGTTTTTCTTCAGCTTGACCTAAACAAAAATTGAAATGGCATAACAACAAACCAAAGATGTCTTATTTCAACACTACTAAAGCTAGGGTACACTATCATTTTATCACAAACTATTTGTAGTTTTCTTGGCAAAATAATTTGTTATGAGGGACTTAAAGTGATGCCAGCAACAACATCAGCACTTACACAGTGTTTTTCAGCTGTACTTCTCAAAAGCATTTTACGAAGAAGGATTTTAATTTTAGCTTAGAGTCAAGTCAGTCACAGCAGATGCAGAGTTTGCAAGTTGCAATCAATTCTCACAAAGTTCTTATTAATGATCTGAAATAACAGTTCCATTCAAGCTCTAAATGGCAAGTGGCTGCCAATTATGTACAACACTGTTTGTCATTGTGCTTTAGCAGAATATTTACTAGGAACTAATACATTTTCTTTTGTGCCCAAATGCAAATTTCCCAAACTCATCTCAGTTTTAATATGACTTTAAAGAGACCCAGAATAATTCTTCAGCTTCACCAGTAGGAGACAAATTCCATTTTTGACAAATTAAATCATGTTTTAGAGTTGCATCTAATTTGCTAATGTTGCCAGCAAATAATGATTACCTAATGTTATCAATAAATATGGGTAACCTGGTATATTTATAAAAATTTAGTACACATTCTCCATTAAAAACATGACACAAATACAGTATCTCATATTCAGTTCCAAATAATTGAAATATTTATTCAGCAGTCTATAAACCAAATAAAAAATAAAATCTTTTTTTAATGAAATATTTTAATGTCAGAAACTCGATGGATCATACAGGAATTCAAATTTCTTCATTTTAATTTAATATTTTGAACTTTCCAAATCATGCTGTATTTACAAGGTACTTATATTTTTTGCATTCTAACTACACTGATAAGAACAGCAACAAAAAAACCCACAGTTTTAAAAGCCCTCTGATTATTTAAAGTGAATCTAAAACTTTCTTAAAATAGGTAACACATAAAATGATGTATTGCTCTTCTATCTGTAAATGCCTCAGTTTCACATTTTACATTTGCAGAAGCAGACACCATTAGAGAGGGGCCTTTTGGAGAGCTTCTCAGAGTAACAGTGAGGCTGACTAAATACAAAACCCGCAGCAAGCTTTGACACACATCACAGAACTTGGAAGATGAAAAATTGAGGTTGTTTTTTAAGGTAAGATGAGAGAGAAGGTGAATGGATATTAAAGGGATAAAAAATGTGTTGCCTTTTTCTTTTCAACAGTGAAAGCAACACTCAAGCATTCTGTTGTCTGATATGCATCAACGTCAAAGTGAATAGCAAACGCCGAAACTGAAAAGAACAGCTAAAAGGCAAACCCAGCACCTGGCCCGCGCTGCCCAAAGGCAGTGATTCAGCTGTGGTGACAGCGCACAGTAAGAGATGGATGCAAAATTTAGTAGTGGAGAGAATTGCTACTCTAGTGCAGAAAACTGATGAAGCTAACAAATACAACTGGAGGAGGGCTCTTCTGCAGTCTTGATCATTTCCACGCTGGTCAGCTGGACAGGATGAATCATCAGTCACAAGGACCAAATGATGGCTTTTCATGAATAGTGACCTTGCTTAATGCAGAAAAGAAATGTAAGACTTCTTTCTCCATTACATTCAGTTAAAAGTAACTTCAATTAAGGATGAATTCAGATTTCTGTCTGAACTTAAATAACTTAAAACCTCATGTTATCAAAAATAACATCTTGCCCTCTGATGCTTATGAACATCAATGAAGTAACAGAAAGCCTTGACTGTTCAACTTAGTCTGTGTCTCCTGTTTTAGAAGACAGTTAATGTTCTATCATGTGCATGGGGAGGTCTAAAAAGCCACACAACATACCAGTAAACTACTTGGGTTTTTTATTAACTCAGAAAACAGTCTTTCATGCACATGAGGTAACACAAGACTGACAAAGAGTAACTGAACTGCAGTGCAGGCCTAAATCTGTTGCCATTTCAGCTCAAGAAAAGATCAACAGCGCAGGAATGAGCTTGAAAAAGAAAATTAAAAAAAAAAGGTGGAATTGTTCCTGCCATGTGCTACTGCAACTATTCAGAAGTCTGCTTTTTTTGGACTGTTGTGACGGAAGTACTATCATCTCTATCAAAGAGCAGTGGAAAGTTAGTTATAATTATAAATTATAGAAATTGTCACTGTCAGAACCAGGATTATGATTAATTTCTCATAATAACATTTTTACACACACATACACCTTACAGAAAAGAAAAAAAGAAAGGCACTAAAAATACTTTTAAAATCTTGGAATATTTCATTACAGTTAAAAGTTGAAATGAAATATTTGTTTACTTACTGCTCTTCAGTTGTTTGACTGATTAATTACTAACCTACAGTCTCCTCATCTGTACAGTAACTATCCAGAAGACTGCACAAGAAAACAAGCATTTCAGCAAAAGCATTTTCCTCAAACAACCACACTGCCCTGAACAGAATAAGAGAGGGACTCTTCCACCGTCATGTCCTGGCTGACACCATCAGTCCCAGATACTGTCAAACTGTCAGTATTGTTTCACCTCTGCTTGTAAATATGTCCTTTTGCTGTATATGGGCCATAAATTAATTCTCTACCAATCTTTTCATTACTAAATAATTTTATCATACTTGAAATAGAAATCAGAATAGCAAAACGATTCTTACGTACTTCTCACTCAATGAAATCTAAACAAATTACAGATTATTTTCCGTCTAGGTATGAGTTGGACAAAAAAACAAACAGGGAGCTGCTCCAAGTCTCTTAGAGTTCACTACACCCAGAGAGTCTCCATATCCCAGAGGCACTGAGGGTTAAGTACCAATATCAGATGTTAGCAGGGACGGTCACATCCTCACTGGTGTAGGTCATCCCTACCTCTGATGACAATGCTGCACAGATGCTTCCTGCAGCATCAGACAAGTTAGAATAGAATCACAGAATCATAGAATAGTTTGGGATGGAAGGGACCTCTAAAGGTCATCTGGTCCAACCCCCCTGCAAGGAGCAGGGACATCTCCAACCAGATGAGGTTGCTCAGAGCCCCGTCCAACCTGGCCTTGAACATTTCCAGGGATGGGGCATCCACCACCTCTTAGGGCAACCTGTTCCAGTGATGGTTTATATGAAGTATTCACTTGTCTGAACAGACCAGTAATTCTAAGGGGTACTAGAACTTAGAACTTTTTACTCTTATTAGCTACATTTGGTCAACACTAAGGAGTCAGATTAGCAACACAACTTCTCTATATGAGTAGGCTTCTGGACTTGCCTCACAAGCTTGCCATGTAAATGAAAGCAAGTTTGCTTCCAAAACATAATTCAGAAGAGCCTATTTTTAAAATTTAGCTTAATGAGTAATTTCCAAAAAACAAGTTTCAAAACAAAAGCAAACTGTAAGATACCTCACTTTTGTTTCAAAAACAGGCAAGCAAAACTGTCCAATCTAAGTTTAGTAAGCAGCAAATAACCATAAATTAGACCACTGCATTAAGAACAGTGAGCAACTGCAAACCAAGCTGTATCTGTGGATGCAATGAAGTCAGTATGACTTTGCAGTATTTTAACCTTCCTTAGTAATTCTTGCGATTCAGGGCCGTCTACTCAAGAGGAGAATGACTGTTTCTTTTGTGATGGGATTGTAATGAAAAGATACACTGAGAAGTACTTCAGAGGTATAAAATCTTTAAGCGTTGGTAAAAGCATCAAAGAAAATCATTGAATTAGCACACATCTACTGTCTCAAATTTTCTGAATTAGGTGCTCGCTGCGCTGTATATACAGGACAGTTTGTGCAATGGTACCCAGAGACGTGGCTGTAAAAGTGCCAGGCACTCTCAGCACAGCGCCAAGCAGCTTGCAGCGTTTTGTCCTGAACAAAATCTAACAGAATATGGCCATAGCAGTTTTCTCAAGCTTCTAGCAATCCATCAGAAGCTTTTACAATCAGAAAGCGTTAACAAGACCATGTAAGGCAGCAGCTTTGCACTCAAGTCCACAAATTCCTAGCAACAATGTGAAGCATGTTCAATTTGTGTTGAGACAGAAATGAAAGGAGTGGAGAAAAAAAAAAAAAAAAAAAAAGCCCCCACCAACTTTATCTGCGACCCTACAGCAACTGCTGAATATGTTATTAAAAGAATGCCCTCCAGTGATATACTGATACGCATCTGGTTTCAAAATGACCAGTTATATCACTGGTATTAGTGCTTCCACTGCCTGAATAAAACCCCACTAAGTGTCTTCCCAAGTACACAAAGAGGCTCTACATCACACATCTGTAACTTAGCAGTCCCTCATCTTCAAAAGAAATGTCACATTACGAAAAGAACTCAACTTTTTTTTTTTTAATTCTTCCTCCAGTTTTCTCTGCTTGCTTTTCTTCTGGTACTTCTGCATCAATCCTCCCATAAAGTTTCACAGTCAACAGTGCATGAGCATTGCATGCAACATCTATCCCTTGCTTTCTGGAGTATGTCCTGGTTTACAGTTGTTTCATTTACTCTCCACTACCTATTTAGTCTCCACTGAATGGATACACATACGACAGTTGATCCAACATATATATATATATATATATGTTGTGCTACAGGTGTTATTACTTATATTGCAATGATTATATTAATATATATGATAGGTCTGAACAAAGAAAAAAAAAAGAGCTTTTAAAGTACGACCAATTAAAAGTTAAGAATCACAAGAAAGATGGGGAGATGCTGTTCAGTATGGCCTGTTGTGATAGGACAAGGGGTTATGGTTTTAAAATAGAGGGAGGTAGATTTAGATGGGATATTAGGAAAAAATTTTTTACAACGCAAGTTGTAGAACACTGGAACAGGTTGCCCAGAGAGGTGGTGGATGGCCCATCCCTGGAAATGTTCAAGGCCAGGCTGGATGAGGCTCTGAGCAACCTGATCTAGTCGGGGATGTCCCTGCTCCTTGCAGGGGGGTTGAACTAGATGACCTGTAAAGGTCCCTTCCAACTCTAACCATTCTATGATTCTATGAATCTGTGCAACTAGTATGTTTCAAAAATAAAACTGACTGATGACTCTAAACATCTCAGAGATTATTCATTCTTGACTGGCAAAGCCATTGTAGGAACCTTCTACATCCAGATTGGCATCTACAAAATTATTGTAAGCGCTGTCTCAACATGTTTTACTTTGAGGGAGTAAGGAGAAGACTTATGAAATACAAACTGTAGATAGATCCATTGTATCTGTCACGGTTTTTTGCACAATTCTGTCACATTTCAGATGGGTATTTCCCTGACATACTCTACACCACAGATTAGAGATGACGATGCTAATTCACCTTTCCTAAATATAGTCTGCCTGTTGCAGTACAGGGATGTAAAAACAGTGCACATCAGAGATACCTCCACATGGCAATGCTGAAGTGAAAAAGATTTTGTCAGTGTCTGGGAAATTATAGCTGGATATTAGGCTTTGCCATGGCCTAGAAAGGTATTCCTATAACTATTTTTCATCTGCTTTTTAAACGTTCTTTACACTAAGAAACCATTAACAGATTGTGTTTGGCAACATGATCTGTAAAAAAAAAAAAATTTCTTTTCTGACACTCCACAGTAAAACGTTGCCCTGTTTGAAATGCTGCTCTTGGCACAAGATGTTAAGCAGAGTTCTGCCCCCAGCCTCCAGAGAATGGCTCAGCAGGAGCTAGCTCTCAAAATCATTTTTATAAAGAGGACAAGCCTGCTTTCCCAAACCATGTTTTCACATAGAGGTTTAAATTAAAATCCTGTTTCATTATTTATAACGATTATTTCTAACACATTGTAATGAATCCAAAAAGGAAGCTATAGAAAACTAAAGGGCTTTTATATTAATTAACAAAGTAATTATATGTTGTGGTTATTTGCTTAAATAAGCTATTTCAGCCTACTGTGGTTACCCTTAGGGATCTGTGGTAGCCAAGTGCCAATACCACAATATTTGCCATACACTATATTAATCCACATGCCAAAAATATCAAAGGCTAAGGATGTCACAGAGACCACAGCAATATTTCTTATATCTGCTAATGGTGTCAGCTTCTTTAATCACAGTCATTACATTTAGAGAGAATCTAAACACAAAGAAATAGCACACCAAGAAGTTAGACAGCTGCAGCAACTATACAAAAGTATGTGTATGGTCATGAACTGCAGTATGAAAAGAAATCTGAGGGAAGTTTTCAGTGGTCATAAACCTTTTGGGTCAGAGAGCTTTCCAACATATACAGAAATTTGAATCCAGCACCATCAAGGATCGTAAACACTTGAGGAAACAATTTATCATCAAAGCCAGCAAAACCCATAGGATCAACATCATGTTGAGGCCTCCTTTACAGTTTCAGCAAAGCAAAACTGAATGATGAAGTGCTGACATGACAGATCATGTTCTTGAGATGCTACTTCTAACACAGCTGGCTCCTTTCCACATCAAGGGGGGAGCAACTAAACAAAGCAGCAGCAAGCAGAAATAAAAGCTCCTAGAATTAATAGGGTTCTGTTCCTTTGAAAATGAATTATTTTTTTTTTGTTCTTCTAAGATGAGGTAATAATGCCTTCAGCTTGACAGGAGACAAAAATCCAAATAATAAAAGGATTACCAGCAACTATAACATAAGATTAAGACTGCAATATTCACAATTGCAGGATGATTCAACACGAAAGATAGTAAGAGAAGGATGCATTATAAACTAAGTTTAAATTGTGTCTGAAACTCGATTCAGCCAAATACAATGACTAACCCAGACTATCTGCTAAATTGGAAAATTGCATAAGAAAGCACAAGCAAGAGAAACATCTAGTAAAATATTCCAAGCTTATGTTTTTCTGTGTTTATCTAGCAAATATTCAGCTAATTGCCTTGACTTTAAAACATAAAGCAAAAGCAAGTAGCTAGTACACAATGTAGAAGTCTAATATTAGTTTCATTTTATTAAAAAGCTTGCGTGTTTTCTCAAACCCTTTATGAAACTACTTAAGTTTGTCCACCACAAATAACGTATGTTCTTATCTTCCTCTCTCCTCCTCTGCCTCCTGTTGCTCCTATTGATCTGAGGGCTTCACCAAAGCTGGCACTTCAGTAGGTCTCTTTTCAAAGAGAAAAAGCACTGATTTGTGAATGGCTTGTGACTACTGACAAGACTAAGTCAACAGTGAATGCAGAACATAACTCTGTCTAGCACACAAAGGACTCAACAGTGGCACTGATGGTGGGACTTTTCTTTAAGGCCTCACTCAGAACAAGATAAAGGATAAGGCACAAGGCCTTGTTCTGCCACTTCTATATCAAAAAGATCACAAGGACGTCATTTTTGTGTGGTCTATGCATCCAAGCAAAAGGGTTGTCACTTACATGTCTGTTGTCTTTCTCTTCCCCTACCATCACTTTTATATATTTGCATGGCAACCACCACCTTATTATCCTGAGTGAAGTAAACTGAAAGCTAACAGTTTAAATAATTTAGCACAAAAAGAGAAACCTATCATATATTGCACTTCATTAAGTCAACTACTATTGGTTATACAGCAAGAACTATTTCGAGAATATTTAATTAAACAATTTATTATATTACCAGATTGACAGCAGCTTCCATTAATTTGAGACAAATTTTCAAGCAAGGTTTTCTTCATTACTTCATCCACCAGACAAATAAAAGCATACAAAATGGAGATGCTAGAGAATCTCATATCCAGATTTCCAACATTTCATATTTTTATTCTGTCCTGGCTCTCACTCTCATTTCAAAGTTTGATTTCTTTATATTTTTTTTTCCTCTGCCCGAGTCAGAAATGACTCATCACCTAAGTTATGATGAAGTGTTCCAACAATGTTACATCCAATCAAATGGATTAGAGTCAAAGTCTTGAGGTACCCTTTCCTTGAAGCATTATCTGTTCCAAATAGGCATAAATTGAAGACTACTCTTTCCTTTAAAACCTCTGATAATGACCCTACTACATAAAATAAAGGAAGGAGTGACAACCAACCTTCCTACATTGAATGTTCTAGTCCTACTCCATCAGCTAAAATACTCTTTGCTACAATATATTGAGATAAGATTCTTATTTAGAAATCAAAAGAAAAATGTCACTTCAACTAATGTCATGTAAAAGTCTGACACAAAAAGAAGCTCTAATATAGGATCAATTACCTGGATATCTCCCTCTACAATTTTGAAGTTTAAAATAATGCAAGACAAGATGGACTGCAATAAAAGCTCCAATCCCTTATGCTGTCCTGGACACAATATACCCTAATAAATAGTACTCAAATTTTAAACCAAATCTATTATTCTTCACTATGGTTATAAATGGAATTTTCCACGTAGTCCACACCTACTCATAAGTCAATTCTCTTTTTGATCTAACTGCTGTGCATGTTGTATAGCACCATCAATCCTCAACAGCAGATTTAGCCATCATATAAACCTGCTTGAACAAGCTGGCAAGAGAAGTGGTATTTAAAACACTCTTCACTGACCATCAGGGAGGCTGGTCTCTCCTTTTTCCAAGTGCTTGGGAACTGTAAAGTGCAACTGACACTTCCAGTCAGAATAGGTTCTGTGAAAGCAAGGAGCTCAAAGCACCACGCTAGAAAGTAAAGAACAGAGGAAGGCAGTCATCAGGCTTCAGTACTCATCATCTTCATACAGTTCACTGCAATTGAATAATTAACTCAGTAGTTCCCCTTAAAAAATAAAAACAAAACCACATCACAAGATATTAACTACTACTGCGAGAAACAAAAATTGTATGCAATTACGTTTCTCTCTGTGGATATAATTACTAAACATGGGAGGTTATTAAAATGTAAAACCGAAGTGACAGTCTACAGCTAACAAACAGGACAAACAAATAATACCTACATCTTGCAGTATTTTCCCTACAGACTTGTATCTATTTGTTGGCGACATGGACAGTGGGATAGAGTGCACCCTCAGCAAGTTCGCCGATGACACCAAGTTGTGTGGTGCCGTCGACATGCTGGAAGGGAGGGATGCCATCCAGAGGGACCTTGACAGGCTGGAGAGGTGGGCCCGTGCCAACCTCATGAAGTTCAACCAGGCCAAGTGCAAGGTCCTGCACCTGGGTCATGGCAATCCCAGGCACAAATACAGGCTGGGCGGGGAATGGATTGAGAGCAGCCCTGAGGAGAAGGACTTGGGAGTGCTGGTGGATGAGAAGCTTAACATGAGCAGGCAATGCGCCCTTGCGGCCCAGAAGGCCAACCGCATCCTGGGCTGCATCAAGAGAAGCGTGGCCAGCAGGTCGAGGGAGGTGATTCTCCCCCTCTACTCTGCCCTGGTGAGACCCCACCTGGAGTACTGTGTCCAGTTCTGGAGCCCCCAACACAAGAAGGACATGGACCAGTTGGAGAAGGTCCAGAGGAGGGCCACGAAGATGATCAAAGGGCTGGAGCACCTCTCCTATGAGGACAGGCTGAGAGAGTTGGGGCTGTTCAGCCTGGAGAAGAGGAGGCTCCGGGGAGACCTGATAGCGGTCTTCCAGTACCTCAAGGGGGCTTACAAGAAAGATGGGGAAAGGCTGTTTAGTAGGGCCTGTTGCGATAGGACAAGAGGTAATGGTTTTAAAATAGAGGGGGGTAGATTTAGATTAGAAATTAGGAAAAAATTTTTTATGATGCGAGTTATAGAACACTGGAACAGGTTGCCCAGAAAGGTGGTGGAGGTCCCATCTCTGGAAACGTTCAAGGCCAGGCTGGATGAGGCTCTGAGCAACCTGATCTAGTCAGGGATGTCCCTGCTCCTTGCAGGGGGGTTGAACTAGATGACCTTTGAAGGTCCCTTCCAACCCTAACCATTCTATGATTCTATGATTTTATGAATGTTGAGCTAGCTCTCTTTGAACAGCTGTTTCACCGTAATAGGGGTAGCAGTTTGTGGACCTGCAGGTAGCCAAACAGCATGTATCGGGCTCTTGGAGAATATGGTACAATTCCATGCAAAGGGGAGGGGAAAAAAAAAAAAAAAAAAAAAAAAAAGCAAGCCCTTTTAAATATTTTTTTCATATATTTGGAAAGAAAGGAGAAATAAAAGGCAGAAATTAGAGGAGCATGGGATGTTTTATAAAAGTTCCTAAATTTGTTTGTTTTAGTGTGCTTCCATATCAGAACAAACCCAAGATTCATCATTTCATTTTCAAAAGGAATCAGTGATTTCCTGTCCAGCTAAGATGGCACACCCACGTGTGCTGTAATTCAAAACTCAGGAGCAGTCAGAGCCCACTGGGTCACGTTTTAAAAGCAAACTGACAGCAACAAATCTCACTCTTCACTAACACCAGTGAGTGGTCTACCCTGTCCAAAAAGGCACTGGTGTTACCGATACAATCAATAAAAGCTTTCCCATCACAAAAGCCACTACAACTGCTACGCCTGAAAGCCCCTGGAGAGAAGCCAGAGCTAAGGAACACCGAGCTTGCATTACCCTCCCTCCTGGAGCCAGTTAAGACACAAGTGTGCATGACTCATCGCAGATACCAGGGATATTCTGCAGTGTCGTAACCTCTACAGTCACACAAAAATTAGGGTTTTTAGTCACAGTGACACTAACTATTCTAATTTGAAATACCTTATTTATCCATTTATCCTGAAACAATAAGGTTTTAGACGTTGACCATTTGCCCGTCTGGTGGCCCAAAAGGCCACAAGAGCCAATTATTACAGAAATACTTCTGCTCTACTGTACCACAACAAAACACTTAAGTCTTTAATTCTGTAATATGAAAAACTGGTCCTAATTGAGATTATTTAACAAATGCTTTAAAACAGAAATATTAACAAAACGTGGAGCAAGGCTGCTCTCCAGGAATAAACTAGCACCGTCAGAAATGCCAGCACTTACTGGAACCCGCAAGTATCACCTGACCATTACTAGACAGATACCATTGCTGGGCATGACAACTGTCATCATAGAACCCTGGGGTAATTAATCTAAGTAGTATATTTCATACATGGGACAAAGAAGCTGAGAGGAATCCTGGCTGCTTTGCAGCCTTCAGAGAAAGACAACTCTAGTCTATCTCGGTGCACAAGATCACTTGCAAAAGAAATAAAATGTCTATGTATTAGTATAGCCAGTTCAAAGATATCACACATGTATGTATTTATCACCAAAAGACGGTCATGGAAATCACCACTGTCATTTAACAGGTTTCATTTCTTACTCTGAGAGATACATGGAAAAGACAAGTCCTTTTCTCACTGTAATCTCACACAAAAGAAACAGCCCAGTTCCTGAGGAATGCATCACATACAAAGCAAACGCACCAAGGAGAAAATAGTGCCATTAAGTACCTGTTCATTGGAAGAAGCCGACACACTTATGAGGATGGACAGTGGTGCAAAGCTGCTGCAAAGTCACAGATGCCGCTTGCATTGCCTTTCCTGAACCAGAAGAGCCACTATGAGAGCCAGGACAAGCAGAGCATACAAAGACCAAATACATCATCTTACACCTGCAATGCTACGAAGCAAGTCTTTGCAGCCACATGAGAGATGAGGGTGTAGCAGTTCCAGACTAAGGCAAAATACAAATCACTTAAAGAGCACCCTCAAACTTGCCACACAAATACAGATTATCAAAGAAAAAGCCAAAATTATGAGTCCATTGCTGTATTGTTACTTCTTCAGTAACATTTTAGTAACAATTATTCATGTACCAGAATAGAAAAGAGAATATTTTAAATCTCTTAGGAAATGGTTTTCTGTCAGTATAGACAATCAAACGCTCATATGCGCTGATCAACTTTCTTGTACTATGCAGTTGTTTGTCATTCAGAATTCAGAGAGAATTTCCATTTTCAATTTTATAAATTAAATCCTTTAGCATCAAGTTTGCCTGCAGTATACCAACTGAAATGCAAAGATTTTAATACTGAGCAAATATCTCATTACAGTATCAAGAAAACTAATACTCCAAAATAAATTCTCTCAAGTCAGAACAGTTGCAGTAGTGTGAGAATCCACAGCTGAATCTTTAAAACAATTATTTGGACTAGATTTTGTATTGCATATAATCCTGTTTTCCTCCTATTTGAACATAACCTTGTTTATTAATTGCCATTATCCTGGAAAATACAATGAGCTGAAATCATTACCAAATCTATTCTTTAGTCCACTGTATCATAAATTAACACTAGAACAATTAACAGCATGGTGTATCTTGGAAAATTGTCTGCTGTTTCCTGGACCAATAAAGATGATGTGTACAGGATTCACCACTGGCCACAGCATGTCAGACTTCTGCACCACCATTCTGGCCATCAACAGAAATTCAGAAGTTGCCCAGCTGCTCTTCCTTTTCTCTCTCTTCCCACCATCAAACCCACCTTGTCAGTGGGCTTTGCAATATTTCC
The DNA here is from genome assembly GCF_036417535.1 of Chlamydotis macqueenii. Classification (NCBI taxonomy): domain Eukaryota; kingdom Metazoa; phylum Chordata; class Aves; order Otidiformes; family Otididae; genus Chlamydotis; species Chlamydotis macqueenii. The sequence continues at coordinate 25,058,221 of NC_141561.1, read as the reverse complement.
ATTCAATGAGAGATGACTCATTACCAACGACCACATATCTCTGAAGAACTGACTAAGATGGGGGCCATTGATTATAATCTGACTTGACCATCACAGTGACTCACCAATCCACTTGATTTGCAGAAGTATTTATGACAAGGCACTCCAACACATGAATACAAGCAAATAAATAAATAAATAAAACAGCCCAAAGAGCCTCTTCCCAATCACATTAATAGCAGACATAAAGAAAATGTTTCAGGAAGCCTATTTTAATATAATAAAAATAATAACACATAGAGATCTCCTGGGAAATACGGGATCAGAAGAATAAAAACTAAGATGATTACACCAGCTGCAGGTAAAGGAGATAAATGGAAGAGGAAAAAAAAGTTCTACAATTATAGAATGGTCGTTTTATTTTATTAGAAGATATTATAATAATTAGAAGTACTTTAAGTATTTTCATGAATATATTGCTTAAAATACAAGAAATTCTATGTACATCAGATATAATTTACTGAACAAACTATGAAATAAACAGCTTTGCAAAGTACTAAGTAACCAATTTCTGTATTAAAAAGTAAATAAACACTTTTCCTTTTTTTTTTTTTTTTTTGTTAATACACAAAAACTAGGAATCTTTAAATACACATACCATAAAAGAGATTTTGAATCCATGGTAGAAATAAAACACACTTCAGTAAAATTTATTCTATTCCGTACATGTTAGGGAAATTAAGCTAGGTCTCTCTGTTTATTATTTATAACATTCATACAATGATTCATACAAGAATTTTATCTGCACCTACACTTTATCATCTAAAATAAAGAAAGCCTTCTATTTATATAAACAGAGATGCTTTATCCTGAGAACAGTGTAGCCAAACATATTGTCTTTTCATTTTAGTTAGTTTTATCTTAGAGATAAGAGTCCATTTTTTTTTTTAAGAAGGAGGATCCTAAAATTCACCTCTTAAATCTGTATTTAGAATTGAAATTTAAATTAAAAAAAAAAAATCCCAGCAGAAGATTAAAAACTCTTACAAGAAAACTGCTCAAATTCCCACAGCAGGGTGACTATTTTATACACCTAGCTACTGCAATTGCTTCAAGTTTATAAACTTTTTAGCAAAAAGGGAACTCAAATCAAGTGCAGATTCTCTAAGAGAAAAAGACAGGTGCTTTGAAGTGGGATGCTCTAAAGACTGAATTTAGAAGGACAGGACTGGGCAATCTGTATCAGTACTTTTACGTAGCAGGTTCATTATGTTCTGCTACTTTGGTAATTAATGATTGTATAAAAAGCTGACTTCAGACATTCAGAACTTCACCTTGCTCCCAAAACATCATGTGATAACATGAAGAGATGTTGGTTAGAATATAAATAGGATGTGAACAGAAGTGGATCCCCTGAAAGTATCAAATAAATTCCTGTCAACTATTAAGCAGTCCAGAGAAGCCAGACGAGTTTTGCTGTAGCCAGCGTTACAGCTCTGTAACTTACAAGCCAGCGCACTACAATTTCTAAACGCACCTCCACATGCCCCAGTCCCCTGTAGTAACTGTGACTGTTGGCAGCTGTAGCTACATTAAAAGTAGCTGACAGAGCAGAGTACTACAACAACTAGGGAAAATTAGATTTTAATACATTAGGAAACACATCAATGTAACAGATTTTGTTGATCCCATCAAATCACACTACTGGAGGAAAAAAAAAAAGCCTTAAAGATGACATCATTCATCATGAAATTACACAGCAGAAAAGAAATTAAAGGAGAATACAAACACTTCTGGACTAACAAGGAACGTCTTTCTGTAGGAACTGTACAAACTAGCGCCTTAGTGACAGAATAAACTGACTCTTAATGAGACCTCAGGTAACAACTACATACATGTCTCTTGAAAAACACTGAAAGAAGATATTTGTTGTTTCCTGTTTAGTTTGTTGTTGCTCTCTCTCACGACTTAGCTCTTATTTCACAATTCATTCTTTACTGGCTAAAGTAAATAGTCATGATGTAAACCTCTGAATTGCTTTGAATGTATTATAAAGCTCAAATGCTCTGAAGAGATGGAACAAATACTTCGTACAGTACATGAGCTTCCAAGAATTCACAGACTATATGTGTATAATACACAGAAAACTAGATGGAAACAGGCAACAGCAGGAAAGTAGCTACGGCATCCCACTACGGATGGAGAGATGTGAGTGTGAGCCCTTTGTCTGGACGGGTGCCCAGTCCTCCCCGCAGTTATCCTAGCTGTAAATAGGTAGCTCTTCATTCAAGCTGAGAAGAAAAAAGGCAGACAGATGTGATACTAGCCATATGGCTCCCTTGTGTGCTGTTGGCTGCAAAATACAAGTGTGCCTTAACCACACAATACTGATAAGCCACCTGCACCCAGAAGGTCTCTTTGGCAGGTTTTGTATTAGGGAAACAAACCCAAGTATCAAAGCATCAGTAAGTCTGTTGATTTCTTTTTCTTTTTTCTTTTTTTTTTTTTTTTAAAAAAAAAGGAAAAAAAAAAGAAAACAAAAAACCTGAATTACAGATTTTTCAGCAAGGACAAAAATTGTACCTCTCATGAAGAAATATAGTTTTAACCTAAGAGTTACTAGATACTTTTCAAAAATGTTTTCCATTTTTACCCCTTTACACTGCTCCTTCAGCATTTCCCATGTTTTCTCCCTCTTCCCTTTTCTCAATGGCTTAATTTTGTTTAAATGCTTCTTCCACATTGACACTCTTTTCCATTTGATTTTTTCCATTGCTTTTTTCCTGCATCCAAAATGCAGAGCCATCTCCATCTCTTTCCCACAGGATTCATTTCCTTGTTCGTGTTGCTTTTTAATTTTTTTTTTTATACTCCTTTGTTTACTCCATACCTTTGCTTATTTTCTACCACTTGAGCAGAAAAGAGTTCACTAAAAGATAAAAAACGAATGGGAAGCAACAACATTCCTTTGCTACTCCACTGTTTTGTGCATGGAAGCATGCCATTTCTGATGGAACGGTTCAACTGGTTTCACAGCAATCCCTATGGTATTTGACAAGGATGTTATGTTGCTCGGGCAACCATTCCTAATTGTCTTTCAGGATGCTAAGCAAACAAGATGGATTTTTTGCTGGTCTGTGTGAAGGTCACACTAGCACAGTGGCAGCAAACACAGGTTACTGCTATAGCAAGTGAGCCACTGGAAAAAAAAAAATAGATGAGGCAGCTCTATGTGCAATAACATGTCAATCACGTATGAAACACAATCTATTCTGCAACTACGATCATGTAAGATAATGTGTACACCATTGTCATACAAGACTACAACTACTATGCCAGAGATATTAATGTTATTCTAGACTCATGTTGAAAGCAAATCTGAATGTTTCTCTTGGCTTGAAAATTTAAATATATATATAAACTCTTTATATATAACAGCAACCTACAAGAAACAGATTGACAACAACATCTTGGCAGGGCATTGTTAATATCTTTTGGAGACTAGGAAGAAAAATTTTCAGAAAGTCAATCTCTGCTGAAACAAATAAAGGCAGAAGCTTTCAGAGCAGCAGTTATTGCCTCAAAGTTCCTCCAGAAGGTGCATCTCAGTATATGAATATTTTGCATCTTAAAAGAAACACACCATATGCTGGGATGGCTTTTCTTCACTAAAAAAGTCTGCCTTATATTTTTGGAACAGCCAAGTTTCTCCTTCGGCATGTTTATTGACATGTTTCATAAACCTCAAATCCTTAACTGAAAAAAAGAACCTATTTTGGCTCTATCAATAGTGGAATTTTTTTTTTAGGTCAGAGACCAAAAGGAGGAAGAAAGAAATTTCAAGCAACTCAGGGAAAAAGTCCATTTCAGCATCAAGACACACCAAAATGATCATTACATTTAAACATGTTCAAATGAAATTGCAGCTTTTCAAATTTTTCTCCATTTTTCCTTTTATGGAAAATATTTGCTAAATTTAACCCAAATTCACTAGCAAAGGTAAAAAACTGGAACCTTTTTCAGAGTATAATGAACCAATAAACTGCACTTTCCCATCTAACAGAATCAAAAATCCTCTTCTGTGGATCCAAGTACTGCCTCTCTATTTTCTGCCTGGCCCACAGGAGACACAGATCCACTCAAAGCTCTCCAGTTTTCATCGCCCTTGGAGAGCTGTGTGACAAATGCCACAGAGAAACTTAGAGTGGATCCTTTAAGACCCTACCAGAAAAATAGAAAATAACCCAATTTTTTCTTTTAATTGTATTTATTCTGTCTTCACTTTAGTCTCCGCCCTGTAAGACATAAAGGTTTCTCCAGCCTGTGCTAACTAGCCCACGGGACTGGATGCAATGTCTGCCTTCCCTGAGTTTCTTCAAACCTACACACACTGAAGCACACTATTATAAGCACATATACATACCAAATTTAAGGTCTAGGAAGGGACTGGACCAACTAGGGAGGGAAAGATGTCTCCTGAGCTATCCGAGACGACTCTCAGTCCAACAGTGTCCAGGGAAGCACCAGTACGAGCAGCGTGTTGTGCTCCCTGCCGCGAGTTACTGCCAGAGGCAGGAGACAGGGCTCAGCAGACCTCATGTGCCACAGTCATCCTGCACTCATCTTTCACGTGGAGAAAAGGAAAAACGGGAACAAAAAATATTTTCAAATCCATTAGCAGTACTTTTCTAAGGATGCTGTCTTAACTATAACCCTTCTTTTTCCCAAAAGCCTGAGAATAGCTCCACTAAACAGAGTAAGAGAACTTCAGCAACTGCTGGTAGACTTCCTTAGCCACAACTGGTCAGAAAGCTCCGTTACAGTGTTTGTTTAGCTAGATTTGCAAGTACTTGCAACTATTTTTGGCCAGAAAACTTTCTTGGCCTCTATTGCTTCCAGAATGGGTGGTTCTTTCTTACAAGTGTTTTACATTTTCAGACGTTTTTCCCTGTCCAAGAAAAGCACTCCAGTTCTCTAACATAAGAAAGCAGATTTTACCACTGAGAACACTTGAACAACATGATCATCTAAGAGGTCCAGGTCACAAATAACTGAATATCAAGATGTTCTGCATCTTGAAACACACTTAATGCACCAACAAGGTCAGTGATACCCTGCTGTTATCACTCAGGGACTTTTGACATTCACAAAACATACTCAGAGGCGTTTTCAATTTTAATGACACTTTAACATACATAATGTAAATAGATATGAAAAGACATTATTCTTATTTAAGACTAGAGAAAGAGAAAATAGGAGTCATATTTCTCTATTATAAATTATTATGGGTTCTGAAATGTTCATAAAACAAGCAACAGTGGGGGACTGTATTCAGGAGACAAAAACCAGGAAAATTGAAGTAAGACTGGTCCTTACAACTACTACTATCGTAGTGTATGTGTTAATTTTCTGAAGTTATGTGAGTGATGAGTTAAAACATTCCTTGCACTATTTGGTGTTATGAAGAAAAAAAAAAAACAAAAACAACTTCATGTGGATTTTTGTATTTGCATTCTCTTTACAATTTTGAGCTAATTTCTGGAAAACACTTTTGCTTGTACAGATACTTATGCGCAGGCCTTGGAGTTTACAGCACACATAGCCCGTCATCTATTTCATCCTCCAGAAGGATGCTGCTCGAGTGCTTCAAATCCCAGGGCAGAGATATTAGAGACTCACAGATTCTTGCTGCACTTGCACTTATCTTCAATAAAACAAATTATTTTTAAGGACTTGGTACTATGCTGAGATGTAGGAAGATAAGAGGATACCCTAAATAAATACATAAATAAATACACAGCATAAACTACCAAATAATTCTAAAAGTCAGAGTTTTCATATCAAAGATTGTAAGCTGAAATGTCATACAGTACACTAGCATTAAAACGAACAGCATTCTCTGGACATTCTGTATGGACATACAGCCGAGAGAGAAAGCATTCAGGGTCTCTTTTACTTAGATTAAAGGCTGACCTAAATTAACCCCGGGTTAAAGATAACAAGACCATCTCCTGCAATAAGCAGCTGAACATAAATCTGGTTGTTTCAATTACTGTTGTCACGATTTCTCAGGAGGAAGAAGCACAAAATTCACCTGCAATTGTATTAGGACAGATTCTCAGCCTGAAGAGGAGGCATTTATTACATTAGGTATACACTCATGCTCAAGACACAACGCTAAGCATTTCCTTTCATGATGACATCAGGCTTCATTCTTGTATCATCAAACCCCCAGTTGCCAGGATCCACCCCTGCTGTTCACAACCCCCGTAAGATTTTATCCGCAGTCTTGGCCAGAGCCAAGATGATGTGCTGGCCATCACAGACTCCGATCAAACAGGGTTCGTTAAGTATTCCTCCTCTCTTTGCTCACTGACTTTGACAGATCAGGGAGCACTGTCTCCCGCTCTGAGAGCTTCTTATACTCACAGGAGATGCTGATAAATTTGGATTTTTCCAGAGCAAGAGTCAACAAAATATGGACAGGATTCTAATGATAAATTTGTATGAATAAAATTAGTGACCAAAATACAGGCATCCTCTTTCCTCTTCAGGGGAATCACACATGTTTATGAAACAGAACAGTTATGTACCACTGCTGAAGCAGAAAATGAGAGAGAAAGGGATAGAAGGCTTACTTCATGTTTTGCCAGCCATGAAGATCTAAATAGTTTGGGCCAGAAATTGTAACTCAAATAATCAGGTTTTTCTGAACTTCCAGTGCCATACAATCCACGGTTTGAAGTTCAGCATCTCCTTTTTAAGCTTCTCTTAATTTTGTCTACTGATTTCATAGCCACTGAGAAAGCTCCTCTGACAGCAACCTCTAGGCATAAGAATAGTTCTGAAAAGTATATTGCATGCCAGAGTCATGCCAAAACTGTAAATTATAAAATGCTATTATATTTAAAACCATAAAAAAAATACCGAAAAAATAGAAATACAGATAAGATTTCTCCCTCTGCTCCTTGTTACCGTTCACAGATTATAAACTCAGGTGATATACAGGGCAACTCAGTATTTGTAAATTCACTAGAATAAAACTGTTGGACTGCATTGACTCAGTTATCTATCATCTAGTGAAAATATATTGTGATGTATTTATTTACACATAAACATTATCTCAAAAAATATTGTGTATTACAAGTCATAATACTGTCATTTTTACCAACAAATATGCCTCCAGAAAGTTACACCAGAGGACTGAATTACAGAGAAGCATCCAAGTTCTACTCAAAAGTGAGACCTAGTCAAGTGGTTTTCAACTGAAACTTTTCAATATTGTGTATATTGCCACTGAGTGAACAAAGATACTCAACTTAGCCACTTTTTTTTTTTTTTAAGGGCACTTTAGGACAATTTCATACCCCAGCATCATAATATATTTTGTTAAGCCTGACACTTATTTTATCGCAATATCAACTTTCAAATTCTGAACAATTTTTTTTCCTCCTTTGGAGGAGAGATCACTCCAACTGTAAGGGCAAAAGTAATTTTCTTAAGTAACTAATTTTATTTTTGCAGCATTCTTTAGTCCTTGACAATAGCTGGTAAGTCAGTGTGCAGCCAAATATGTGTCAGCAATCTCAGCCAAGATGCCCAAAGCCATTTACACAGAAGAGAAATTCCCCTGCTTTATGTAATACCTGTTCCAAAATTAATCAACATCAGAAAATAGCAGTAAAATAATTCTTGAAAGAGTACCAAGCAAATACACTAAGGAATTTAAAAAGGACTTGTAAGGTTAATCATATTAATGCTACATAGTGACACCTAACAAATAAGCGGTTTGGGACAGTTTCCCCACTACAAAAATTCTAAAAGGCAGATTAACAAGGAGAGGTGGGGAGGGAGGGGGAAGAGAAATTCAGCTGGAAATTGCAGTATTCTAGAAAGAAGATCTCACATTCATCCTTATTTTCTCTGATTTTTAATAAGCATCCTGAAGCAGGAATATTGCTTCTTTTCTGCCAAGCAGGGCTTTTGCCCATGCATTTGGGAAAGTGAGGAAATTTACTCTAGTCTTTTAAACTATTTGTGAAATGTCATATTCTCTCTTAAATCTACTAATAGCAGTGGGAACAGTTTGCTTAATTTTGACCTTCTGTCATTTACCTTCTCCTTTAGGCATTTCTCTATAACACTGGCTTTGCCTCTTCAGCTAGACAGTTCAATAACAAAGAGGAAAATACGTGTTTGTGTGCAGAAAGAACTGGAACATGGTACGAAGCATACGGAAGGTGTAAAACGTTCATCACAATGAAAAACGTGTTGCTCAGCTCCTGCAACATGGCTAACCAAAGGATGTAGCTACAGCAGTTTGTAGGTACAAGCACACTGCTAGGCATGATGGTTCCAGCCGTTGCGTGCTCAGGCTGACGCCTGCCTGGCCAGCACGCACTGGCGCTGCGGTGAGCGAGGTGTGCAGGTTTATGAGCTCCTTCAGAACTGCGCCTTGCAATCTGCAATCGGGCGTGACCCAACAGGGAAAGTATTCTGACTGCTTACAGTTTCTGACTTTGCGTTCCGAACAACAGAGCCCATTTGCTAAATCATGTTCTCCTCATACCCTTTTCCCGGGATATATATTCCCCATTTTTATTTATGTAGGTCTTTTGTAGATCATGGCATGAAATTTCATGCCACAGAGTCCTGTCAGCCACTGCTAACAAGTGAGGTTGCTCTTACATTCAGGCAAACTTTGCAGCAACAGTAAAAGCAAACGTCATGGGAGAAACTTTAGCAAAATTCTAATATCATTATTTGCAAGATCCATCTCCTCCCAGAACAGAGCACCATTGACCTGAAGTACTTTATTTCTCTGCTTCTCATCTGGCAAAGCAAATGCTGCTGCCTCCTGCACCCTGCTCGTATGTGCACCTGCCCTTATTAGCAAAGCAAAAATAATGAGCAAAACCTAAACTTTGACATTTGTTTCACTTTTGACCCACTGTGTTGCCTTTGATCATACCACTCTTTTGCTACTCGTGATAAACCTAGAAAACAGAAATCTAAAGCACATATTTGCTTCAGATAATAAAAAAATATTTTCTGTAATTCAGACCTCTGGTATTTTCAAAAGATGTGTATAGAGATCTCTAGAAGATCATTAAAGCAATAAACAAAATTAAAAAAAATTAAATACTCTGGCTTGTTGCCAATATATTAATAGGAAACCTTTGTTCAGGGATATATAATTACAACATTTCAGTCTATACAAATTAAACCAAAGAATGAAGCCTCCACAGTACCAATACTTAAACATTAAAAAATCTCAGTGACTACAAAGGTAATACAAGCCACCAGATTACTGACTCAGCAGAAAACTAACCCATAACTAGGATAATTTTCAGTTTCTTATGAAGTTCAATTTCCTGAAACAAAACATTCACCCCCTTAACTTGAAGTCCATGAACAAAGGCTTTAAAAACGCACCACAATTTCATCATTATTTCAGTATTTTACTCCTAAACACAAGCAATGGTTGGCAATGAGAATAAAATGACAAGTACTAAGTATGCATTATACATAAAGATTAGCTGTCTGGGAAGAGCACAGAAGTCAGAGAAGCCTGGAAGCCTCAAGCTTCCTCATTTATTCTTTAATGGAAAAAAATGACGTTAGCTGAAAAAGTATTGATTTTCTGTGGTGCAATCTGTGGGACCCTAAAGAACTGAAAGTCATTTTTGCAACATACTGAGATTGTTTAAAAAGAAAAACTTCAGAGAGTTCTACTTGAATTACTTTATGAATCTCACAATACACACATACATTTATTTCTGTTCTGACTTGGCCTTCTAAGTGAGAAACTCACATTTGGAAGTTGTACCATTACATTTAAATCTGCTACAGCTTGGTTGAAATGTATAACCCACCTTGACAGAATCACTAACACCAAGTGCAAAGTATTTCACTTGCTGCCATTAACATCTTACACTGCTAATAGGCATCAAGGTCTGTTAGGAAAATAACTGTGAATTTCCAAGTGGCTTATTCACCAGGGGTTTAACTGTCATACTCCCAGCCCCTGTTAGCCCCCACCAAGGACCTCCCGAAATGGCAAAGGACCCTCAGGAGAATCATGGAAGATGGCATCAGCCAGGATGCAGGAGGAGCAGCTGGAGGAGAGAGGCATGGAGCACCAAAGTCTGGATAGGGGATACGCCTGCGTCCCCAAGGGGACTCAGCAAGCCTGCACATAGGACTGAAATTCGGAGAGGAGTGTGTTAACAGGTAGGGAGTGACCTGTGGAGGAGAGGTGGAATGATAAGGAGGGCAAGAGCTGAGAAAGCCCATCTCAGTGCTGGAAACCCAGAGAAGGAAAGAACACACTCCTGATGCACTTGTCTTTTTTTTTTTTTAGTTTCCAAATCAGTTTGCATTTCTTTACAAGAAACTAAATTTCATCTGTAAAAAGCTTTATCTAACATTGCTGGTTTTTTCAGTGTTATATCACACAGCTATGACACATTTTTCATGGCAAACTACCCAAGAACCAGCCAAGAAAGCAGAACTACACGTTCCTCAAGACATCTGTGGCCTAAAGAGCAATTTGTTTCCATCAGCTTTCAATGCGGGAATGTTGCCAGAGATGTTAAAACACGAAGTGAATAAAGCTGCCCTGCCCTCCACAAGCATGTTCTGCCTTTCTCAGAACTGAGCACGGTGTCCACAACCAGACAAAGCAGGACAACAGAAGAAAAAAGAAAAGATAAGAGAGCTTAATATTGAACGCATGTAGTGGCATCAAGAAATAGAACTTGTTTGTTATGAGATACTGCCTCTTTTCTAGACAGCCCTACGAGCCTAATTTACATCAACAACAGCTTAAATGGTTCTGGTTTACTGTGCTTAAAACCTCTTCACCTGATGTAAGTCAGCATACTTCTGTTGCCCTTAAGGGAACATCACCATGTTTATCAAGTCCTTATTGTTAGTCTCTACTGATTTTTACATAGTATTATTTGTAGTAAGTCAGTAAAAGTAATTTCAAGTGAAAAAGAATGAAGAAAATACAGAAAATGCTGAAGTCAATATATCTCAACTTTACAAAAGAATGCTAGGTACCTTAAAAAGAATTCAAATAGTATAGCATATAGAAAAGAGATTATAGCACAAGTTTACAAATAACATTATTTGATAGCTTTATGCAAAATTATGAGTCAATATGCTCACTAAGATTAAAATAGAAAAATTTGCAAATATTGAATAAATCTCTCAAAAAAATTCTAAAGAACAATGAGGGAGAAAACTAATAATGAATATATCAGAAAGTAACTATACCAGAAATAGCATAAGGTGGCCGGGGTTAATAACACCACAGTGTATTTGCAGCACAAGCTGGCAGCCAGGGGAGCTCTGGACTGGACAGTCTGCAGGTATCAGAGCTGAAGGCAACGATCCTTTTTTCCCCTGCACACAGCTTTGTTACACTGCATTAACAGTTTGAATAACATTTCAACTATTGGAGAGTGCACGCATCGTAGAGGAGAAGTATGTATTTGGATCCCTAAAGGCGGTACACTTAGGAGAAAAAATGAGGCCATCAAGAAGGCGCAAAGTGTCATAACTCTGAACAGCAATCTGTTAGGCACGCTCTGGGGAACTGCTCTAGACATTTCAGGTGGTAAACCTAAAACCTAAGGGTATTAAGAAAAATATCACAGCTTTAGGAAAGGCCAAGTGATTACAACATGGCTGTTTTACCACCTCCTCCACCTGAACTTACTGTTCATAGGTTCATGTCTAACTGATTTGAGCAACTCAAAAAATACTATGAAAAAAAGAAAAATTATTAATAGGAATTCGTAAGTTTTAAAGGCAAATATTCTGACACTCACTCTCCTCTTCCTAGTGTAGCTCACAAAATTTTATTTAAATTTGTAAAACATTTTCTCTTCTTCAGGCAGATGGACACACAGCAGCCGCTACAGAAAGGGTAAGAGCTATGAACGCAAGCTGCCACGTTCATTGTTACAGTTAAGAGCAACCAACTATTTCACAGATCCAACAGCAATCTTTGCATCACCAGAAAAAGACATTTAAAAGTATATCAAAGATTACTTTTGACACTACTTCTATTCCTCAAATTCACAGAAATTGCATAAGCGTGTGGAGTTATTGAAGAGCCCTGTAAGGGTCTGAGGGTTAGTCAGTTTGGCTAATTCTAATCTTCATGCTCTGACCCAGTTTGAGGCCTGCCCCATTAATCCTCAACTCACATGCCACAAGAAAACACGACAATTATTGTAGTAATTAGAGACAGAAGCCACTCATTTAATTTTCTTTGTAAGCTCTGTCACACAACAGTATTTCAAGTGACTGGGCAGGGGACAGAGTGTGCACCTACTAAAAAAATACTTTTAAATTTTTTTTTAAGATTATTTTACATTGCATTTCTTTCTGAATTGTATACGGCAAACTGATTGTGAGTCTTATATGTAGGCTACACTATTGGTCAAAGAGGGACTGAAAGAAGCCTGCTCAGAAAGAAGCCATATATTTTACATTTAGCTTTTCATAGCATATTTACAACCTACACAAATACAGGTCACAGTTAAGGAGACTTACAGATGTCTCTTTTTTTTTTTTCTTTTTTTTTTTCCTCAGCCAGAGAATTGATTTTTTGCCCATGACTTTGTCACCCAAGAACATTAAACCAGGTGGCAACTCAGACCTGACCATCGTCACCAGGAGTTACATACACAAAAAAATCCACAGTCATCAGGCATAAGCAAACTCGGAAAGCCAACCTGCATCTAGCTGACAAGAACAGAGGAAAAAGAAGATGGATTTTACACATCAACAACTATTGCAATGAAAGACACAGAATCTGCACGGCTGCAGAGCTGACCTTCCAGTGCCAGGGGCACACTGACAGACTCATTCTCTGAGTATCCTATAGTTCCATTATCATGTAATTCCCATCCTTCCATTTTCTGCAGCCATCTACTGAAGAAATCTTGTTTTCCAGGAGTAGATTAAAACCAAGAAACAAAGGCTTTAAACACAACAGATACATATGGCAAACGACTAACCAGCACCCAAAGTATAAAGGAATTTTTTTAAAAAGCTGCCCCTCAGCACTTTCCTAGAAGTTTTCCTACTCTAGAAAATAAATAAATTGAAAGAAAAACTTATCTTGTGGCCAAAACCTAAAAAATCATAATTTGAGAAGACAAGCCATTGTCCATCTAGATTCATTTCTCTCCTACTTCTCAAATCACAGTACTGTTACTTTCCAAACAAGATTAAATTTTATTTTCAAAGATGAGATGGGAAGAAACAGTTAAAAGTTGTTTTCCTGAAGAAGACCACAAGGGTGTCAGGCAACCCTGAGTTCGTCAGATATAAAACTGCTCATACAGTAGAATTGAGGGCAAGAGCCCAGCTGCAGTCCCATTGCAGAAGCAGGTTGACTACACGTGGGAGAGAGATGGTGAGGGCAGAGGTGAAATGGGAAGAGAAATCACCTGCTTGGAACCATTCCTCTAAGATGTTCACAGTAACTTCTCTTGACCCAAATCCTCTCTAACATCACCTTATCCACATTGGGTTTGTCACAGTGGAGCAGGGTGGGCTGGTTGCAGGAACAGAAAGACACCACTCTGTGTCACCTAATCTAGTCATGTTTTATTAAGCAGGATGGGTATGGCATTTCTGTTCCAGCTTGTCTTTGACATACATACAAATCAAGGTCCAGCTAAGCCTGCCATCAGAGACCCAAAGGAACAGAAGTTCACTCCAGCCGCTCAGTGTGTCCAAGTCCTGGCTGGTGGCCAGGCTGTTCCACTCCAGCTCAGCCTTCCAAGTGTCAGGGGTATGTGCATGTTGCATGTCATGCTCCCTCATCCCCTGCACCTGGGGCTACTGCTTTAATTATTGCTTTCTCATTTAAACTGTCAGCATGAGCCATCAAAGGTCTCACCAATTCCACAGTCCATATCTAAGGTCAATTAGCAGTCACCATCAAGGCTTCTGTAACTCTTTGGCTTTCCACTCCAAATGTGTTACAGAAAGTGTAAAGCTAGCAACAGTTACAGAAAAAAAAAATTCTTCTATTGTTTTATTCATTTTCCAGGACTAAACAGGTCAGCTAGAGCTAGGAAGATGTAGCCAAGGTCTCTGCCTACACAGGTAGCCTTCAACCCACGGCACAGGTTTCATGTGGACTTGTCTTTGGACAGCCAAGCTTATTCCATTTCTCAACAGAAAAATTTTCAGTTCATCATCTGAAAAAGGATATCATAATTTAAGATAAGGCATCTTGAAATTAATCTATGGATCTTTCTTACATCAATGTTACTTACTTTGGGTTTAACTGTTTTTATAACAAAGCAATCCCAGATACATGCCCTACAGTACTGCTCTAAAGGATCTAATACATTATTTTAATACCTTTGAATCCTTCACAAACATAATTTACTAACTTAATTGGAAACAATATATGTTATAGTAAAGCTTTGTACCCACAGAATGTAATTTGTATTAGAGGGTGGGACTACATTCAATACCTTATACAGATAAATTGATCCAGCCTTTTGAATAAAGAATCCATAAGTTCCTTCACATCTCTGCTTGGACTAGAAAGGTCTCTTCCAACCCAAACTATTCTAGGATTCTGTGACTCTTATTTCCTCTCAACTAGTATTAAAATATATTCACCTTTAAGGAACTAAAAAAAAAAAATAAGGAAATTATTTAACTTAGTTTCAAAATGCAGCTGTTCTCTCTGCTACGGTGAAGCATTTCTAAGGATCATTCTAAGGCTCTCCTAATCTGCAGGACATTACAACTCCCATACATTCAGACCCATCCTCTTAGTCTTCTGCGGTCTCCAACTCCTACTCCTTCAAAGCTCCTCTTTTTAAAGTTATAGGTAACAAGTAATGAGATAGACACAGTCTTTTTTTTTGTTTCCCAGTTGGTGATTGAGGGGCTCACATTTAAACCATTTAAGCAACCAGTCTGTAGTTTTCTCAGAAAGACAAGCTCAGAAATTCAGCAGCTCCCTCCCTGCTGCTACCACTCGTAACTGCGTATAGCCCTCAGCACATACTGACACATTTTACTTGGAACCAGCTGCTAAACTAGCTGGAAATCCTGTAGGATTAATACATATACTCCAGGAAAAAAAAAAAAGTAATTCTGAGTTTCTAAGCACCATTTATTTTTCATTTTAAAGGGAAAATAGTAGCATCTGCGTTTTGCTTTTAATGCCAAAGTAGTTAGAATTATAGAACAATTTAAGTTGGAAGAAACGTCTAGATGTTACTTGGTCCAATCTCCCTTAAAAAAAAGAAAAACACACCAAAAAAAACCTACTTCAACCCTGTTTTTTCCTCTTGCAACAGCTATATCTAGTGTTTTGGTATTGTTCACTTTTTTCCTCCCTTAATATCTTAACGAGTCTATTCAGCCCAGAAGTTTCCCTAAAAGACATGAGTTTGACTGTCTGTACAAAATAGCTACCATGGTCTTCTGCTATCTTCCACGTTTCATGTTCAGCTGTCCTCCCTTTCACTGGTTTATCAGCTGCCACCATCGTTTCTCAGCTCTTCTGAAAGGAACAATCCTGAAAAAGGTATAAGGGATACGCTAGAAACACCATTCACCAGGATGTATACAGCGGTGGCTTGTAAAGAAAACTTTTAACTGCCTTCACGTTTGTATTCTGACTTACTGAAAAAAGCTGAAAGCTGTAGGTTTGTATTTACAGCTTGGAAAACCTAGGTATGGATGTAGTGAACTTAATTACAAATATACACAAATAGCACCATTCACAGCATGAACTCTACTAGTAGGGCCTGTTACGACAGGACAAAGGGTAATGGTTTTAAACTAAAAGAGGATAGGTTCAGACTTGATATAAGGAAGAAATTTTTTATGACGAGGGTGGTGAAACACTGGCACGGGTTGCCCAGAGAGGTGGTGGATGCCCCATCCCTGGAAACATTCAAGGCCAGGTTGGATGAGGCTCTGAGCAACCTGATCTAGTCGAAGATGTCCCTGCTCATGGCAGGGGGGTTGGACCAAGTGACCTTTAAAGGTCTTTTCCAATCCAAACCATTATATGATTCTATCATTTCATATTCCTTAATATTTCATAATATTACAACCAAATTCAGTTCACGTTACCTGACACCTCATTATGCAACTTTCTCATTGTTAAAATTCTTACAGCTGAAGAATTACCCTATCTATCACCAAAGCCATGTTTTGAATCTGCCAAAAATCCAACATCCCTCACATGACCTGAGCATAGAATCACAGAATAGTTAAAGCATGTTTACTTTCATTTGTATATAATACCTGTTGCTGCTTCCTTTGACGCCTAGAACATTGACATGGCAAATTCAACACACACCTCTCCACAAAAGTAAGCATTTACTTTAGTATTCCACTAGGAAGAATTTTTTTTTTCTAAATATCATTAAACTGAGTTTAAGAAAGAAACTCAAGCCTGAAGGAAATTCTTGGAGAAATTCCTTTAAGAAGTACAATTGCCCAGAGTAATATTTCCCATGAAAGTTATCTACAGAAACTGCTGCCTTTTCCCATGCCAGCATAGTCAAAAGCTTCAAAACCAGCAAGCATTTAGTTACCAAGAAAACAAAAAAAGAAAATTAAAGCTTCCCAGTCTTTAATCATCACATACATCAGAAATCTCTGGGAGCTGTTTGAATTGTTCAATGTTTAAAAAAAAAAAAAATTAGAAAAAACAGACGTAATAGGCAATTATTTTCTACCCTGTATATGAGGCATAAGGGTTAATTAAACCATTAGGACAGGCTCACTGTATACACACACACATTAAAAATATAGTCCCATACAAACACCCCTTCAGCAGTGAAGCACTGGCAGTTCCCTTCCCATCTCCCACTACAATACCAGTATCAGTGACAGCAGGTTCTCCAGCGTGGCACAGAAGGGCTGACATGGAGGACTCATGTCCCTTAAGAAAGACAATCCCCCTGAGGCAAAGCCACGTGGTATAGAAGCATAAGTTCTCAGGAATCTAAAGGATTATATGCAAAAAAAAAAAAAAAAAAAAAATCCTCAGAGAAAACCCATGCTGATATCTCACATATCTGGCAAAACAAGAGCAAACACATTCACTTCTGTCACACTGAGAAATCCAGTGGCAGACAGCACCTCAGAAAAAATGTGAGGCACCAAGGGGGAGACACACGTATGTATCCCCCCAACCAAAGGACTGAAGGAAAACTAAGCAGTACTATGAACATCCTATGTCTTCATCTCCAGCGTGGCTGGAAGGAAGAAGGGGCAAAGGAGAGCAGCCCTCGTCTTCAGCAGCACTTGCAATAGAGCAAGAGGTGGGGGAATCCCCTGCTAGAGCAGTCACAAGGCTTCATCTGTCCTTAGCTGTGGTGGCTTTGTAGTAAGGTCTGAACGGCTGCTCAGTTGCACAGTAACTCTAACACCTGTGAGCAAAGTTTATTTTTGATGGTTGTATAAAAACCACGTCCAAGCATACAAATATATATAGAAAGTACAGCCCTTCAACACCAGCACTTGAAGAAAAAAAGAACACACACACACTTGTACCTACAAGTATGCAAACCAATGTTTTGTTATTCCTGTGTCAAACTGAAGCAAACTAAGGACTAGAAAAGCCACAATAGAAACTTGGAGCATCACAGAGATTTATGAATAAGCTCCCAGAACAGGCTAAGAACAACAAAGGGCCAGTAATAAGCAAGTCTGCTAACAAGACCCCTAACAGTACGGCTCACAAGGACTACAGAGGCTCTGGGAGTGTAACAGCAACCTAATAGGAAGTGGAAGAAGTGAGCTTGGGGAACTACAGGGCAACAAAAGGTACTTCTTCCAGACCTCAGTAGCAAGGGAAAAGTTTGGAGGGTCTTCAGTCACAAATCTTGCGATACTTTGTTTTTGCAGATATACATCCTGACATTTACTTGTACCAAAAAGGTAGTTTAAATATAAGCCTCTTTAGGGTATTTTAAGTAATGAGTGCTGTACACAGCTCTATTAGTTTATCTAAAATGGACAGAAAAGAGAAAGTAGTCCACCTCTTGTGTAGTTTTCGAACAAAAATAAAAGAAAACCCTATTTATTATCTATACATAAAAATAAATGTTTTACTAAACGTCTAAGATATTGCGATCCATAACAACCACATCTGCTTAACCTGTAAAGGTCAAGGTCATTTATACCAAGATTTTAAAAGTCTAATTAAAGTATCTACAGCTATATAGACAAAGGCTGGTTATTAGAAAAGAACTATTATAAACCAAACACAATTATATTATACTGAAACCATTAGATATGTGATGAGATTTTAATCTTTGAGCCGGTATCATTCTGCAATTTAATCATCTGGAGAACAGAAAATCTGTTAGGAAGGCAATTAAATGTACCAGTTCCATTAAAATCGAGCTGATATAGTTAATTGTAGTCCTAAAATAGCTATTTCCTCACACCTTCACTAAGCATTTTTTTTTTATCTACTGAGTAAGAGTCTATTTAAGGAACACTTTTCACTTAAACTAGTAAGGTTTGTGAATGCTTTTGTTCTGTTACCTTACCCTGTACAAGTTGCACCGCAGTTTGCTGTTCGACCTTGGGTCCCTAATTCGCTCTGAGGAGTACAGCAAGGTCTTTTGTTTCAGCTACTAATAGTCCACAGCATCTGCATTGCTGAAGCTTTGGGGAAGAACATCAACAATGTAGCCTTGCAGCACTCTAAAGCAGTTATAAAATAAAATAAAATAAAATAAAATGAAACAACGGGCCAACGGTAAACCCCACGTCAGACGGTCATTTTAAGCATCAGCACTTCTGGGAAGTAGATCATTTCCAAACAACTGTTTTAATGAATCCATACATACTCAGAGTACTTGCAAGGGTTTTGCAGCATTGCTGGCAAATTGGGCACACAGGCCGTTCCTGCCTTTTTGGGGAGAGACAGAGAACGAAAACAAAAAGGCATCCTGAGAGCGTATCAGCCTTGGGATCTGCCCTCCGTTCTCACAGAGCAGGCAATTTATCGGGGCATTTCAGGTCGCCCTGCCCGGCGCGGCGGGGGGGAAGCGGCGGGGCCAGGGAGCGGGGCCGAGCCCGGGCTGAGCTGGCACCGGCGCAGCACCCATCGCGGCCGCCGTTACGTAATCCCGTCCCCGTCCCCCTCCTCCCCTCCCCGGTCCCGATGCTCCAGCTTCGCCCCGGGGCCGCCCGCAGCAGCCGCGGCCGGACCAGGCCACAGCCCCCCGCACCGCTCCCGCTTGCCACGGCGGCATCGCCGCGCCCCGCCGCCCGCCCCGGCACCCGGCCGCACCGTGCAGCCCTCCGCGGGGCCCAGCTCTGCCGGGTGGCCCGACCCGCTGGCTCCCCGGCACAGCCTGTCCCGCCGCTCCGGGCCCGGGCCCCGCGCCCACCTCCTCGCCGAGATCCGCGGCGCATCCCCGCTGCAGCCGCGGCAGCTGCGCCCCGCCGCTCCCGCCCGCCGCAGCTCCCGCCCGCCGCAGCTCCCCGCCCGTCTGACGGAGGGAGGGAGGGGGCGGGCAGCCGCGCCGCCGCCGCAGCCCCGCAGCCCCGCTGCGCCGCCCCCCGCCCCCCGCCCCGCCCCGCCCCGCCCGCCGGCCAAGGTGCCCTCCGCGCCGGCCGGCACCCACCTGAGGCGGGCGCACGCTGTCGGCGGGGACGTTCCCGCGCCTGCCCCCATGGGCCGAGCCCGGTGACAGGTACCGCGGGGCGGGCAGGCGGCGCTGGGCGCGACACCGCACCGCACCGCACCTCGCCGGCCACTCCCGCAGCCGGCCCCGGTGCGCAAAGCAAAGCGCGGAGTCAAGTTGATGCCGGCTTGTCGAAGAAAAGGGGGCAGCGGCGGGGACCGAGAAGCGGGCTTCGGTCATGAGATCGGGTCTAAAATTAAACCGAGAAGCACATGGGCAGGGACGGGGATGCGCTGGAGCCAGGGGGACCTCCGCGCCCGGGAGGAGGACGGTGGCAGACAAAGGGACGGCGCCGAGAGACCTCGGTAGAGAGGGGAGCAGGGCTGCCCGCAGCCGCCGTGCGGGCCCTTCCCCGCATCGCCCGGGCAGCACCCACGCGGTACCCAGCGCTGCGCTGTCATCCTGCCCCAGCCTTCACCGTGCTGGCTGAGTTGGTCTTTGTCATCCAATAACGGGAGGTTGTTGAAAAAACCACGTTGCATACTCTTGAAAACTGCCGAAGAAGTTACTCCCATAGGTTAATCAATATTAGCTTTCTGTTTTCTTTTTTTCCTGTGGATCCTCTCTTACAGCTTTCATTACATCCTCGATGGCTTCGACACGCCTCTGGAAACGAGAAGCTGGACCGTCTGGTATAGCAAGGTGGCTGAGTGGCACAGGCCACCCTGCTGTGGAGGAGACGGGCTGCAGACTCACCTGTCCGGTGAAGGACTCGCCACCAGCACCCTGGTCCTTCTGCTGGAGTGGGTCACTGCCCGTCCCCAGGCCTGCGGCACTGTCCTGGCCTCTGGGGATGTCCTGGCCTCGGGGGATGGTTTGGAGGCCTCTCTGAGCAAACTGGCCTCCTCCTGGCTGTCCTCCGTAAATCCTCCAGCTTAGCCCTGCTGTCTGGTTTGTGGCAACAAGATGGGAAATATATTTTGTCATCCAAGAAAATCAATTAAAATCCCTGGAGAACTAGATGCCACTGCCAGTAAATTTCCAGAAGAGAAGGGGCAAAAATGGCAAATTCCTTAGAAAAATTAAATAGATTTACAGGATTGTAGAAATCTAATTATTGAGTCAACACTATTAATTAAGCTAAGACAAACAGGCTGTGTGATGCTGGTTTATATTTTCCCCGTTTCTCAAACTGGCAGTTCCAGATTTGGCAGCACTGTTGTGCAGCAAATCTTTGGGTACCCTGGCATACAAAAAGCCATGGCTATTTTCCTGTTGAAGCAGAGACCTCCAGAGAAGGTTCCCGTGACACAGTATTTTTAGTGTAACTTCTAGGATAAGCTTCTCAGAAAAAAAAAAAAAAAAAAAAAAAAAAGCTTTATCCTCTCAGATGAACCTGCGGGTCTCATTCTGAAAGTGGCTGAATAATGTTAGGGAATTCATTAAGCAACACAATTTTTTTTTGTATGTTCAGTTTCCAGGAGTTGAAGCAGGATAAACATTAAGTGAGATTTAGGGAGTTGTCAGAGTAAGTTTTCATATAAAATCCATAGAAAGATTAAGTAACAAGCCACATACATGGAAAGCTTAGTAACATAAGGAATGTAGTCACCTATTTTTCTCCTAAAAGAAATAAGTAACAGGGCAAGGAGATAAATGACACAACTCTTAATCGTGTCTTAAGGACACCATTCATGAACCTATGATTCTGTGATTCACCACCACCGTTATTCATTTCACTCAAGTGGCCACTCAACATCTGCGACCTGAAAAAGCAAACCATGGATATAAAGAAATTACAGAAAACTGCGTTGTTAATTAGCTGGCTTGTTTCTGAACAACTACTTCCTTAATATTCTCTAATGATCTTGATACCAAATTCTTAAGTGGCTATTCTATGGAGATTATTTTTTTTTCACTAATTTGCCTATACTTAAACCAAAGAGAAACAAACATGTAGAAAGGCAGTTTAAATATTTTGTTTAAATGATACACTTACACTACATAGATGGTGGATGACAAAATGCTAGTAAAGTATATGCAAACAGATACCCTTCTCTTCTTCTAAGGGCTTATCTACATAAAACTTCAGCCTTGATATAAGCCATCATTGGGAGGGACATTTCTTGGATAATTGTAGAAGATTATAACTGTACCACCTCAGAAACACTGGCAAAAACTGTTGATATAAGCTGATCCTATGTAGTCTTATATAAACTTTTTAAAAATTACTGTAGTTTTTATCCAATGACATTAGAATTTTTTTCACTGATTTTTATGCATAATTTGCACCACCAGGAGCAAAAGTTTGAATATCTTGATGAAATGCTGAGGTAAGAATGGAGGAGCTATATTCTATATTTTGTTCATCCAAGAACTTGACCTGTTCTTCTCAAGTTTAGTCTCATATCAGGAGGCACATTCTCTGAAAGAAAGATTTAAAACATAGTTCAATTCTCCATGCGAAGGTAAAACCTCCACAGATTAAACCATATAATTCTTTCTAAGCAAGACAGAAAGGCCTTTAAAATATCCCATTCTTTAACTCAGGCAGCAGGGAAGTTTACTAAATATAACATGAAATGTTTGCTTAGCACCCGTCTGCTGAGGATAAGCAAATCTATGGGCATTGAAAATATTTACTTACAGAATCTTAAGAAAATATTTTTATTTTCTCCTGTAGTAGCAATATTGTTGTTTCTTTGCTGTCATTTACTGTTAGGGTTTGTGTGTGTTTGGCAAAATGGTACCCTTAGGCCAGGCATAGTAGCAGACACATGTTTTTATTTAAGATTTTTGCAAATGACACCTTGTCTTTTTTTATTAAAAATTAATTTGAATTATGCAAAACTGTGAGAGTACAGCAGTGGTAACCAGTGAACTGGAAATGCTTTGAAGAATGAGCATGAAGTAGAGCACCAAAGAGCATTAAGAAGTATCTGATAATAAAACGAATTAGGCAGGGGCAGTATTCAGGAGGCAGTGGGAGGCTCATAGCAAGCGCGTGCTGTAAGGGCAGCAAAAGGCAAGCACCAGCCAGATGGAAACTGGATGTGCCCAAGCGCAGGGGAGTGCTAGAGACTGAAGAGCCATCTCCAACAGTCAGAAAGCACAGCTACCATCAGGACAGACATCAGACAACTCCATTCAGAGTAGGAAACAAGATCAACGTCCTCTTTCTTTCACAGATACTGACCACCCAACACAACATTATTTACTTTCTTCTTCGAATCCTCCTTAGGGTTGAATTGCTTAGAATAATTCTGACCGAGCACTGTTGCACCTAAATAGCCTAAAAGTACTTGTGTGAGGACCAAGGATCCTCACAGTTTCCTGATGATGCAAAATGAGTCATGGTTAGCAAAACGAAAGCTGGCTCTGAGCAGTTGTAGAGGGATCTGACAATAGTGAGTGACAGGGCAATGAGATGACGGCTGCAAGTCTGTGTCAATAACTGCAAACTAATGTAAACAATAATGAAAATAGCTCTAACTAAACATACATCATAATGGGCTCTAAATTAGCCTCTATCATTTGGAGTCATTGTGAGTAGTTTTCTGCAAACATTAGCTTGTTACTCAGCAGCAGTCTAAAAGGCAAATAATGTTAGAAATTATTCCAAAAGCAGCCGAGAACAAAGCAGAAGAGCTCATTAGGTCCCTATGTAAATCTCCTGTGCACTTGAGTACTGTGTACAGTTCCGGTTGCTTCATATGAAAATGTGGAACTAGAAAATGCATGTATGCAGCTAAAAGCATATATGCAGAGATATGAGAATACATCTGCGCAAGGAGACAATTTGTAGCTGGAGAACAGACTGAGGAAGGATTGTCTTCCGATCTATGAAATCCCGAAATGATGAGTAGGAGGCCGACAGGAAGCAATCACACCCTATTTTCCATCACACAAGACTTCAGGGAGACTCAGTAAATTGTCAGGCAGCAGATTTAAAACTACTGGGAAGAACTTCTCCATACAAAGTGTTACTAAATCAGATGGCTTGCTGCTATACAACACTATGGAGCTGAAGAGACTGATGTTTTTAAGCGGGGATTATACAAATGAATAAAGGCTATCTGTAGCTATTAAGCACAATAATTCCCTTTGCAGTTCTTGTTTAAAAGGTGCCTGCCTGTTGCCTGCTGGAAGTTGCCCAAGAAAGGACACTCTTTATCCGCCCTGTTTCAACACTCTCCCCAGGCGTCAGTTCCAGCCACTGTGGAGAGCAGGACACCAGATTAAATGGACCTTTACGCTGGTCCTGTACAGCCATTCGGATGGTTTCTTCTTTTCTTTCTGCTCAGTTAGGTGTGAGAAACCAAGGACAAGGAGCATCTCTAGGTATGAAAGCATACTTCTGCTTTTCCTCATCTTCTGTGGGAGTAAAATCAGACTCAGTTCTTTATCTTCCCATTTGGGTGGTTTTCATTCCCCTGAAGAGAATTTGGAAAAACTATTTTTCGCTTCTCAACATTTTGGTCTTCAGTTTCAGAAGTGATAATTCATATGCATTGGTCTGTTCAGCTCAGCACCATTTTTTCTCTGCTTTATACAAGACTGGGGCAGTACACAGCAAGAGAAATCCTGAAGCATAATAACACAGGATATGCATAGAATGTATGGAAATACCTTCCGTACTCATATATTATCATATGAATAAAATATAAACCATTCTTGGACATCCTAGAAGAGAAAGGGATAGTGATTTCTTCTCACTGAAGAAGCTGGAAAGGGGAGTAAAACCACCCAGAGATGCTTTAAAACTCAAATGACAGGTAAACATCTTGCATAGATACTCACAATTTATAAGAGTTCTACTAAGAATATCCCTATTAAATACAAGAAACTAGAAATCTGAAAAGCAAATCTGAGATGCAGTTTGGCAGAACTCCAAAAATCCCTGAAGACAAACATATGATAAATCAGCTGGAGTGGTTAAATCTCATATAAACAAAGTCTGTATGGTTGATATTCTGTATAGCTAGTTATCTCCACTCAAACATAAGGGAAAGAGTTTGTTTCATACTTGATTTCAGCAATGGATAGTAGTCCCACGGCCTCATCTTCAGCAGAATGCATTTGATTTCTTTACTGTGTAGACTGAAAAGACAAAGCAATATAAACACTTAATGCTGTGCATTTAAAAAAAAAAACAACAAGAAAGAAATCTCTGGTTGTAGTAACAACCCTTATAACCCTGCTCGTTATTACCAGCACTCTAGTTTCTGTTCTAGACCAAGTTCCTTAAAAAGTCAATATTTTAAAAACTTTTCTCTCAATACCTCCCCTAGAATAGCTCTAAAAGGGGTCACAGTGGTACAGTTTCCTCTGCACTCTCTAAGAACTACTTAATGTACTTTCCCAAAGCCACAACAGAGATTACCCAGTTTCAAAGAGTTTCAGATTGCCTCCAGGATAAAACTCCAAGAACGTTGTTATACACAGGCATTGAGGCCATCTCTGTGTCCTTTGAGGCCATCTCCCTTGTCCTTTAACCAAGCAAAGCAAAGAGCTACTGTGATACCTGTGTATGGATTACCTATGTCCAAAATTCTGGCAATACTTTTAAGTACTGAGCTGGTATGTTGTCACAGAGAAG
Organism: Chlamydotis macqueenii; assembly: GCF_036417535.1. Classification (NCBI taxonomy): domain Eukaryota; kingdom Metazoa; phylum Chordata; class Aves; order Otidiformes; family Otididae; genus Chlamydotis; species Chlamydotis macqueenii. The sequence goes on along the minus strand of NC_141561.1, from coordinate 25,032,985 downwards.
AAAGGCAGCAAGTTTTAGTGTCTCCCAGTATTATCATAGTAGAAGTGAACTCTGAATAGAAGTGAGTTCTGTGGACTTGATTAAAAGTTAAAAATGTTGGTGGGTCAAGACATATAGTGCCTGTTTTCACATGCCATTGCCTTTGATTTTGTTTTGCTGATCAAATATAACTTCAGTCCTGCTATCCTTATCCTTATGTAACAGACACATTAGGAGGGGGATTTAGTGTGCCCAGGATGAGAACAATCAAAATTCTGATACTTATAATAACTTCCAGCAATTTTGCAATTTTATTTGTGAAGTTACTTATAATTTCAATTTCAGAAAATATTTATAACATATATTTGCATTTCCAATAGAGTTTTGATGTCCACAAAACTGAATACACTCTGTTAATATTGTCCTGGATTTCTTAAAATGACATTAGAAAAAGTTACCCATTAGCACTTCCCGAAGACAGAACTCAGTCAGAAGAGTTGGAAGAATTCCCAGGGTATCTTCTGTACTGCCACGCTCAAGATTTGTAAACACTTCCTCTAAATATAGAGTAGGGTCTGGTCAGCAGTTAACTCTTCAGTCTTAGTAAGGTCCTGCAGATACTGTGTATTAACATTATATTGGAACAATTCACATTTCACCTGGGGTGAAGCCCCACCTTCCCAAGCCCCACAAAGCTCACAGACTTTCAAGAAAAAATCATAATACAAGAATTAAGTTTTGGGAGTGGGCAGATGCATATTGCTAAAGTAGATGAAATAAAAGTCTCGTATCAATGTTTAATTGATCTGACAGTGCCATGCACAGTTCAGAACAACAGCCCCACCCCCTATGAGACAGGTGGGTTGTACAGTACTGTTCTTTTCAAGCTGCGATTTATGATGTTTACAAAACACCAAGGCATAACGGCCATCATCCCCTTAAGCAGCTCCTCCTTAAAGCTTCCCTTAAAGCATTTATAACCCAGCAGAGCCAGCAGCTGAACCCTGTTTTTTGTTAAGTTCAGCTGCACACTTCTCTTCGCTCTCGTACCCAGCAGCGTCGCCTGACACAGAGCTGCCGCCCTTTGTCTCCAGCCTCAGCTACCAGAGCTGCCTGAAGCCTCTGGAACCACCGGGAGCTTTTCAGGTGCCTTACAGCACCAGGCTGGCTGCAGGAGGCCTGATCCTGCCTGTAACACAAGCTTCTGCTGCCGTGCCAGCCTCTGCCAAAAAGCAGAGGCTGCGGATGAGCAACCCGATGCGAATTTGTGCTTTAAGTTGTTCACTGAGCTCAAGCCAGCTGCAGCTGGGGGTGGGCTGCCAGTGCAGGGAGGGGGAACGGACGCAGCACACAGCAGAGGATGAAGGAGATGTCACCCAACAGCATAAAGGAGCCGAACAGAAGTCACACACTTTTGAGTAACAGCTACTGTTTTAAAAGTAATCCTGGTGCCATAATATACATCATGCACCCACGAAGTGTGCATGGTGCATGACAATCAGTGTATTTCAAAACAAAGGAGAAATAAGACACAAAAGAGTGACGTTACTACAGATTGACCTAAGGGCTTCTGTGGTTTATTGGTAATGGGCATCCATCCAAAAGACAGCAAATTCCTGCACCCAACCTAATCTTAAAGCATTTGGCTTCCGGAGCACCACAGTGCCTTCCATCTTTTCTGTCTTAAGATACGAATCATTTGGGTGATCCTGCTTTTCCCTATATCCAAACTGACTTTCCCTTAGAAACTCTTCCCATGCCTTACCTGTTATTAGACTGTTTCCTGTTCTGTTGTCTCAAAATCAGAACTCCTTTTTTATCATCTTCCTTATTTTTCCTTTGTTTTCTCCCTCTTTCCTCTGGTTCTTTTCCTAGTTCCTGCGCATTATCTCACGCTTAATCTTTTACAGAGAAATTGCAAAAATGCCAAGAAATGGTATGAAGAGGTGTTCTGTGTGGGTCGTTTTCAGGTGTCCCTCAGAAAAATTTCACACTGGGCACAATAGTTTTAAAACTATTTTGCTAATTCTACATTTGCAACACTATGAAAAGCCTCTGGAACAGTAAGAAAAAAAAAATCAGAAAGAGACGTGAGACTTGTGCAAGCAAAAAGAAATCACTTCTATTTCAAAACTAAGAGGCCATGAAGAAATTAATAGTTTAAAAATAATTCAGAGAAAAGATGCAAGTTGAACTAGGATTCTGTCAGTTACTTTAAAATTCATTACTTTAACCACTTTATATTAATTACTAGTAAATAATAATTATTAAAATATTTTAAAGTCTTTTAAATTACGTGTTTGACATTGATAGACCTTGAGATAAGTCTAACTGTCAAACAGAACCCACAGCCCTTTCTTTGGTTAAGAAACTCAGGGCCCAGGCCGCTGACCCTGCGGGCGGTGCGGGTCCGCAGCGGCAGCGCTGCGGGGCCGCCGCCGTCCCCGCGCCGGGAGAGCGGCGCCCCCTGCTGGAACAGCAGCGCCGCAGCCTCCGCCCTCGCCCCCCGCCCCTTTGCTGGGGTGGTGGTCGGCATCGTTCACCCTCCTCCTTTCGTGTGCAATTCGTTCTCCAGTTTATTCTGGAGAAAATTTGCCACTACAGCTGCAGTTCAAGTCTGACATTCTGTGAAAAACGTGAGCGGAATCTTTGACAAAGTTTTAAGTGAATGGTTAACAAATAGAGGTAGAAAGTTTAGAAAAACGGCACGGTGAGAATATGATATGAGTAGCTTTCCTGAACTGGAGCTGTGCGCATAACTGCATGTTGTTTTCACCTTCAACAGCTTCCTCTGACATAGGATTATTCCTACATAAGATGCGATCCTAAGATTAGATCTTAAGATAAGATTCCTTGCATAAGATGAGATCTCTGCAGACAGAGTAGAAGTAACATGACTGAGTACCCTGGGTCAGAAAATGGACCACTAAGAGGAAGAAAAAGGAAGGATGCAAAGAAAATCCAACTGCACTGGGCAGTGCAAACCTGGGCTCTGCCTCCACATGAGGTGGCTCTTTGTACCACCGGAGAAAAAGGTTCCAAGTAGGAGCCCCAAGAACAGTGAAGGGAGCTAATTGCAATCACCAACTCACAGATCACATTTGGAACACACAGCCCTCTTGAGAATGGCTTATTTCACTTAATGATGAGAAATACCCTAACGTAGACATTCAGGCAACACAAGCAAATGAGTATCTTTATCCAGTTACACAAACAAAAGGTTCCTCTGCTGACCAAGTGGTTATGACACAATAAATGGATAAAATATTTTCCATTGGACCTCATTTAGCATAATGTATGAAATCTGTATTATCTAATTTTGAAAAGGTACAAAAGCCCTGTTCAATGCCAACGGGCACTGTAGCTGATGAACACAGTTGAAATCCAAATCACTCACAGATAAGTACACTAAATTCTACTAACCAACATTAAAGCACTATTACTGCAAAACAACACAAAAAAAAAAAAACCTATACGGTTTTAGCCAACTTACTAACCACCAGCAAAAGGAATACATGTGACGCAGTTTTTTTTCAGTACAGGAACCTAATGCTCATCCTCACAGGAGACAGCTTTTTCTTACCGATGAAATGACCTAGAAAAGCAGCACGCCAGCTACTGAGCAGTAGTGCCATATGACAATTTAAACAGGGAATAATGAATACCATATCCAATCAACACTGCTGCGGGACTCTAAAATAGCAAAATGTATTTATACAAACAGGTATTTAGCTGGAAAAGACTAGTACATCAATGCTTTTGGGAAATACACTGAACTCTAAGGAGGGCAAGTAATGATTTTGCTTTGAAGGATCTTCTAAAAACCATTACCAGAGCACTGCAAGTGACTCCATGTGAGTCTCCTAGTAGACTGATTCAACAGTGACTAAAAAGGAAAGATACTGTCTGCTGTAGAGTTGCTTCTTAAGCTATCTTGAAGTCTCCGTACTGAAAATGGGGCAATTTCTTTCCTCTGAGTACCAGCCCAATTCTCTTCCATTCAAGACCAAAAAAGCAGGCAAAAGAGCTCTGTAGCCTGAAGCAGGACTACAGATCGAGCACTGATCTTCCATGCCCAGGGGAGTGCTGGGACCCACTACTCCCAACGAACACCCAGTAACAGAAACAATATTGAGAACAATTAGAAAACGGCACTGTTCTGCCTACTGTGTAACATCACTTCAAGATGTGAAGGGTATCTTTTAACCCTCTGTGTGTGTGTTGAATGCTCCCTCGTGTAGCTGTTAGGATCATTCTAATGGATGATTCTTCTTTCCCATCTTGGATCGCCAAGCTCAGTCATTTCATTTTTGAGCATTTTGAGCGTTTAGGGATGTTTATATCACCTAAACACACAGGCGTCCACCTTCAGTGCCACATTAGACTGGGGATCTGGACATAGGAAAGACTCACCAAAAAGGACAATTCAAACATGTAAATTAGAAGTTTTGCTTTTTTCAGCTGACTACACAGAGTTTCTCAGCATTTCACCTGGCACCTAAATAACATGCTCACCATTATCCTGTAGAATCATAGAATGGTTTGGGTTGGAAGGCACCTTTAAAGGCCATCTAGTCCAACCCCCCTGCAAGAAGCAGGGACATCTCCAACCAGATCAGGTTGCTCAGAGCCCCATCCAACCTGGCCTTGAATGTTTCCAGGGATGGGGCAAACTTTAAAGCACTCTCTTGAGTAAAGACAAATCTAGACAGTAAAGATCTGCACGTATACGGACAAGATGCTTGCACTGGCACAGCACCTCACCCTTCCTTGTAGGCTGTGGTTTAGCTAACTCCTAACACACAAGTACACCACATCACGCTCATACAGCAGCATGTGTCAGACCCACTGTACGAGCACGGTGTGTCTGTTATGTTTGCACAGTAGGACTGATGCTTTCTAAAAATACTGGAGTCACTCAGATGTACGCTGTATAGTTAAGGCTGCAAAGGTGCTGCTTGATGGTTGTGGAATTTTGGATCTATGGCAACCTAGACAGAAATATTTCCCCTGAGCAAATACAGAAAAGCTCAAATTTCTACTCAAAATTTATGGTGAGGATGAGGGAAACAAACAACAACAACAAAAACCTAAACAGGACTTTTCCAGAGGAACCCCAGAAAAAATGGCAACTCCCCTCACAAACAATCTCTGGGCCAGAGTCAGAGATAGGATCCCACTCTCCAGGCTCAACCATAAACCTGGTTTATTCACTATACAATTTCTAACATGGACAACAAATCAAGCAGGAATTTTGCAGCCCGCTTTAACCGGCAGCCCTGATTCAATTTCATTCTTTGTACTGAATGAAACAACTGCTCTTGGGGGAAAAAAGCTGCTGGTGAGTCATCAAGGACTGCATTGTAACACGTACTGGGGGAACAGGGAGAAGCAAAAAGGAGGTTTCTTAGGCAACCTTTATTCTGCAACTTCCTAACATTTGAGCATTTGAATTCTAATATTCTTTTAACATAAGAAATAATACTGCTTTGTGGTTTTTTAAATACATAGTTTGTCACTTAAAATTTAAATTTCTGAACCAATTGCAATGACAGAACTCATTCTCATATACCCTCTGTAATGCAAAAATATTTTTATGGATAGTTTTTTTTATAAAGAGCAAGAAATAAAGAAAAACTGGTTGAATGTGGCTGTATGTTGTTGTATTAGAGACCAATTTATTAAATGCTTTAAAATATTTTCTGCATAATAAACATTATGTATGCTGCATGTATTACTCTAATCACATTAGTCTGACAGTAGATAAAGTCAGGGGACATTACTGGGTGGCTGATCTAGGTTTGCATCCCAGCAGCATTCTGAGGCAGCCAACTGTAACACACTGAATGGTAAAGCTGTTAGTCTCAAGTAAGCATACCTTCCAGTTTAAAAGATTGCATCGAACTCTTCGCTCCCTCCTCTTTCTGCCCCACTCTCCTGCCAAACCCCAACCAGGGGCATTGCTTTAATGGGTGCCTGTCTTTTGCTTTTGAAAAAAAAATAGAGAACATTGAAGAGTTTCACTTGCAGCTTTCAGCTGCTTACAACTGGAGGTATTTCCCAATACCTTCTAATATCCTCCCTCTCCTTCAAAAATAAACAGAACAAGAAAAGGAGGCCATCTGTTGCAGGTAAAAACATAGTTTAAATTAATAAAAAGACACAAGACAAACAACTAATTATAAGGTGCTCTGCTTCTGCACACTCATGATCGAGACTGGGGGTTGGAACACTAGGAAGGAGGCTGCAAGGAAGGTTTCCTGATAAGAAGTAATGTTCTTGGAAAGAATAAGGGGCTGGTGAAGCAGAAGGTGAAGATTGTGGAAGGGGGGATGATCCTGGAGCTCAGCGAGCTGCACAAAACCAAATGCCAGAGGCTGCCCAGGGACACTGGCCTGTGGGACCAGAGGCTGGTGACCATGAGCAGCTGCACAGAACAAACGCAACTTTCCGCCCAGCCCTCCCGACAGCAGCCATCTCCCTGCTGGGAAGGGAATCCAAGGCTACACAAACTCCACGCTGCTGGCAGGGAGGGGAGAAAAGCAGGTAAGTGCATGAAATTATAAGGTAGGATAAAAGCTCAGATTTTGTTTGTTCTAACTAAACCCCACTATCCAGATCCATGATGGGCTGTCATTCCCTTTTTCTCTCCTGTGACGCAGCCCCCCTTATCAATGTAAGTATCTCTCCCATGACATAAAAATTGTATACACCAGCTGTATCTACTCAAACCCAATCCACTATTCCCTGCCTGGTAACTAAGGGAGTAAGACTTGCATTCTCACTCCTGTTTTCCTGTGGGCTAGGGGTTTCTTGGAAAGAAATCTTCCTGAGGGTGCTCAGAGCCAGTTACAGGATGCTACCCCGTCTCTCCCCCTCCCGATGATCAAGGGACCAGGACTGGAGATGCTGGGAAATAGGATGCATCCGAGAGCATGCTTGTTCTCCAGTACACATACAACTAGAATTTATCAGTTTTATCTGTATAAATTATTTTAATAACCAAGATATTTTCAATTCAACAGATAGTATTCAGGAATACACAGAAAAGTATTTTGCATTTGAAAATTAGCTGTGCAAATACTTATTCAAACTATCTTCATTTACTCTTCATCAATGCTGAAATCCTCTTCATCCTGCTGAAATGCTGAATTTTCCAATTCTTACTTAAACAACATATGCACTGAAAGTTTCTTTTAAAAAAAAAAAACTCAAAGAATAAAAGACAAAAAAAACCCCCAAAGTCCTCAAAACAAAAAAAAAACCACCCCTAGACTCCATACTTGCCCTCCAGTTATAACCAAAAGACCTCAGGATAAGATAGGATAAATGTAAACAGCTCTGGTAGTCTGACCCACAGTCAAATGTCCTTTTCGCTAAACAGCATGCAAAGCACAATGAATACTTACAGAACAATGACTAGGGTGGGGGAAAATTAGTTTCTCTAAGGTTTATCCTAACAGAAGAACTTCTAGTGTAAAATGCAGTTGCTATTTCCAGGAAAAAAAAAAACGCAGTTGGCATGCTTGCTACAGCAGTTCCCTAAGCAATACACCCTGCCTCCCTTAGCACATGCTAAGGCAAGTGGAACAAGCAGAACGGAGGGTGGAGCAGTGTGGAGACACCACGGCAAAACTCTTGTTACACTCCCTGCAGGACGGGAATTCATGGCACCTGGCGGCTATAAGGCCATAGAGTAGCTGATGAACTGCATTGCAATTGTCAAACAGGAATACCAGTTGCTGAGCCAAGAACTGTGGCGAAATCATGTTCTTTAGATGAACTTCGCGCATTATAATGTCATTATAACAGCAAAACACACCTCCATCCCAAAAGCTACCCACCTCCAAGGCGCGACCAGCCCTCACTGAGCATGCGGTCTGCGTTTCTTTTAGTCTCTACCTTTAAAAGCAAAGCGAGGGAAATTTACACCAATCCTAACAAAGGTATGTATGACTAGAGTCACTCAAGCTCCACCTAAAAGTAAAAACAGTATAAAAATGGCTTAAGAAAAGGGGGATATTGGGGAAGACCTCCATCGGAACATCAGGGACCAGTCAATGGGCTGACCCTCTTTCCCCCCTATAGGGACACCTACTGGGTAAGAGTTCTGTGTTACGTGTGCTTAGATATTAACATCTTGCTAGCTATTAAAACTTATTATATATATTGTTTTAAGTTTGTTTTTGCAGTCAGTATCTTATCATCAGCTATCTTCAAACCTTTATCCTGTCACAAACATATATAATAAAATTTGTCTATCTGTAAGTTTCTGGAAACTTTAATAATTGATATAGGAGATATAAGGGATTTGTTAGTGTCGCTGCCCGTGAAGAGCCCTGAACAGGTTAGACAAACACCCTCAGACCTTGCAGGCCACCAAGAGGGATTTCTCCCAGTGACACTGCCAGCATAAGCCTGACTAGCTGGCCAAATTGAAAAGGGTTCAAGGAACCCCCCCCCCGCTTCTCCTTAGACGGAGTGTGGCAGGCTGGTCAGGCACAAGGGTCTTGTCTTTCTTGGGAAACTGGCAGGCTGGTCAAATTGAAAAGGGTTCAAGGTAACCCCCCTCCCTGACCCCTATCGACACAATACCATGTCTTATTGTGACAATACTTTTGGCCCAAATCAACAAAATATTTAAGAATGTACTTGAATCATTTTCTTGATTACAACTATTTTCTTAGGTGTAGTTTAATACTGTCAGGTTTGCTAGCAGTTTTTTGAACAGTTATTTCATTTTCTTTGAATTTACTGCTGTACTTCAGTTTTCAATGCGATTTGCATGATGAGAAATGTCTTCTATTTTAAGAGTTATAATCTGAATTGTTATCTATTAACCTGTCAAACCACAAAATGCTGACTCCCTTATTTTCCCCATCATTGTAATTTCCATCTTAGAAGAAGAATTCAGTTAAACACAAGAGATATTTGTGTAATACAAGACTATAGACTACTACAAGAACAACGACCAATTTACAATCTTTAATGCCTAAATAATTTTCAAAACTGCATGCCTGCATTTTCAAAACCAGAAAGTACCATATATACAGAAAGAGAGAGAGAGAGAGAGAAGATCAACTAAGTAACCAAAAAAAAAAAAAAAAAAGCTGTCACTGTCCACAGGAACCATGTCTAGTCACGTTTTCAGTCAGTCAGTCAGTCAGCTAGCTGAGGGTCATGTCATTATTTAGTTTCTGTAGAAAAAACACAAGTACAAGAATATTATCAAAAGCAACATACCTATTTTAAAATATATGTATTATAAAACATAATTGTTACAACAGCACATAAATAAGGTTTTTAATATATTTAGAACAATAATACTAAAATATTATATATGCTTCTCCAGATTAAAAGAAGTACCTCTTTTTCTGAGCAGTGTGTGAAAGCCCACATTTTTTCTGCAATATACTGTTGATACAAAATACAGTTAACTTTTTATTTATTCTGGAGTATATTTCATTATGATACAATTACTTTTAAAAAATATTTTTGCACAGAAATAAATCATTATGAATATAGATGTTAAACATCAGGAATTTAATAAAATTTTAACTAAAAAATGAATGCTAATCAAATCAGTGATGCAGGACCATTTCAGGAGAACGATAATAAAAGACAACAATAACCAAGTGTTTCATGACAGAATAAATGTTTTTCAACTTAGTAACTAACTAATTATTTAAAAACAACACCAAACTTTTTCAGAAGGGGAAAAAAAAAAAAGCAATTAATCCATTTGCTGTGGGTTATTCTGTGGCTCTTAACAATCAGCAGTGATTATTAAGAGCCACAGAATCCAGCTGTAGATACCTGTGTTTTGCAGTTCTAATACAGTGCTAGTTAGAAGCTCCACTTTCTAAGGACTGCTTGAAAGCTTTGTTAAATGTTTGGGGTGGGTTTGGGGTTTTTTTGGTGCTGGTGGTTTGGCGGGGGGCGGGGGGCAGCTGTATTTAAATAGAACTACTAGGCTGCAATGGAGAGATTAATTGAAATCGCACAATACATTCTTCCTAAAGATACTAAATTCTTCCCTTCCTCTTCTATTTTTGAGTGATCCAATGTGCGCAACAGGCATCAGACAATTGCAGCGAGCTTCTCATGAACCACTCAAAGCAATGCAAAAATCCAAGTAGAGAGCACAAACTAGTCAATACCAAGAACATTCAGATAGCTTCTGGTTTTACCAGCTGCCTACAGGTCAACACTTGTAGTTGTCTTCTCGACTCTGCTCTGACTCAAAGCAAGCTGGTTTAAAGTGATTATTTCAACTATCAATACTTACTTAGCATAAGAGGGGGAGAATTTCACCCCAAAACACCCTTACATTAGAACTTAAAGTCGTTAAGAGAACCTTATTGGTCTGCATTTCCATCATTTCTCTGCTACTTTTAACTACTCATATAAACAACTGAATTTTCATTGACTTGTAGGAGAGCCAGAGCCTGTGAAATTAATTAGATGGACTAGTTTAGAATATTAATACACATATATTCAAATTCTCCTGATAAACAAAGGTCAATGCAACATAATAGACTGTTCTTATGATCAGAAGTTTACATTGCAAGAGCATTATCAGTAGCATACCACTAACATAAAACATTTTTTAAGAAACATCTTTAAATATAATTTATAAAATTGTTATTTACATAAGAAAAATATTATTGGGGGAAAACTTCAAAAAGTCAGATAAAAACTGTTGAAATAATAAGTATTTTATTTAAATTGAATTAGTCAATTGAATTAAATTTATTTTCCTGTAGATTCTATTGAATTCACAGATCTTATCATGGATTTTAATCAGAGAACCTTGTATAGAAAGGACTATTGCAGAAATCCAGTCACCTTGTTAGAGATAAAAGGCAAGCAATACAACAGGACTTTAGAATGGATTTTTTTTTTTTAAGACGCAATGACTTCCTTAAGTGAAAACTCACAGAAGTTTTAGCTAAGATTATTAACTGATGTACTTAATGTAACGAGATGTAACACTGAATTTAGAAAGCTCTTCTACCTGCGTTACTGCAGGGACATAGCAGAGGAAAGGCTAACCAGAGCGAAAATATTCAACCATCATTTGCACCAGAATTACAGGTAACCTATCCCAAGACAGATTTAGGGTATCCACCTTTGAACAGACTAAAATTAGTACTCTTTATTATTTAAAAATTTACAGAAATGCAAAACCTAGGAAACAAAGCTCTGCTGTAATTTTGCACGTGTAAAAATACTATTCTTCAAATAAGACCTTATTCCTCCAGTTTTCCAATTAGGTAAAGTGATTCAACAGCAAATGTGTATGTCTTACCTTCACCTCATAAAGGAGTTCAGGTTTCTAAATAGTTAATAATAGATATATATTATAATCTAAAAACATAATTTCAAATATAAAATAAGTTTTAGCCTTTGAAAATCCCATTTGGTAACCAATGGCACCTTTTGCCAGGTGGATACCTTAAATAAACTTCTCAAAAATCACACTGGAAAAGTGTGTGCTTGTGTACGTGTGCACACGTGTGTGTGTGAATAAAAAAAATCAGGTTTAGACTGACAATCAGAAGAGAATCTCAGTCTTCTCACTCTTACCTTTCTTAAAAACAAAGAAAGAAAAAGTAAGAATAAATCATCACTCTGATTTTTGATGCATATCATATCTAGAGTTTTCTAATAAAAAGTAGTCAAGGCAGACCTGGTATTACATTACACTTTACATCATAGTTTCTCCTGTACTGACCAAGAGGCTGGCCTTTTATTATTGGAAGTAAAACTCCCATTAAAAACAAACAGAACCTTTGTACAAAGATAAAAGCATGGGCATAAGTTACTTAAAACTGTATTTACCAGAGCTGCTGATTTTAAAAAAAAAGTTCCAAATTAGTTTTAACCACAATTCAATGCAGGAAAAGAATGCTAGTAAGCCTTTTTTTTTTTTAAAAAAAAAAGCAAGTTGTGTATAAAGACTAAGAGCACCTTTAGTAACTGCTGCTTATCAAAAGAACAATATTAAAGTCTTTAGGAAAAAAAGGAGGTAAAGAACACTGTGGGCAAAATCTTTTTTGGTTTTTGCAACTCCCCTGTCACAAAGAGTGTCTACACAAAGAAAGATACAAAAGTGAAGCTCAGAAGTAAAATATCAATGCAAAGAGAGTCAGATTTCATGTGATGTTTTCTGACAGAGTTAAAGCAAAACCGCATGTCCCCTGTAAAGATAATATGGGTACAGAAATTATTTGGAAGCTACAGTAATATCTGGGAGTTATTTTGTAGAAAATAGCGTTTAGCCTTCCCTCCTCCAACTATATTTCTCTTTTGGTAATAGTCCTAAAGTTAATTTTTTTTTTTTTTTTTTTTTAAATTTGAATGAAACCAGTGTTTTAAAAGAACAAATGAATTTTGGCCCGATGTCTACAAAACCTCTCTAGGAGCTCAGTTTTCATAGACCATAATCATCAATTAATATATTCTCAAACTTATTATATTAAATACACACCTCAATCCCACCACAGTAGGCTCTGCAATATTTTCTCCCCTATCACACACTCTAGCTACACCTGATTTCCGAGAATCCGGAAGACTCAAAAATCCCAAACCTTTGGTTTCACCTGGAAACCTTCCCTGTCCCTCTCACGTCCTTTTCTATTTACCCCTTCCCTCCTTCGCTCTTCAAGGACTAAACGCTGCATCTTTATCCAACACCATTGTAAGGGCATGTGTTTTTCATAGAATCATAGAATGGTTTGGGTTGCAAGGGACCTTTAAAGGCCATCTGGTCCAACCTCTCTGCAAGGGGCAACCAGATCAGGTTGCTCAGAGCCCCGTCCAACCTGGCCCTGAATGTTTCCAGGGATGGGGCATCCACCACCTCTCTGGGCAACCTGTGCCAGTGTTCTACCACGCTCAGTGTAAAAATTTTTTTCCTAATGTCTAAATGCTTTAAATGAAAGAAAGACACACACAAGCTGATCTCAGTTCCATAGTTTATTTTTGCATACTCTTTTCAATGCTAACTGACACCCAAATGTACATAAAGTGAATACTTCTATGAACATCCAGATTGATGTGAATCAACTGGTTTGTATTTGTTCAAAAATTATAAAAATAGATTTTTACTAAAATAAAGTGTAGATGTGCATCTGTAAGCATACATACACCCATATATACATATACACAAATATGACAAATTAAATTTCAAGTTGTTAGTTAAAAATAGATTTAAAGTTTATCATTACATGTTCATACCTAACTTCAAAATACTTTATCTATCACTATTTCAAGTAGTTGAACTCCAGTTTAAATAACAGTTCAGACTGGATACTCACTTGCTCAGTAAGTCCTCTGACGTTTGTTAGATTCTTCTGTAGGCAAGTCTGCCAACCTTACTTTAAGCCTGACACCATTCACAATCTTGCCATGTAACGCAGTTATAGCATCACTGGCACTTGCTCTGTCTGCAAATTTTGCATAGCCCACATTTTTTCCAGCCACAAGGTAAACTTTTATCAAGTGTCCAAAACGACTGGGGAAAAAAAAAAAAAAGAAAAAAGATAATTTACAGGTTTTGCTGCAACATAGATACCCATTATCCAATCCGAAATACATATAATTTGGTAGCTGCAAAAACTATATTCCGATATGTATGTTATATTTTGTGCTGCCCTGTTCCAAAACTCCCAACTTTAATATTCCTTTCTCTAGAATTCCAGGCAGGAATAGAAATCCAAAGTTCATAGGCAATGTTTTCTATAGAACATTACAACAAAACCACAAGCACCAGTGATTTATCTCTTATTTAAAAGAACACGTAAAGCTAATCAGTACCATAGTCCCCAAACACTAAACAGCACTCCCAAAAAACCCACAAAAACAAAACAAAAAACCCAAACATATCAAAAAGAACACACGCATACACACAAAAAAAACCAGCTGATAATTCAGAGGTTAAACGTGCATCTCACTTAAACAAACTTGCTCAGCTGTGATTCATCTTTAAAAAGGTCTCACTGAAATGACTCAGAAAGCAAGCACTAAAGCTTGGAAAAACTCAGATTTCCAAGTCCTCAGGAGGTTCCTAGACAGTTCCTAAAAAGATGTTTTTAAAAAAATAAAGTCCGCTTGCTTCATACTGAAATTAAACAAGCGTCAAGGTCAAGACTAGGGTGAATAGCCTTTGTTTTTCCCCTCCCAGCATCTGATTAAGAAAATCCAGTATATCAAATAGGCACAATTTTAAATTCCACACAAGTGCATATTGTTTCTTTTCCTCTCCTGGTGCTTTGAAAATGTTTTGGCTTTCCAAAGATTTATTGCAAATGCCAGCTATTAGAAAAGGCAAATGTATTTTTCTTCAAGAGTGTACTAAAAATAAATAATATAAAATACTGGAGAACAGCTGAACTATAGATTTGTTATCAAGATGGCAAAAATTATCTCCGAAGTCTTTGCTCCTCATAGGCAGGTAGTGTGAAAGGACAGCTGAAACAGTGTCAGTAAGATGCAAACAATAAAAATGTCTCAGGATATAAAAACCCTCCCTATAGTTACTCCCCTAAGTTACTGTGGAAATTTATCAAAATACTTAAATTCCTTATAGAAATATGTACAAGAAAATGCCAAATAAATTAGCCTATAAGAACCGGAAGTACCATATTTTTTTATTTAAAAATGTTAAGAGACTGGAGATTTTAGTTCAGATCATGTTAATCAATATTAAAGCTGCTGTACTGACAATATTGCCTCTGTGCTTCAAGACGAATTCCATTACACACTTGTTTCAAACAGGAAGTGTTACCTATTGATCACTTATTGATGACTGTGTGCTGTCTCTTCTGGAAAGAGTTTTCATTATTACAATCTTTTTTTTTCAATATTTATTTTAAATATTTAACGGTTCTTTTTTTTTTGTTAGAGAACACTTATTTGTAAATGGAGTCTTACCAGAACACATCCTCCAACACATCTACAGGTAATGGATGGGGATGAAAAAGTATGAAAAGCCTTTCCTTCACAGAAGTGTCAGGTGGAACTTTTTTTTTGTGTGGTGGAAGTATGGCATCTGTTTGAGGCTGAAGTAACTGTGAGCCAGAAGTTCCTCCAAATGCCTGCTGAAACAGGGGAAAAAAATGTCAATATAAATTAACCAATGGAAGGGAAAAAGTAATTTCACCTTATTTGCAATTTTTGTTCCTATCATAGGATATAAACAGGCTCTACCAGTTCTCATCTTAATTTGTTTACTTTGGTTTTTTCATTAAGTTGGACAAAAAAAAAAAAATCCAAGTAATGTCAGACACTCTTACAGGGAATAAAAAGGTACCAACCAACAAAGGTATGTCTTAAAAATGTAGTATCTAAAATAGTTTCAGAAGAAAGCGTGCAGTGTTCTTTATTGACATATCTGAAGATTCTTACAGCAATTCAGAATATTAACAGTACCCATTAGATTAACTTACAGGAGGTGTCCTGTACTGCTGAATAACTGCATTGTTATTCCGCAACACTGATGACACATGTGCTGTTACCAGCTGTGTTGCCATTTTTCTGATGAGGCTGCAAGTAGAAATGATAATAAATTACTTTAAAGAAAGAGTTAAGTTATAGCAATATTAAATTCAGGAAGAGAAAACAGGTTTTAACGCACATCTGAAAGTATCTCTGGAAATCTGTAAACATGTAGATAACGAAAAATCAAGTCGGGCTTTCATGACACTCTAGAAATGATCTCATGCATGCTGGCTGCAACTCACCGAGAACACTCATACATGTTGACATATAGAGATACAAAACTCATTGCTTTTTTAATACTTTAGGGGGAAAAAAAAATAAAAAGTTAACTGTACAGAGCCCACTACATTTTATGAAAGGTGCCTAAAAGGCAGAAGGGACAGAAAAATTTCACCTGTTTCAATAAAGAGCAGAGATTCAATTCAGAAGCAGAAAGTTTACTTCCAGCTCTCATTTTCTCATAATTTTAATTTGTTCTGTTATGGAATAAGAAAAAGCAATTGCACTTTTTGCATAGATTCACAGCCCATGTTTTAGGACTACAAAATAGCAGGAATTAGTGAAGAATGAAGGAAATTGTTTGCAAGAAGGATGGTTGCAATGAATCAGTTTTTTAGTTTAGATCAAGCATGGACTTCTGAAGTGATTCTCCTCACTGTCCCTCCTTACTGTCCTCATGCATATCCCAGAACAGGTTTGACATGAACTAGATTCCTTTAGGATGAAACTAAGCCAAAATATTCACTGCTGGAGTGTATCTAAGCTGCTCCAACTTGTAATCAGCATTCAAATCTCAGGAATAGATTAGAGGTGGACCAAGTAAAATCTGACAATCCCCATACAGTGAGGATATCAGATCCTCAGCACCCAACAGATTTACTCTACATGTGTGCTTCACAAGGACACTATTCGCAGTACTGCAAAAACAACCACGAAATCAAGTAGATAAA
Organism: Chlamydotis macqueenii; assembly: GCF_036417535.1. Lineage (NCBI taxonomy): Eukaryota > Metazoa > Chordata > Aves > Otidiformes > Otididae > Chlamydotis > Chlamydotis macqueenii. The sequence continues at coordinate 25,016,552 of NC_141561.1, read as the reverse complement.
TCTGGTTTTAATACAAAAACCTCATCAAAAATACATTCCAGCCTTGTTGATTTTACAGAAACATTCAAAAAGGTTCTTGACAAATCCAAGGCTTTCCAATGTATCTTAAGAATATGTATTGTAATCTTTTCTTTATCAAAGGCTAGTAAGCTTCAAAAGGTTTATTCTAAACTATTAAAAAAAACAAACCAAAACCAACTCGAACACCTAAATTTCAGAAAACACTATCTACAAGAATGAAACAAGATCACAGTGACATTGCTGTTACTTCTTATGTTAAAAGTTTATTTTTCATTTTGAATTCTTCCCTCCAGAACAAAACTAACAATTTTCTGTCTCTATGTATGGGTACTTACTCGGAGCTATCGCTCCCATCTTCTAGGAAAATGACAGTTAATCGATTTCCAGGAGGATACTCAAAACCGTGTAATTTATACTTGGCATATATAGCTGACGCAGCAGTACTGTACTGAACCACAGCGTACCCTACAAATACAGCGCACACAGTTTCAGTATGATAATCCTTAGAACAAACTACACTCACATAAAGCAATAGGATTAACCTGCACATTAGTTATGGATGATACAAAATTCCTGAAGTCTTTTCACCACACATTACATTACTTAATAGCAACATCAGTAGTATTTGTGAAGAAAGCTTCAGTGGAATTAACTCGTTGCCAATGACCTATATTTATGCTAACTTGAAAAGCTGGTAATAAAGCAATGCAAGTGAAAACACGTCTCCTTCCCTAACCCTGAACTAGAAACAGAAACACATACAGTTTCATTTTAAAATGCAATTATCCCATCAACAGTGAATCTTAAGTACTGTAAAGTTACACTTTAACTCTCTGAATCATTTCCAGTTCTAGCTTCTTGAAGAAGAGACATCTTCCGCATTTTTCTCAACAACAGCAAAACAGCAAGAGGACCGAAACCAAAACAATCCTTCCAATACAAAATACTATTTGTTTTGGAATTATTTAATCCAGTTTACTCATGTCAGCTTCTACACACAGACATACCACTACCACTTCAAGATGAAAACTCAAAAGAACTGTTTAGAGAACATTTAAATTAATGTCTAATAATTTTTGAAACTTTTTCTCAATTTATTCTGCTCAAAACTATTAACTTAATTTGACCAAAAACCAAGTCTCATTATGTTGATTCTGTCCTTCTTGAGATTCTATTATCTGAAAATAAAGGTATTTAAGGCTACCTGTAAACAGGGGTTCAAACAAAACTGAATTTCTGAGTTTATGCACCAGTGACAGCAGCAATCACTGATACCTAAAACATTCATTCTTTCCAACTAGTGTACTGTACTTTGCAATACAAATGCATTGAAGTACAATTAAAAGGCATTCCCTTCAAAGAAAGAAAAAAAATCTTTTTGTACTTTCACTTACCACTATTAGTATGAGGATCTCGCTGAACATCACAATATTCCAGTCCTGGGACTAGATCAAAGAGGGCAAACAGCTGCTCCTGAACCAAGGGAAGCCGTGATACCACTGACAGACGTTTGGAGACTGACTCTTGGCATTTGCTCTCATTTTTTTCAAAACTACAAAACTCTGGCTGCCCACCTCCAGAATCAAGACAAAAATAAATAATTTGAATCATCACACCAGCATGCCTTCATTTCATACATATTTTTAATTCAGCTTTTAAAAGTATTCTACGTCAATGATATACAAAAGGTAACATGTTTATTCAACCAATGCAGGTCACAAAATCATCGACCAACTAGAGCAAAGCAAGCCATAAAAATATAGAAACAAAATGCTTGGCTTGTTTCTAACTCCAACGTCCAATCTACTATTTAAATGTTGACCTAAGCCTCCACCAGCTTCCCTTCTTCCAAACTGCATTCTTACTTTGTGACCATACTCAAGACTACAAATCACTTTTAGTATAAAAAGCTGTGACTTACAAAACGGAAGTGTACTTCCTCTGGGTTCTTGCCTCGTGTTATTGCTATAGTAATCATGTTCAAAAGATTCAGATGACTTATTTTTCGGTTCTGCCAAAATGGCCCTGTAGCCTGAAAGAAACAACCACACACGTAGCACACCTCAGCACATCTGAATTACCTGATAGGATCTGCATTCTCCAAGTACTGTATTTAGAAACAGACTGTTCACAAAACCCAGTAAGTGCTGGCTTTAGGAAAATAAGCGAGCTATAATTTTTGAAGTCTGCCAGGATAACTGTGTGAAAGTTAACAACTTCCACATAGAACTACTCCTAGTCACAAGTTAAGCACAACAGAGCCTACCTGCTGCGAGGGACTAAGCGCTGGCACAGCTTGCCCAGAAAGGTTACAGTCTCTGTCCTTGGAGATATTCAAAAGCCATCTGGAGTGGTCCTGGGCAACCACGGCGCCCAGATGACCCTGCTTGAGCAGAAGGGTTGGGCAAGATGACCTCCAGAGGTTGCTTCCAACTCCAACCATTCTGTCATACTTGGCAGGATTCAGAGACACTCCAGAGACAATAATCTGAACTTCTATGCTGTAACAGCAGCTTATGTATGTTTTGCACTGATCTAGATTTTGCTGTTATGAAAGAAATTGGTATTACTCTCAGGCTATCCAACTGATATGATTTAGCCTTACAGCAAAAAGGAAATAAAATATAACTGCTAAGTGATCTCAGACTCATATTCCTATGCAAAAATTGTCACAAATAGAATTTTTGTACAACCACTTCTGACAGATATAATGTAGAACCACCACATATATTATTAGAGAGGAAAAAAGAAAAAAAAACCACAAGATCAACAAAAAAAAAACCAACCACACCGACACACCAAGTTGTTTCATATTCATGATCAAGTGAACCTGGAACAGGAGGTTGGACTGGAAGGCTGCCGTTAGGTTTCCCCAAAAGCCTCTCTCCTCCTGGATAAGCAAGCCTAGTTCCTTCCATTTTTCCTCATAAGTCATGTGCTTCAGCCCCTGACCACTTTGGTGGCCTTCCATCAGACTCACTCAAATTCATTAACACCTTTTTCGTACTACAGCATAAGTGACAAACGTTCAGTCATAAAGCGTACAGAGTCTTTGATTCTGTAACAGATTAATCACGACATTAAATGAAAACAAATAAAACCAACAATTTATTTATTATAAATATAATAAATATATGTTATATGTTTATATATAATAATAAATTTATTTATTTATTTATTTATTATAAATAATAAATAAATGTAATCATAGCAGAATCCCTATGGATTATCTAATATACTTTTATATATAAATTCATTTTATATCACATATATTTGATTTAAAAATTCGTATTCCCAGGGATACACTAAAATGACGTTTTCCTGTGTATGAAGCCTACATTACAGGCCAACAATAATGCATGAAAGAAAGCTCTATATCCATTTCCAAACTCTCTTCAGTGATGCTACTTGCAGTTTGGTGCTTCAATAATGTAACCAGGTGACTATTCTCAATGAATGTTCATAATACTATTTTTTATTTGCAATAGAACTTTGTCTCAAGATGTGTTTACATCATAAATAATTTACCTGCAAACAAAACTAAAAATTAAAGTGACATTAATGATGATACACACTTATCATGAAAAATTTGAAAGAGTTCAGTCAGATTCTTACTTCGATCACACTCTTCAATTGCTCGGGCAGCTTGCGATGGTTTTAAATACCTCACATAGCCCAAACCTTTACTTTCTCCAGTAGTCTTGTTTTTAATAATGCTGCAATATTCGATATCTCCATACATCTAGAACAATTAAAAAGCATATTAATTTACAATATTTGAAAATGTATTAAAGTTCCATGTCTTACGTCCTTCTGATAAATTAAAACAAACACAATCTAAAATAACAATTAACAAATAGTGAATCAGCACCTTAAATTTCTCTCGCAGATCTTCCTCTGTATAGGATTTTGGTATCATAACAAAGATTCGTGTAAGCTCCTCATCTTCAACATCTCGGTGGCTTCCAGAAGCTCTTGACTGCGCAATAAATACCTAATGAAATAATTACATAGACATTAATTACTGAAGAAAGGGTCTTAACCACATATCAACAAGTAAGTTTTAAAAAGTCTTTGCATTTATCTTTCACATAAGCTAGCTTTCCTAATATGGAAAAAAAGAACAGCTCTGATCATGGATACATCTGTGACAGAAGATCTACCAATACAATACATCTCAAATGGTTTCCCAAACAGGACTGAGGCCAGCATGGTCAGGAACACCAAAGCTCGATGCAGCAGCACTGCCAATGTCACAGGCGGCACGGAAGGTAGCAAAAATGCATTACTGCAACAGGCAGTTGTAATAAAAAATATACTATACTATAGCAGTAGTAACAAAAAATAAGTAAGCAGATAAATAAACAAAAAGAGCCTAGCAGCTTATTGAAACCTTGCTAGTGCAGTTCACTGCTCAGTTGTGCTGAAATCTACAGGTCTAGTGCTTTACAAAGGATCATAACTTCTCACATCCTTTTAAATTATTGAAATAAATTTCATCTCAGAAGTGCACCCCAGAAGACAACCAGGAAAAAACCTCACGAAACCCAAACAAACAAGCCCAAAACAAACAAGTAAGAAATATACAAGCACCCTTCAAAGTAAGCCTCTTACGCAAAAGCAGCAATTGATTTCACAGAGCTCTTAAATTATTTCTCTAATAGTCATGGAGGGGAGTAAGGAACACAGTTCTGATCTTCTGGCTTCTAATGACAATTTCTTCAGAAAATATTTTACCAGGTCAATTGCTTTTTCAAACTAAACACACGGAATCTTCTTTCACTGTTCAGTCATTCGTATCTTCACAGTACTTGGGAAATATGAAAACAATTCAAAGGGTTGAAAGCTGCCAGCAAGTTCCACAGATTTAAAAAAAAAAAATCCCATAATTGTTTTGAAAGAACTGTGGACAAGATACAAAACCAATATAAAATATACTTGCAAAGACAGTTCTATTTATCAATATTGATCTTGCTTACAACACTTAAAATATACTGCCTTAGAATATTTCACAGCAATTTCTTCAAGGTTAAGAAAAAAAAAAAAAGATGAAAAGCTAGTTTCCAGGTAGTGCGTTTTCCCCAGGCCTGCTGCAGCTTATGCCACGCGTGGGAACTTCAGGCCGGGGCGGGACCCACCGCAGCCCCTCCTGAGGAGCCCCGCCAGGCCCCCGAGCCCCGCAGCCGAAACCGCCCCGCGTTTGTCCCAAACGGGTGACAACATCAGCACCGCACCGCGCGGAGAGCAGGCCCCAAGCTGCGGGCGGGACCCTCCCCGCGGCCGCCGGCTCGCTGCGGGTTTGCCGGGGCTGCTCCCGCAGGCCTCCGCCACCAGCCGCACCCCCCGCCCCCCGAGGGGCTGCCCGTCGCCCCCGCGTAGGCCAACGCCACCTCCAAGCGGCAAGCCCGGGGCGCGGCGGCCGCGGCCTGCCATCCGCCGCGGCCGCCATGGGAAGGGAGCGGGGAACACCCACGGAGGGAAGAGGGCGGCGCGGCCCGGGCGGCGGTACCTTGATGGGCTTGGTGTCGGGGACCAGGCTGCGGCCGTGCATCTCCTCCATGGCCCGGCAGGCCTGCGAGCTGCGGGCGAACTTGATGAAGGCGATGCCGCGGGACTCATTGGTGCGCCTGTGCCGCAGGAGCCAGATGTTCTGGATGTCCCCGAAAGGGGAGAAGCGCTCCCGGATCAGCGCCTCCCCGGTGTCCTTGCCCAGCACCACGAAGACGCGGCTGTTGGGCGGCTCGTCCAGGCACTCGGCCGAGAGGCGGAAGCCGCTGCTCTCCTCCATAGCGGGACCGCCGGGCTCCCGGGCCGCTGGGGACCGCTGGCTTTTCTCGGGGGCCGGCGGGGACCGGCCGCACGGCTCCTTCCGTCGGGGAGACAACATGGCCACCCCCTCCGCCTCCTCTTCCGCGCCGGCCGCGCCCCTCTCGCTTCCACTCAGGGCCGCGGCCTCGCCTACGGCAGGCGGGGCTCCCCGGCCGTCCCACGCCGGGCTTCAGCGCCCGGCCTGCGGATGAGCGGAGCGGTGTGGCGTTTCGCCGGCGCGTGCGGCGTCCCCCGCTCCCCGGGGAGAGGGAGGGGCTGTGCGGCCGCAGCGCCTCCTGGCCCGCCCGCGGCACCGGTGCCCCGACCCTGCGGGAGAGAGGCACCCGCTCCCGGGAGCGGCGGCGAGGGGGTGGGAAGGGCGAAGCAGACCCGGACCGGGGGCCGGTGCTGAGGAGAGCGCCCGGGCTGCCCGTCTGCCCTGACAGCGCCCGGCCGGCGGCTGCTCGGGCCGGCTGTGTCCGGGCCGCTGTCAGTGTCTGTAAGGAGGAAACTCCACAGCCTCTCTGGGCAACCTGTGCCAGTGCTCAGTCACCCTCACAGTGTTTCCTGGTGTTCAGAGGAAAAGTGTTTCCTGGTGTTCAGAGGGAACATCCTGCGTTTTAGTTTGTGCCCGTTGTTTCTGGTCCTGTCACTGGGCACCACTGACAAGAGTCTGGATGCATTTTCTTAACTACACACTGATGAGACGCCCCCCTGAGCCTTTTCTTCTCTGGGCTAAACAGTCCCAACTCTCTCAGCCTTTCCTCATAGGAGCGATGCTCCAGTCCATTAATCACCTCGGTGGCCCATCACTGGACTCTCTCCAATATGTCCATGTCTCTCTCATACTGGGGAGCCCAGAGGTGGACACATTACTCCAGGTGTGGCCTCACCAGCTCTAAGTAGAGGGGAAGGGTCATCTTCCTTGTCCTGCTGGTGACACTCCTCCTAATACAGCCCAGGATGCTGGTAGCCTTTTTTGCCACAGAGGCACATCACTGGTTCATATTCACCTTAGTGCCCACCACGATGCCCAAGTCCTTTCTTGCAAAGCTGCTTTCAGCTGGTCACCCCCCAGCATGTGCTGCTGCACAGGGTTGTTCCTCCCCAAGTGCAGGACTCTGCACTTTCCCGTCTTGAACTTCTTGATCCTCCCGTCAGACCATTCTCCAGCCTGAGGGGTCCTTCTGGACAGCAGCATGACCCTTTGGTGTAGCGGCTACTCCTTCCGGTTTTATATCCCATGACAATATTTCCCTAACATACTCACTTCTGCTGTGAAAATTGACTTGTTTTTAAAGGGCCTCCTTCAACCAGAGATTGCATGGTGATCCACCTCCTTTGAAACAGCACTAGTATCATAAAGAGAGAACTCCTCCACGAAGAAACCATTTTCACGGCCTTTGCTTCTATAGGCAACAGCAAGGCTTAACATGCATCTTGTGAACTCTCAGGATACAGAGGCCCAGAGAACTATATGTATTTCATGGGAAACAAACACAAAAAAATACCCAGGAAAAATAATTATCTGTAGGAAAATAAGCACACAGCTAATAAAATGTGAAGAATGCAATTTTATTATAAAGTTAATCACGTCTGTAATAGTTGGATTCAAAAATAAAGAATTCCTCAGCTGAATACCGGAGCTGACAGTGCCCTAGGGTTGCCGTGGCCCTGACCAGTGCTCGCCGTGGGATCAGTAGTCCACATTACGGCTGCCCTGGCCAGGCGCAGGCTGGGGCTGTGCTGGGCTGTGCTGCAGGCACAGCCTGGCCTTCGGGCTGTGCACATTCCCCAGCCACAGGATAAACTCAGCCAGCTCGTCACTACAGAGCAGCCTGCGGGCAGCTCCCACTCCGTACCAGCGATCACACCTCCTGCCCGGCCTTGCCGTTATCTAACAGAGCAGCACGAAGGTCTCGTGAAAGCATTGTTTCTGTTTTGACTGTGGAAATGACAGAGTTGTTTTTTCTTTGTAAGAAAAATCATATAAAAGTTTGAAAGACCAAAAGAGAAGAACATCTGCTATGGAGGAGGTTTGCATGGCATGCTGCATGTGGGCTGGAGGCCTGCTCAATGCCACGCCACCTGGGCCTCCCGCCATCTAAAGGGACGTGAGATCGTCTACGCTATTCTCTTCTGTTAGCATTGTAAATAAATAGCATTGTAGATGATACTTCACAGCATCTAAGTGCCATTTTACTGGGATCACAACGGGCCAACACCTCCTGGTGCAAAATGGGATTAAATGAAGAAATCCGTGCAGACATTCCTTCTACTATTTTCTATTATTTTTCTATTATTTTCAAGCAAATTAAATATGCAGAAATCCCCCATTACACTCAACCCACGAGTTTTCCTTTCTTCCCAAATCTCTCCCCTATCCCGCTGGGGAGAGGGAGGCTGAGCGAGAAACTGTGTGGTGACCAGGGCTAAATCACAACAGTTTCAGAAGCAAAAATCCTCGGTCCCTAAATTAAAAGAAATTTTACCAATGTTTAGCACACTAGGTCAGAAGATATATAGCTTTCCCAGAACTTTGTAGCATCAATGCGTAGATTTTCATGTCTGTTTCTTGAGTGCTTTTAGATTTTGTTTGCTGGTCACTACCCTCTACTGGCATCGTGGTGTGCTGCAGTCGTTTTGCTCAGCAACGCTTGATTAAATACTGTCACCCACTAGTAACCACTGTGACGTCTTCTGTTTTCATACAGTCAGTCTTGAAAAGCAATGGAACATCTTAAAACGGAAAGTACCTATTTCTGGGTTTCATTGTTTTTATTTATATTATTTGAACAGAAATTATATTATTTGAATATAAATTTTATATCAAGCTATTAATTACAAATACAGTCCTTTTTTTTTTTTCCTGGTTACTAAGGTGCTTTAGAATTGGCTGACTTTTTCATTTTTCTGTGATTTCTAGGAAACGTTTTGTGACATTCATGTTATGCTGGGACTTCCTTCATACAAAACATCGTCAGCATATATTAATTATTTTTTTCTGATAAAAAATTCAGGGAATAAATCATACAGATGTTAGTACAAGGTTTTTTAAAGAAAGCCAACAAAATGATACCTAAATTCACTTTAGACAATGGAAAGAGTCAGCTCTGGAAGACAGAAGAGAAACTTGTTCTAGGTATTTCAGTAGTCTTCAGTACAACAGTAGGCTTCAGTTGACAGAGACAGGTTTTTAGCAGGGTCAGAAAGAAACGCCAGTGCTTTTTCAACTTCTGTCAAGAGATTCCAGGAAGTGGCCACTGACAACGCTTTTTCTAATGCCCTTCAGTGCCTTGGTGAATTTCATGTCAATCTGTAGATTCTAATTTTCAACAGTTGTATGAAATTAAAGTTGCATCTTCTGGATACTGGAGTTACAAAGATACTCACATAGTTTAAAAGTAGTAAGTAGTTGTATGTGAAATAGTGCAAAGAACTGCAACTCTCCATGATACAAAAGGTATCTATATTTGACTTATTAAAGTGACACAAAGACAATGTATACCTTGTGCATTTTATATTATGTATAATTTACGCTCACATTCCTCATGGATTCTAGGCACATTATGTTTAGGAGCATCACGCCTTTGATTTGAGACCATTGATATTTCATAAATTTATGATCTTGGGACAGCTTTGTATTTTACTATGTTTTCTGGTTATTTCAGTTGTCTGGAGTAACAGCACACTGATGGAGAATTTGGAAAACTCTAAGAAATACATTCCCAGTACAAAAATTATTTTTGCTGTAATTAAAAAGCAGAATGAAAAAGCTGATCTTATTGCATACTTGGAAAAAAAAAGCAACTTCTTAATGAAACATTGCTGCAGTGTAATGTCAGTGGAAAATGTTTTGAATCTCAACTAGCTCCTATGTCAAGTTGTAGTGTTTTGATGTTAATTAATCATTAGGGACTGGCCTTAGCAAAATCAAATAAGGATATGTTTTAAGGTGCTATGTCCTAATAAAGAGCATTGGGAGGTGAGCATTATTTATATTGTGTTATATATTTCACAGAATTTGTCAAGTGTACTATAGAATTAGTGTTCCTTCCTATAAGGAGATCTGAGAGCCCAATTCTGCAACTAGTTATTCAAACACTCACTGAAACTATTATTACTCAATTGCGGCTATGTAAATAGGAAAGTACCTGTTAGTATTAGGACTGACAACAAATGAAGTCTTCCTTTTGGAAAAAAAAATCCTCAGCATTATCATCTGGGAAGGAACATACTGTATGCAGTAGATAACAGAACATAACCTTATGTTAAAAGAACACTATATAAGGATGATGGAAGCAGAATATCAAGAATATCAGATATTTTCAGGGGACAAGTAACCTTTCAATAGTGATGTTGACTTAAAAGAATCTCAAGGAGATACCTGAATACCTATGACCTTTTTGGTTTAAAAATATAATCCCACTCACTGTATTGTTAGGGTTCCTTTGTGTATTAAAACAGCATAATAATCTACTGGTCATCTTTCAGAGTTGTAGATTTTTTTCTCTATTTGAGGCTAATGTATTAAGGTATCCTTATATTTTAATACGTAGAATGAATGAGAATGAACTAGCTCAAACAATTGATATTTGTAGTAGATATTTTCAACAACATTAGAAGATTGATGAAAGTGATTAAAGCTAATGCTACTGCCCTTCTGAATAAAGAAACACACTCTGCCTGAGAAATGCATTGACATTTCTACTTGTGACTTTTTTAGGGCATCTCTGTGCGCTTTGTACCCGAGGAGACCAGGTGAGACTGGCTAAAGCCTGTCTTGCTGTCTGAGTTGGCACTGTGCATCCACACTGATGAAAGGTGCATCACACGTAAGATGCAGCAGCTATGAGCTGCCTGTACCTCACTGCAGCGTACCTGCAGAATTACAAAGACAGCACAATCCTACGGCAATGACAAAATCTCTTTGCCTTTTTGGCCCTCCCACATAAGGCTACAATTAATCTATCTCAGGCCCACATATGAAGCTGCAGCCCAGCGCACGGCGTGCTTGGTTTACTCACTCTGCAAACACAGGTATAGTTTGACGTATGCCAGATCACAGGGAGACCCAAGTTTCCTCTTAACATCCACCAATGCACACCAGGCCAGGCTTCCAAAGCTGTTTTACTGTGACAGCACGTTGAAAGCCTGCGCAAGTTACAAGAACAGAGGAACCACTGTGACCATCTTTGTCACACTTTATCTGTAAAGCAGAAGATTATAGTTATACACTAATTTGAGGCAGAATTCTTCACAATTAAGGTGTTACAGTAAATTGTTCACTATGTATTTTATGCAATGGAGACAACTGCACTTTCACTTCCTTCAGTCTTGATCACCCATTTGAGAGACTGACAATATGCAGATTTTTGTTGTAATCAAAGCCCATGCATAAAATCCCAGCAAATAAACTAAAGATGCCACGAGACTGCTTGATGGTAAGGGCAGACCTTGTTTGTACCAAGGCTTATGGAAACACTAAATTGGTTTCAGTGTTTACACACAGAACTGCTACACAGTAACCATTTTGTAGTAAACACTGGTGTGAGTGCTCCAACCAAAGCTTGCTATAGTGAGACGGTAAGAATTATTTACATACAGTGATTTCACTTGCATGCAGACGCCCAAGGGTTTTGCTTGAGAGCTCGGGGTACTTGCCCAACAGACCTTCAGCAGCCTGTGCGATTTCTCTGTGTGAGTGGTCTTTGTGCCGGAGTTGCAAAAAAAAAAAAAAAAAAAAAAGCAAATGCCACTGGAAAGACCAAAGTAGCAGTTAGCTGGGCAAGTGGGCGCCCTTCGAGGGCGATGGCGACGGAAGCGCTGGAGCCGCAGCATCCGAGGACGGCAGCGGTGCACAGATGCGTGCTGAGAGGGTGGATGCCATGGGGAGCGAAGGTGGCACCTTGGCTGTGTCCTCCCGAGAGGCGGGCCTCCACCGACGACGTGACAGTCGCCGGGCTGGGCTGAGGGGTCGTGCCTGCTGCCGCACGTGAAATCCCTTTACTTCACGGCTCTGGCAGCGCGTCAATAGCGTGGAGAGAAACGCTCAACAGACTGGGATTTCAGCCGCCGTTGCGCTTAGCGAGACACGCCTGCAATTTAATGTCCGAGCTACCTGTGCAGACAGAGATCGCTGCTTTTTCACGGGAGAGAGCAGCAGGGGGAGGGTGTCACCCGACGGCCCCGCTCTCCGCCCCTTCGCCCCCGCAGCCCACTTGCCGCTGGTGCCGCAGGCGGGCGCCCCTCGCCAAGTCCATGGCGGCAGCCGCACGGTGCAGCTGCCGGGAGCAGCCCCTTCCCCGCCGCCGCCCCCCCCAAGTTAGCCCGGGGCCAGGCCGCCTTCGTCCTCCGCTCCCCTGACCGGCGGGTGCGGCGCCCCCCCGCCCTCGGCTGCCCGCACGCCTGCGCCGCTCACCGCGTTGCCGCCGCCGGTGCGGTTTCCCGGTGGAGCGCTGTCCCCTTGCGGCATCCCCCGCACCCCGCCCGCGCCCTGGAGAGCCGTGGCCGCAGAACAGAACCCCGCCAGGGGGGTGAGCGGGGGGCCGGCGCCCAGCCCTGCCGCCACGGCGGCAGCGAGGGAGCTGCTGCCCCGCCTGCAGCAACGCAGGCACAGAGAACGGGAAGCGAAACCCTTTGTCTGTCGCTCCCTAAGCCGTCTCCGGGCTGCGGGAGCCACTGCACCCGCACGGAGCCCCGCGTTACCCGTCACTGCTGCGGGAGCCGCGACAGTCCTTCGGGCACGCACAGACACAGAGGTAGCCCTCTCTCCCTGGTTGACAGCGCCCTACACTAGCGACACGTGTCCCCAAATCGGGACAGGCTTCCTGCCTGCACTCCCCCCACGAGGAGGGCCGGGGTCCCCGGCGGGTCGGAATTGCGTTTGGCTGACGGTTCGCCCGCGTGTTTCCCAGCCACCCAAGCTCCCATTCATGAATTTCTGAAGCCGCCTTCATTCAGGCTTTGGTGAGCGCATGAAAGACATCTTTCACGTGCTGAGATCCATGACTCCGGCTTTTCAATCGCTGGTGCGTAGGCATCGATTTAGCCATGAAACGTGCTCCACGTGCGCCTAAAAATAAGCCCGGTTCCCGTCCGCTGGCCGGTGCCGCAGGAGCGGGCCCGTTCCCGCCGAGCTGCCCGGGGGCCCCCGCGGGCCAGCGGCTGCGGGGCAGAAAGCCCCGGGCGGCTGTGCGGGCGGCCGGCAGCGGGCCGCTCTCTGCCCCTCTTCCACAGCCCCGGGTGTGAAACGCCGCACAGACGGTGCGCGCCGGGTCCCCGGCACGGGAGAGGCTGCGGGCGTCTCGACTCCAGGATTCGAGACACGGAATTCGCGTGGTCCTTCTGACACGGGCTCCGTTTTTCCGCCTGTTTTCTGAAGTACTGAAGCAGCGCAAAAAATGCTGTAAATTAAACCTCTTTAACGCGAGCGCTCGCGCTACCTCCCCCGCCTCTCCCGCAGACCGGGTTTGCCCCTTCCCCGCACACGCATCACAGACAAAAGGTCCCTCCCTCTCCCCCCACCCTCCCCCCGCGACGCTCCTGAATGAGGCGCCCGCCAGCGCGGAGCTCCCCAGCGCAGCGCTCCCTCTCTCCGCGGCTCGGGGTCCTCCTGCCCGCCTTGCCCAGCACTCTCCCCCGCCCCCCCGCCCGGGGGGGCTGTTGCCGGGCGGGCGGCGGTGCCTCCTCCCGCAGCGGTGCTCGCGGCCCTCCCCCCGTCCTCCCCTCCCCTCCCCTCCCTCCCCTCCCTCCTCAGTGGTCCGCCGGCTGGGTTACGCAGCAGCCGCCGCCAGCACTGACAGCGCTTGGCAGGAGGGGTTTGCCCGAGCGCTCCCGGAGCATCTCTAGAGGCGCGGCGGCAGCGCCTGCCCGACTCACCAGGGGAGCCGGGGCCGAGACCGGAGAAGGGCTGAGAGTCGGGGGGCAGAAAAAATACCTAGAATAATACGAATAATAATAATAAAGAGTGGTGGGCAGGAAAAGGAGCTGGCGGGGGGAAGCGGGGGGCGAGGAGAAGGCGCACCCCCGAGGAGGGGCCAGAGCACGGGGCAAGAGCGGCCCCTTGCCGGGGCTACCGGCAGCTCCCCGCGCCCCGGGACGGCCGTCCGGGCGGCGGCAGCAGCACGTGGGGGCGGCGGCGGCTGGGGCATGGCCACCGCGGGGGCTCCCGCGGCCTGAGCCACCCCTACCATGGCGGCGGCCGCCGACGCCGGCCTCGACGTAGCGGCGGTGGAAAGTTTCCTCGAGAGGCACCCAGAGCTGGTGGAGAAGTGGCTGAAGAGGAAGAACTCGCTTCCTAAAGCGCCTGCCGCCCCCGCCGCCGGTCCGTCGGAGGAGTGGCGGAGCGGCGGCGGCGGCTGGGGCAGCGCCAGCGGCCCCGGCGGCCCTGGTCCCGGCGGCGGCGGCGGAGGGGGGCTGCAGCGGAGAGCCTCCCAGAAGGAGCTGCGGAAGAGCTTCGCCCGCTCCAAGGCCATCCACGTCAACCTCACCTACGACGAGCATGTGCACGCCCGGGCGCAGGAGCCGCTGAGCAGCGTGCGGCGGCGGGCCCTGCTGCGGAAGGCCAGCTCCTTGCCCCCCACCACCGCCCACATCCTCAGCGCCCTGCTGGAGTCCCGCGTCAGCCTGCCCCAGTACCCCCCCACCGCCCTGGACTACAAGCGCTACCTCAAGGAACACAACGAGCGCCAGTTCTTCCTGGAGCTGGTCAAGGACATCTCCAACGACCTGGACCTCACCAGCCTCAGCTACAAGATCCTCATCTTCGTCTGCCTCATGGTGGACGCCGACCGGGGTTCCCTTTTCCTCGTGGAGGGGGCCGCCGCCGGCAAGAAGAGCCTGGTCTCCAAGTTCTTCGACGTGCACGCCGGCACCCCGCTGCTGCCCTGCGGCTCCACCGAGAACAGCAATGAGGTGCAGGTGCCCTGGGGCAAGGGCATCATCGGCTACGTGGCGGAGCACGGAGAGACGGTCAATATCCCCGATGCCTACCAGGTAGGCTCTCGGCGCTCCGCCGCCCCCGGCTCCCCCCCTGCCCGGCCCTGCCTCCCCCCGGGGTGTCCTTCCTAGCCGCCCTGCCACCGTCGGGGCGCCGAGAGTGGCTGGTACCGGCCGCGAGTACGCTCGGGGCAGCTGCTGAGGGGGCGGGAGGGGGCTCCTGTGAAGGGGCCGCCCTAAAATCGGTGCAGCAGCGCTGCTGGATTTCGCAGGGGCGGTAGGCAGCTTCATGAGTTTTCAAAACGTATTTTGGAATCGGCTGAAGAAAAGTTTTAAAAACGCTCGTGACAGTCCCAATGATCATATTCTTAAATCTCTGTCTTGTTTAATGTTCCTGCTGCTGAAATAATCTCATTGCTTTCGAAAGAGCGTATGTTTTCACCTTTGCATGATGCCCGCTCAGCCCATATGGCATGTGTTTTCAAACCTATTCCTAGGAGTGATTATAGCCACTCTTGTTACTCTCCTACAGGGACTTTCCCTACCTTTTACTTTTATAGGCGCTTCAGTGTGAATGGTGAAAATGTAGTCCTGGCTTCCAGGCAAAATTTCCCTTTGACTTCAGCAGGGACAGACGTGCCTCCGCCTGTGTGTGTTAAACAGTGCATTCAGGTTACTGGCTTGAAATTTACCCCTCTCTCTCAGTCCTAGGGGCTATTTCTAGCCTTTATGAGTGTGAGACGCTATCAGTAATTGGATGTTCTTCAGAAAATTAAGAACCACAGAGCGACAGATTTTCTAAATAAGGACCTTGGAAAGCTTTGAAAGGTGGCAGATCTATGTCTTTAAGAATTTTAGTAATAACCACTGCCCAATGTCTAATTTTGCTCTACAGCAATAACAAAAATAATGAAAATTTAAAAACTAATGATGCTTTATAGAAAACCATACAAGGAAGAAACTTGAAAAATAAGACCATTATTTTTGTTTGAAATACAGAAGAGCCAGGGCAAATGTATTTTGGGCTGAATATTTGTTTATTTGTCAAGCAGTGAAAAATACTAAGCACCTCACAGACTGACAGAGGTTCCCACACCACAGAGTTCAAAGGGAAAGAACAGAGCCTGGTAAAAATGCTGTAATATTCAGACTACAGTGATTGAGTGTTGGATCACCTTTGAAAAAATCTGAGCTTGCTTTCTTCCTTTATTTTTACTTTTCTCCATTACACAGTTCCTCTTACCATCTAATTTTTAAAAATTACTTTCACTTCTAAAACCGTACTCTTCCTAAAATATCTGCAGTTGGGGGTCAGGCAGAAGATGTTCTCAGTAATCTCAAGTGGCTAAACAGGTAAAGGATATCAGAGTTTCTGAGAAAGAGCTCCATCTCTCCGTTTTACTCTGGATAGCTCCAGCCACCTTTTTTTTTTGGAGGTGAGAACACCACTGGAAAGGCATTGTGTCTTCTAGTCATAAGGGGCTGCGTTATTTTTTCTTCAGTGTTTGTTCACTTTATGTCCACTTCCCCTGTGAAAAGCCCAGCTTATTGTCTGTTTCATTCGCAGATGAGAGTGAAAAACAACCCATCCAGATGCCATTCCTGGTACTATTTATATTCTACTTTTGCGTGGCTCCTATCCAAAATCAATTAAAATGTTATAAATAATACAATTCATTGTATACTTAAGCCGTGAGTACATTCATTGCAGAAGAAGAGAAAGTTCTAAGGCTGATCCTGTAGTTACATCAATTGTAACTTTCCTGCTTTCAGTGGAGTTACTTCTGATTAACTCTAGTGCAAAAGAACTTTAGACCTTGCAACTATGGAAGTTTTGCTTGATAATAAAATGGAGGATCTGCTTTCTGTTATGTATCTGAGTTAGTACAGTTTGTCTTCTTTTACCTTGCACTTATATATCCATTGTGCATCATTAGAAGGAGACCTTTCTAATTTAATACTATAAAGAGCCCTATGGAAACCCAGGTACATGTGCGTAAATAAGTGACAGCTGTTCCATTTCAGATCATTGTCATGCTCACAGTACAGCACTTGAAAAATTAATAAATATGATGGTATGATTTTTGTCAGCGTTGCCACTGATGATGGAAGTGTTTAATCTACTGTCAGGTAAAAAAAAGCACCACCAGGAAACAGGCTGACAGATGGAGTTGGAGAAAAAGGGGTGACAGCACAGCACCGTTTTGTCCATTGGAGAGCGTGTCTGCATTGATGCTACCCATTTGGTAAGAAAAGGCCTTATATTAGGTCAGAGGAACACCTCTTCAAGTAGTTTGAAGGGGTGTTTTTTTTTCTTGTTTTTTAAATTAACAAACTTGCTTAAAAAGAGGTAAAGATACTTCCTTATCCTCAGTTAGCTAGTTTACAGTATTGGGAAATTTGTTTTATTATCATCCAACCATTTGTATTTTCTCAGAGCCTGATCAAATACCAGTTGGAATTCTACCATCGAGTACAAACTGGGTTGCTTGCTTGTATCATCAGCTGCTACTGACATTAACAGAATTTCAGTGCGAGGAACACTACATTTAAATCTTGTCATGTCCTGTGACATGCTTCATGCAAGCAGTCCCCTGTGCCCATATACAGACTGATTCATTTAGGAAATACTTGTAAATGACTTGCAGTGTCATTTTCAGAGATAATGTAAGATTTCAATTACGCATTTCTTTTTCTAATGAGAAAAAAATACTAAAAAATGAAATGAATAGGCTGGGCCTTTTCCATGATCTGGGGGATTATTACTGTTGTTGAGTCTGACTTTCAAAACCAACTCATGTAAACAATCTTCCTTAATTCAATAAGCATACTTAGAGACAAGGTTTGGAATTAATATTACATATTGAGGACTGCATAATAATAATTTCCTTTAATACTAAACAATAACAATGTAACATCTCGGTAATTTCATTTATGAAGTTCAGTAGTGATTGAACAAACTTTTTGGACGTTCACAGCATCAGAGAATTTGACAAATACTTAGTTTATGGAAAGGTTTAAGTGAATGTTGTATGATTGATTCAAAAGTTGCAGGATTTCATTAATGACATTTAATGTTTTATTTATTACATTGCCAAGTCACATGATAAAAGTGAGTTTATAATTATAACAGTTTGTAAAATATATGATCTGAGCTGTAATAGTCCACACTCCAGAAGATTTGAGAACAGGAGAGGAAATATAGACTTCCTTTGCATTTCAGAGCCAGTCAAAAACTTTCTCCTGGAAGTAATCCAGTCGATTTGTAAGTCGAACGCCTAGTCAGTTTAAGTTTTAAAGTAAGGCCTTGTGTCTTCCCCTATGTTACTTTTGGGAAGCATTTCTGATTCCTTTTTCTTATGTGAATAATGCACTGTGTCTTGAGCACACATATTGGAAGAATCCGATCGTACTGGCAAGGAAATTTGGGACCTAAATGTCCTTTGAGGCTCCTTTTAACAGAGCACAGGTGTAGCTTTTGCAGTCATATATGAAGATTATTAAGCATATTTGAAGTACTCAAGCAGAGAAGCCATTCAACCTTTTTCTGCAGTTCTTATGAGTTGTTTAAAAATTTTAAGTTTTTTCCTATTTAAAATTACGGATTTTTTCATGTCATTCCATCTTCTCACAGGCCTTCTATGATGTTTAGCTGAAATTACTGATCATTTCAATTTTGTTCACTCCTTTAGAGCAGTATTTAAATAATAAAAAGATCATATTAAAAGTCATGTTTGGTTATTGTTATACCTTTAGCTGTGCAAAAGTTGGGAGATAATTTAATAGCATCCTAAGTCCTAACTAGTGAAAAAAAACCCTTACTCTTTAGTAAGCACACATCAAAAAGTGGTGAAAAATGTTCTGCCATTTGCTAGTGTCAGCTGAAAAAAGTTTCTGTAAATCTTGTAATAAATTTGGAATTTTAAAAGTAGCTTTAAAAGAAGAAAAAATGGCTTACCAGATGGATGTTTTAATAAAGTAGGGAGCAAAGAGACGAGAAATATTAAACAGAGTCATACTAAGACATAGATCGTTGTAACTTGGAGAAAGTGCCATAAAACATGATCAGAAATTATTTTTCAATGCAGCTCAAGTCTTTTAGAAGAAAATTTAATCACATTACTGGAATCAATACTGTGATGACATAAAATGAATCAAAACAAGAAAGAAATCAGGCTTGCTCCGTTCTGGACTCTCCTGTTACCTCTTTCAAGGCTAGGTCAAGTGTAACGCAGCTGATGCACACGCAACCCTTTACAGTAAATTTTAAACATCCTTGAAAACCTAGATACAGGCATCGATGCCTTTTTCGGGCCCTCTGGGTGAGCTCTGAGCATTCACTCTCTTCTGCTGTGCCAGGACAGCATTGCGAAGTTACTGCTCATGGGTGCAAACCTTTCAGCCTGGGAGCGCCGTGTGGGACTGCCGGCTGTTGGCATAGAAGGTCAGGAACAGGCAGCAGCCACATTTCATTACACAGGGTAGCTGTTTGTTACCATCAATATTAACAGTGCATCTCTTTCCATTTTAAAGAGCAGTTAAAGCATTAAAACGCAGAGTCCTGGGAGGTTCAGTTCTGCAAACGGGAAGCACTGAATAAAACTGCTGTTTTATTCAGCAGCACTTGAGCAGCAGGCACCAACGGCCGTGTTCATTTCGGTGCTGACTCTTAACAAGGACAGAAGTTGCTCTTTAGAGGGCAGAGAGCGTGAAACCTGGCAAGCAGAATAACCAATAATTTTTAAAAATTCCATGTAATACAGAAAAAAATGAATTAAAACAATTTTTGTTGTGCATTAAACATGACTAGTACCGCAGAGAACGCAGGAGATAATTGCAACAGTAAAGAACTAAACTGCTTTGTGCTTTCCACAAAAGGACGCTCCAGCCCATCACACAAAATTTAGGAAAACTTGAAAGTACAAGTCAGTAGATTGGTGAAGGGATGTTGTAATTATCCCTGAATCTGCAGCCCAGCAGAAGCAAATGCATCCTTCATGTCACAGCAATGCTGGCCTGGGAGAGAGGGATCCCCCCCAGAAGGGAGCACCCTCCTGCCTCTGTGCAGTGGAGAGCCCTCAGGGGAGCAGCTGAGGAGGCCTCCACCTCCTGTCACCTCCCTAGCTCCATAAATCTTCTCAGGGAATGGTTTCGGTCACCTTGGAGATGTCTGCCAGGGTTGGAGCTCCTGGTGGAGCTTCCTATGTGGAAGGGCAGGCACCCAAAGCCACCTGAGGGCTCAGATACAGCTTCATGTCTCCATGCTGCTGCTCAGGTGGGTCACTGGCACAGACAGGGCTGCACAATACAGCATATGCCAGTGGTGACAGCCCACTGGTGTCATAAGGGAGCACATCTTCTCCATGCTTGTGCTGGGCAAGCGATGTTACCTCACCGACCAGGTGGGCAGTGCCTGTCCTCCAGGGTTGCCCAGCCGTTACTCCATGGATACACAACACCTGCTCACTGCCCCAGGTGTGCCTGCAGTGCCTGCCCCATTGCTGTGAGACGCACAGCAGCTGGGATGGTGGGGCTGGGCGTGTGGTGCCCAGGTGGAGCTTGTTTGTTGCAAGGCCCTGCACCCAGAGCACGGGGGTGGCAAAGGGCTGGGGGGAAGGAGTCTGCCCATACTCATGTGTAATGAGTTTTGTCTGCTTCCCACGGGGGCTGATGGGTAATTAGCCATTTTGTGGGGCTTGCACATTTAAATCAGTGGTGAAGGGTGTTGTGCTGCTTTCTTTTGGTGCTGGTGTGGGGTGATGCTCAGGGTGTGTACAGGCTCTTAGGCAAACACCAGCAAGGAGGATTTCAGAGCACTAACAGGTTAGTAATTTGGGGGGTTTATTTAATCATAATTAAGAAATATAGCTGTCTCACTTGCTCAGTTGCCTCACAGAGCAAGTACTCTGTGCCCTGGTGCCTTTTGCTTCTGCAGAGGAGCAGCTGTATGGCCTGGTTCCTCAGCTCTCCTCCTCCAGAAGGCCCCTGGGCTGTTCATCACACAGTGTGTGGGTTGTAAAAGGGTTTTGGAGAGCTGGGGTGGTTTTTCTGCCCCCTCCAAAAGACCATCTTTTGTTAAGCTGACAGACTTTAACTGGTTTATTGCTCAGCCAGTCCATCTGTCTGAAGAAGACAGATGTTTTAAGTTTCTTCCCTCAAACATTTGTAGAACTTCCTTGTGGAACAGGTGTGAGACTGGTGCCTCTGTGATCTGTTGCTTCCTGGTGAGAAGGCAATTCATCTATTTGATTAGAGCAGGTCAGTGACTGTGAGAAAGAATTGCAGGATCGGGCCCTTCAAGTTTTAGCTGAAATCTTCTTACAAGCACAAGACTGAGTGAAGCTGTAGTTTTCCTTGGTAAACAGTTTTGCTGTTCTGTTTGATTGGTTTTCAATTTTTCAAAGCAAATGGATGTTTCCTTTTGGTTATTTACAGTTGTATGCTGTTGTGTAGTTTGTCTATAGAATAGCAAAGTTAACAAACAAGCATATATACATCACTATGCAGATTTTACTTTTCTAAAACAACCCTGTTGACAAGCTATGAAATATAAACAATGAGCTGTGTGCTAACAGGGTAACAGCAACTATGAGCAGTCTGAAACCTAATGTCTCTACAGTGCATGTGTAAAAAAGAGTGTGGCTTAGTTATTAACACTACTGCTTTGTCACAATAAGATATTTTCAATTTATTATTCAAGAATCTTACTATACTGCTTCTGTAAAACTTGAAGCCATATGTTGTTCGCTTGAGTAACCACCTGCAGGTGCTAGGCTTAAACCCATACACAGACTTCTGTTAAAACACCCAGGAGTCTTGTTGGTTTCTTAGCTCTGAGATGTATCAGGTTTTTAGTGTCACCTGATTATCAGGCTTTTAAAGTGTACATATTTCATATTAAAAATCACTAATATTTGAGATCAGCACTAGGACCTGGCTGAGTGTTGTGCCTAGTGGTGATCTACCAGGAGTTTTTTTTAAGGTTTAAAAGAAGAAAACAAAAACCTTACACGATAGATCTGGGTAATGTTGTCCTACAGAGGAATCTTTTCTAATCCCTGCTGTTGATCAGTTCAGACTATAAGCATGAAATGTAATTATGCTTATTAGCTTGGCAGTCATGTCTGCAAACTTGCTAGTGCTTATAAAGTGATTTACTGCTGTCTAAGAAAGTTTACCTGTACTATTTTTTTCAATTAACTTTGTGCCAGTCATAAGTAGACAACATGCATTGTTACTTATGTCTACTGTCTAACTAATAAATGAAAGTTGTCAGAAAAGTACATGAATGATATAACACACCCCCAAAAAAGCCCCAAACTACTGACACATTAAAAAAAAAAAAACCACAAAACAAACCCCCAAAACTTCAATATTGCATCATTGCAAATGAACACCTTTATGCTTTTTTTTCCCAAAGCAAGCTATTTTTTTTGGTTCAAACTATTTGTAGACTTAGTTTTAAATCTGGAAATTAAGAATTTTTGAGGGACAATGTTCCCTACTTTTTCTGAGAATTGTTTAGGGAGTGAAAGAATAAAGTTGGCTGAGCTGTTTTGTGCACTTTTAACTGTTTTGTTTATTTTATAAGAAATATTATTGTCACAGTATAACTGGACTGTGTGTTTATTTACTTGGGAGAATTAGGTTTGAGATGCTGGTGAAGGGTACTAGCTTGTTCTTTTTGCTGCCTTGTCTCTGGGGCTTTAGGGATTTTGGGGGAGTTGACAAGAATAGCTGCAGCACTCCTTACATGGAAGTCTCTTCAGAGATTGCTTTATTACTTGTTTTTTGTGTGCATGTTTCTTCTCTACAAGGTTTTGCCCATATCTACTGTAGTGTTTTATTACTTGGTTTCAGCTTCTTGTTTATGCACAATGTAATTTATACCATATGTGATTTTTAGAGAAGACGATCTAGAACAGACTGGATGCCTTCATTTTTTGTTTGTATTTAGCTTTTTTTAATGTTATATTTTGAATCTAGATAACTTGCTGTCGTCTCTTGGATTGCACTTTTTGTTTTCTATAAAAATGCATGTATTATATACTCATAGAAGCATGATTAAGAAAATGAATAGGTCTCTTCAACTTCACTTCCTTTGCTTCTGTAAATGTAGGGGCTCCTGTAGGATGGTTTCTTAAAGTCAATCAAAAGTATGTGAAATCCAATTTGTCTAGCCTGTCTAGTTTGGTAGCATTGTTAACCTGGGTAGTATTGTACTGTCAAACACGTTATTACCTGTTTTTGATACAAATTAGCTAACTCAATAAGTAATTTAAATGCAGCAAGATTTCTTTCAATATGCTGTTTCTTGTTTGTTGGGGTGTTGTGTTTTTTTTTTTTTCTTGAGCTATTCCTAAGGAAAAAGTAAAGACACCTATGTTGTAAACTGTAAAATATAGTAGGCCAGGCCTGTTAATTGAGCACCTCTTGTTCTTCTGTTCTGTGTGATTAAAAAGCAGTATTTTTCAAATCATAAAAATCAGAAGTAGCTGCAAAAGCAGAAGACAGCTTTTCCTTGTAGCTGTCAGCTTTGGCAGAGTCACTTATTCCATTTCACTAGATTAAGCACTTTCTCCTTAGACTTTGGAGAAGGAAAATAGTGTCTTTGTCATGGACGCTTACTTCCTAGAAATGTACTCCGGCAGGTTTCAATCTCCATTACATTATTTGACTCTTTCCTAACTTGGTTTAGGATTCTATTTTTTCTCGGTTGTAAATTATGCTAATAATGCTGGCATAAATCATACTAGCTTTGATAAAGATATAAAGGATATATTTTCTTTCCAAGTTCAAAGAGCTAAGCTATGGTTTAAAAAAAAACCAACAGAAAAACAAGACAAGAAAACCTATAGCTTTACTAACAATGTGTGAACCACCTACTTAAACTGAAAATCAACTCTTAAGTTCAGTTAGTGAAACTTTGCTGAAGAGTTAAAGCTGTCTTAATTTCTAACATAATGTATTATATTACTTCAAATGTCTTGAGAAAAGAAATGTAGATTGAAGTAAGATAAATCAAGAAGAAAATACTTGTTTTAACTGTTTCATGGGTGTTTCAGACACCCTCTATGGCTGTCTGTGGAATACTGCATGTCCTTAGAATTTTTTTTAGAACTTATCCATTTTAATTGGAAATGCATAGATTTTTTTTATTATTTTTTTATTATTATTTTTTTAGTAAATGATAGAAATAGTGACTTTTTGATGAGGTTTTACATATTCTTCCTGGTAAGCATGGATTATTTTTTGTAGGCCTCCTCTAAGTGTAACTGTTCAGGTTTAATCATGACCAATGGTTGTTACTTGGTGACCTCAGATCCATGGTCAATTTGCTATTGATATCAAAGGAAAGAGGATTCGGCCTTAATGGATTTCTCTCTTGTTTGCCACTTCTATCAATAATACAGCTGACTGACTTTTTTTCAGACCTTGCCCAGTATCTGTATAGCTGTCATAGACTTACAGACTAGTTTTCTGAATACAGAGGTCAACCTGGAGCACTTGACATGCAGGAGATAATCAGTGCCTAACCAAATAATGGTTCAAATTGCCTGAAACCTCAGGCTCATCAAGCCAGTTGTTATCTTATGGGATCACAGCTTGTAAGCACGGTCAAAATTTTGAGTTTTCATCTGATACGATGAAGGTAGGTGATCTAGAAAAGTGAATTTGAATATACCAGCTCACTGATAACATTTCATGCTGCTCAACTGCTGTTCTACGCTCTAGCATTTCTGATCTGAAAGTAATCAAGAACATAAAGATCACCCTTTTCAATGTTATCCTCACAGTTACAGGAACTAGAAAGGTAGTATTTTTTTTCAATGGAAGCGGAGGTTCTGGGAAATTTGTATGATTCTAGAACTCTAGAAAAAAACTTTTCTGTACCTTAATCTGGTCTTGTGTAGAATAAAAGCGTGAAGATTGATAATTCTTAAATATGTCTAAAAAGAACTGGGACTGCAGTGTCACTGTGCAAGCAGCTGAAATACCAGCACTTGGATTGATTAATCAAGCCTGCTCTCCTCTGTGTCTTTACTTGATTGAATGTCACATTTTATAGAGTCATATTTCCACAAAGAAGAATTTACAATCAATAAATAACTGGAGGCAAGGATAAGGTTTATCCTACAGAATAACTATTCCTCATTGGCAATTCTGAAATGGTAGTTAAAAGTGCTTCAGTCTTCACATTTTGAATGTCTCTGGCATCTAGAAGTTTCATTATATAGAACCAAAGCAGTAAAACCAGCTATGTTTGTTTTTAGTAATGTTTTAAACAGGAAGGCTTTACTTGTAATTGAGTGTTCTCGCATGCAAATACTGCCAGTACAATTACAGTTATAGTGAAATTTCTTTCTCAAAAATGTATCTTGTATTTGATCTGTCCCTAATTTATAAATTTAAGTCTTAATTGTAAAAGAAGCTTAAAAGCAAGTGCTGCATTGGTATCATCAACAGGGATACTCACTACTAGCTGGGAGCCAGTGCAGATGAGGACCCTGTTGTGCTGCAGGCTGTTTTAACATGTGAAATATACAGTTTGTATCACAGTGTTTGCAGTCTGACAGAGGGCTTCTCTCTGACTTAGCAGCTTTCTTATTGACTACTGAACACATCTCCTTGCTCAAGGTTACTACCCTGTGAGTAGAGGCAGACATAAATTTTGTACAAGGTTCTCAGCCATCACAGTTCACACTTGGGCATTGAGTTTTTTATTGATGCTATCAAACCCAGTAAAACCTCTCAGCTGGATCCTGCCATATATATCATATTATGAAAAGTGATGGAAGAAGGGGGATATGGGGATAAGAGGTTTGGGACATAACACAGGTCATCCAGTCATTCAGTTTTCTTATGCATATATTGCATTAGTCAACAATACTAATGTTGCCAGAAATACTATTTTATTCATTTATGTATCTTTCATTATAACTTTCTCAAATGTCACTAAAACAAAATCCTTGCCTGCTTTTCCACAAAAGGTTAGGGATAGAATTTCACTTCATGTTGAAGTTTTTCTCAAAAATGTCTTTTTCCAATTAAATGCATTAACCTTCCCAGTACTGTGCTTACTGTACCTTTAGTATCTGCTCCAGAGATGTAATACCATTCTTCTCTATCCTAAGTGGATAATCTGGTATCAGATGGCTGACCATATGATGGAAGATCAAAACATGTTGTTGCCTCTCTCTCTGAACAGCATGCTTCTGGGACTAAGGCTGTCTGATTGCTCCAGGATCCCTGTGCTTCTTTTCTCCTAGTGTAGAGGTCCCAGCAAGAGATACAAACAGGAGACTTCCAAAATCCACTTGAAAGGAGAAGCAATATAGCAGGAATGAGTTGTACTTAAAAAAAAAAAAAAAAATTGTTCCTGATTGCTAATTCTTCCTGTGTCTATGGTTCTCCCTAGCATCCATTAAGGATCACAGGACTGATAGCTCGTCATGAAATCTCTTCCTAACAGTGGCAGCTGTCCTGTATATATCCAGTTCAGACAGACTCACAAGCCCCTGTCTTGTGTGCCACCATCCACTGCAGGGGAAACAGCACTTTGTGTATTAATCTTCAGGCCTGTTGAAAAGGAAATGACTACATACGCCACTGGATTGTAAATTACAGTCAGATTAAAATACCCACTACAGTGAGCCTTGTTACTTAAACAAAATAAACTCAGATAAACATGAGTACATCTTCCTGATTTTTCTATCCCAGACCTCTGTTTTGTCTTACAACAATGTATCGCTTTTAATTGAGTGTATTCACATAAACTAATCACAACTTGCTTCTGGTCTGTCCAACACCTGTCCTTTTTCAGTTAAACTCCCCCTTGAAGGTTTACTACTTTTATAATAACATGTGAATCTACAACCATATTACTAGTCAAGGCATGTTGTCACTTCAGTGTTTCCCCACTTTGCTTTGAACAAAATTAGTAGAGCAGGGACTGTCTCTTCAGTAACAAAGCATATTATCACTATTTCAGCAACAATAGCTAATTCTAAATAGTAGTACAGACATTGCCAAGAGGTAGTTGAAGAAATATTGTTTAATGTATTAATTGGTCAAGTCTACTGTGTGAGAATTGCAGTGCATTTCACTTTCTTTTGTTGTAGAACCATCCCTTTCTAGGCAGCAGTCTATGGTACAGAACAGTTCAGCTTCTATTGAAGCTGATACAGAAGTGTTTAGAAGCATTTGGGAAGCTCACAAGATCAGGCAGGCCTGGGCTCTTGATGCCATTATTAAAAACCATTCATCACAGGGGTTCTTGTTCTCTTAAGGAAGCTGTTAGGCACAAGTAATTCAAGGGAATATCATCAAAGCCTTGCCCAAAGACTGCGTATTAGTAATCTGGTCTTTATGGAAGCAAAAGTGTTTAATACACTCCAGAGGCACAAACAGGTCTAAGGAAGAACAACAATTCCTAATGAAGTTATTGAATTAAGACAGAATAAAAGAAAATGGTATAACAAAAAAAAAAAACCAAAAACAAGAGGTTGATACTTGGTGGCAGAAGAGTGCTATAAACTATATATGAATTCCACAGTTGATACTAATTCCTTATGGTTGAAAGGTATGTAAACTTGGAACAAGTAATAAAATAGCCAAATGTATATGTTAATCTTTATGATGAGGGAGTGCAGAGCACTTCCAAATTGCGTCTCTTTTTAGGTGACTAAAACAGTCTATATCTATAGAATCTGCAATTCACAACAGGGAAATAAAAACAGAAATAAAATTGCCAGGGGAAAAAAACACCCCGGTCAGTTCTTAGTATCAGTAAAGATTTAATGAATTATCTCTTCCTCATCACAATCAAATCTTATCGTAGATTAAGGACTGTATAGATGGTTTTCATCACCTGAGATGAACATGGACAATATTTCACAGCCCATATTGTCTAAACTTTTGAAAACAAAACTTACACTTATTTTTGTAGAACAGCTCAGTTCCCTCATGTTAGGGGAGTCAGAACTGGCTGTAACTACTGTCTGCAGCAGAAATGCTAACTTCACCCTGGAGGAACAGAGCTGCTGCCAGTAAATAGCAGTAATTCCCTCCCTGGCTGATAGAAGAGCTGTTGAAGAGTATTCTCTACCAAGATGAACAAAGATGCTGTTAGCACTACCTCTTCTGAACTTTGCAGTGTCCTTTGAGTTACTTTGTGATCTGCAGTTCCAGTGGTACTGTTCCAGAGAATGGATTTCTGCACATTGCCATGTAAACAAACAAGCTATGTTCCATTCCCTTTAGTTTTTGACAATCTACTTAAATCTTTTCAGAAAATTAACTTCTGAATTTTGCTCTCAGCTGTTTGCTTACTGCAAATGTTAATGTATTTAAGAAAAGATTCAAACCATTTAAAATGATTATAAGTACTATATACGCTCCTTTTACTATTCTGGAAAGCATAGAAAGTCATATGAAAATATATTTATTATATCTTCTAAACATTTCTGTTTGTATATACAGTAATCTTTCTCCAGAGGTACGTAGCTGAGTGTATTCTGCAGAGGAAGGTTAAACAAACTGCAGCTTCAAACTGTGTCTTTAGCTAAGCTATATGCTGAGAATTATATTGGCATGTGAGGGAGCTTTTTTGATCTATAGGGACACTCCTATTCTTAGTTTTCCAGAAAGAGCTGAGGTTTTATTGTATTTTTTTAAAAAAGCCTTTGTACCCCATTACAATATTACCCCACATAACAAGTCTCATTTGATGTACTACATTTAAAGTGCAACAGACAGAAGTGAGGCCAAAAAGAGTCTCCATCTACTTGACATAAAATCGTGGGCACCTACAGAATACAGGTGTGAAGTGGCAGCATGGCCCAGCATCAGTGTGTATGCATGATGATGTTACTAACACTAGATAGCAGTTGTCTGGCTGTCATTCAGAAGTGCCCTATAAGGTGATGGCATTGTTTTTTTAAATGGTGATCAAATTTAATTTGGTCTCAAGATGTAATATTGTCACCCTATGTGTATTTGCCCTACTAATTATGTTTTTAAAGATGCTAGCTTACAATCTTTTACAATGTATTATCTTCTGAAATTCCTGCAAGTGTTAAAGCCCCTGGGTTTTCACTGAGACATGAGGCGGTACTTCTAGTGCTTTAGTGTAAAAATGTGTCATGTCAGTTGCCCTAAAACTAAGTTTCAGATCTGAAGAAAACTGTCTAAGTGCAATTTAAGTAATTCTTTTGATGCATTGGTGTCAGTGGTACAACTACTAAGACTTTAATACCTGAGTATCTTTGGGGATAGAAATATAATCTGTGCAGCACTGTGACCCCACATAGAATAGGAATGACAACAACAGGTATGAAGCAATTCTACTTTCAGTACTTGGTGTTGAAAAAGCGAAGTCCTCTTTGAATGTGATACAAGCATTTATCTTATGTACACACCTCAAAAAAAAAGTGTAACCTTAGGTCCATTTATTGCCTTAGAAAAATTTAAAATAATACTTTATGCTGTAACTTGGAAGATCATCTTGTTATTAGTTATCTTTTCTCTTCAATGTGATCTGTTACAAACACTTTTAATATTTGGTTATATGAGATTGATTTCTGTCATTCTATTGTAAGAGGAGTCATGCTCACAGTATGTGTTCTGTATTTTTTTGAGCAAGTGCATGCTTCATGATAAATAGGATTACACTGCATAGTTAATCATAACTTAGAGATTTTATATATGCGTTAATTAGATAAAAATCTTCATAGTTAATTATGTATTAACATTGTTCAAAAAGCTTACTGCAAGTGGATACAAAAGCATATGAAATCATAACACCCACAAAATGTCTATGTAACACAATTAAACTTTTTGATTATGATATTAAGAGACTTCTTGGCCAGCAAAATTTGAAAATCAAACAACAAGAAATTGTATTTGGAAAATTCTTTAATAACGGATTGCCACTTGCTGTGTAAAGCTTAAGGGTAAACATTTATTGTGGAGATTCAGTTGCTCTTTCTTTTAACACTAATGAGAGTTGTGGTGTTAAATTTGCCCCTTATAGTACTACAGATTAATGAAAAAAACACTCTGGTTGATGTAAACTGCATTTGAGGAACTTTCAGACTGCTCAGATATTTGCCCATACATTTTCAGCCTCCTGCATAATGATTTATTTGGATGTTAGTATTGTGAGACAGTCTCCTTGAAGCCCTTCATCATTTCATACTTTATGTAGTATGAGTATAGCAAGCTTGACATAAAACATAAATTTAAAGCATTGCAACTTCATGTAGCGTTTCTGTCTGATTCTCCCTGGTATTTTTCATGCACTAGCTATAAGGTGGTGTAACTTGTAACTTATGATGCACAAGAAAATTTGAGAGTTCTCATTTGGTGCAGATATCAGGCAGTCAAAGAGTAAGTACAGATCAGAACAACACGTATGTAAGCACACGTTGATTACTGATCAGACTGAACTGTCATAAACTTGAAAAACAGATAAAGACTTAGGATGAATATATGATGCCATGCTGGTATGCTCCCTGTTTTACATTAAAGTCCTAATTCTGCAACTGTCCATGCTGTACACAGCTAAGGGACACACTTGCTCCACTCTGGGGTAAACATGGTGATTTTCCAGCCAGGGGCAGTCTAGAAATTAGTACATACCAGATCTATGTGCCTCATTCTTCTCTGTGCTCTCAAGGTGGCACAGCACTCCTTGCAGCTTGTTATCCTATCATGAACCCCCAACCTCTGCATGCTTCACACACACAATGAAGACGCATGTCTGGTGAACGGCAAACGGCTCTTTCGTTAGTGTGTGTCCCTCAAAGGAACCATGCTAAGTGTGCAGAGGAGCTCAGGGCCATCTCCAGTGCCTGGAAGGGCCGTGTGGTTGCCCACAGCTTCACTGGCAGGAATGTGTATCGGCAGTGATATAGAGGGACAGTGAAGCAAACAGTGTTGGTTAAGGTGTAAGAAACTGAAAACTGCCTGTGAATGTGTGGTAAGGAGGAACCAGACCACAGCTTTAGCCACTGATAGTGTCTTTTTCTGTTGAAACCGTGAAAGCTATGGACAAAGTGGCTCTGACCATCTGTGGGCTGCTGTCGTGGGGTGGTGGAGGATCCTGTGCTTACAGATGGCCCCAGAGGCAGGACAGGCATGGGGCTGAGCCACGGCTGTAAGGAGATTGTGCTTTGTTAAGACACAAAGTGTGTTATGAGTCTACCACACTTTTAACTCTTCTCATATTTGTTCCACATGTTTAATTTGTCGTCCTTTTCCATGTTCTCCTGGTAGCCGCTTTGGTAGCGATCCTTTAGGTAGGTCATTCTAATTGACGTATAAATGTGAGAGTTCAGTTACAATGTTGAATCTTGTACTGATCCTCTGAGAACTATTTTTCTTAATATCTTACCTGAGGAAAAATAGCTAATAAAGAATAGGGTCATAACAGAGAAGCAGCAACATAGTGCTACTGAAAATACTGTATAGGACATTAAGAAAATAAAGTACTTTTCCTGAAGAAAGCTTAGATGTATGTCATGCACGTTAACGCTTCCTTGTTGTCTTTTGAAGGATCACCGCTTTAATGATGAGATTGACAAGCTGACTGGATACAAGACGAAGTCGCTCTTGTGCATGCCCATAAGAAACAGTGATGGAGAGATCATTGGTGTTGCCCAAGCAATAAATAAGACTCCTGGAGGCACTCCTTTTTCTGATGATGATGAAAAAGTAAGATTACCTTTATTTTTGTGGGTTTTTTTTAATCTTTTATAACTCAGTACAGTCTTAGAAAGATGCTTAATCCAAATAAGTAAATGGTACAGCTCTTGTGTTAATGATGTGGTTTTTCAGAAGTGCTTAACATAGAAGGTATTTTTTTGTTGTTCTCCACATAAAAGATGTATCTGTTCTGTAAATGTGGGAGATCTTGTGGCTGAAGCTTAACAGTCTCTAAATCTTATGTAGACTTTTTTTCATGTAGTAGATCTTAACAGGAAGATGACTTTTTCAAAACTTAACTGTAAGAATAAGTTAATGGGGGAAAACTATCATGGAGACACTCCTAAGCTTACTGACTTTAAAAATCACCACCTTCTCTTAGTGCTCTCTGTGGGATAAATGCCTGTAATATGTGCAAAAGAAACTTTATTTTAGAAGAGATTATGCTATTCTAAAGTATAGCGGACTTGCAAATGACAAGGACAGGACAAAGAGGGCAGGAAAGGGTGTGTATATGAAGCAAAATTTGGACAGTAAAGTGAGCTCAAAAGGCAGGGGCATAGAGGGAGTCACAAGGAAGGAACTCAGTGAGGAAAACGGGAAATGGTCCTGCTTAAGGCAGATGGGTCCAGCTGAGTGTGGAGGGAAAATGGGCGTGTAAAGCCAAAAGATGGCTGGGGGAAAGAATGGTGGAGGGCAGCAAGCTGAGGAGGAACAGGACAGCGACTTTTCTGCCCAGGAGAGAGAAATGGAGTCTCCTTCAAGCATGTAATAGGGAAATGCACTTGTGTGTATTAAAATAGTATTGAGTCTAATTTTTGTGTAAGTGTAGTTAGAGGCAGACTTTGCCCCTGAACACTCTTTATGTTGATTTAAAAGCAGTTAATATTTGATGCAGAGACATTGGTGTATTACGTACATGTTGGCATGTCTGTGCTATGACAAAAGTTAGTAATGTCTCTTGGAAGGGGAAAATCCTGTCTCATTGGTTCATCTAAATAGATGGAGATGTGTGTTAGAATCAAGATAGTTCAGCTTTATAATGCATTTTGTTCATAATTAAGCTAACAGTGGCTTATAAAGGCTGTGAAATACTGAATAAATCAAACTAATCTTCCATAGAAACCATACTAATTGTAGTTTTGAGATCTTGCAGTTGCTATTATGTAATTATTTTTACTTAGAGCAATATATTTAGAGCATCATGCATAACTATTTCATAGTTTGAAACAATTGTTTGAGAATAAGACTACGAATATTTATATTAATAATGTCTGTTAATAGCATCATACTCTGGTTTGCTGTGCAGTGGGAGTAATTCAAAATTGATTGCCTTGAAACTTCAGTATGTGAAGGAACCCTTTGCAGTATGAGTGGGGAAAATCTTTGCTAAGTGAAATATTAAGTGGGTGCATTAAAGTTGAGAGTAAAAAGGATTATTTTTATACCTTGTGTTAGTTATGAGATGTCTTCCAATAGAAACAGTTATGAGCAAACATCTCTGTTTTTATTAAAATACTTAGCATAACACAACTTTGCTATCAAGTGTGGAGGTCTTCCAGCAGTTATTCTTAACAGCACTTACTTACATGTGAAGTTCGCTTGCCATATCCCACTGTTTCCTTTTGGTGGTTTTTCTAAATGTATTTCAACATTGTCTTCTGATCTAACATGCTCTTAAGGTGCTTGTTAACTTCTTGTTAAGCTTCAAGCTTCAGATTCTCTGTAAGACCTAGTCATTTGGATCCGAGTTGAAAGACAAGACATGTTTGGATTATAACCTTCTTCAAAGTACATTCAGCGAATAAAAGGAGTGGAGGATAAATTTAGACTACCAGTAAGAAAGCTTATGGTTTGACAGACTAACAAGACAGATGGCTCAGCTGCCCAGTTCTACATAGTACTATAGAGTCAGCTTTTTAAAAAAAAATTTATAAATGCTAACTAACTGTGGTTACTCTTCATACCAACACTATTAGTACTTTTACAAAACCAAAAAATTAATTACAAAACAATACTCATTGCAGTGTGTATGTATATCTGCCATTGTCTCTTGATTAGATGTTTTCTTCTAAATGTGTGTTGAGTAACAAGGAAGAAAGTCCTATCTCTGACAGTATCAGCTATTCTAGCACCACATTAGACAACTTTTCTCTTCTATGAAAAGGTTATTAAAACTTTTTTCAATAAAAATAATTAGCTTTTAATTTCTATTTCTGCAAGGTGTCTGTGTAGCTGATTCTGCATATTGATATAGTTTGACTTAACTTTTAAAATAACACTCCATTTTCAGATGCCAATTTTTCAGACATCTGAAGTGACTCAGTACTACTTAAATTGTTTCTTTAAGTTATCTAAACTTGTGTAACTGTTAGTTTGCTTCTGAATTACTTTTGATTCTTGAAAATCTTGGAGATTAAATACTGATTTATTAGCATACAATAAAAATCTGGTAGTGTATGCTACAATGGGTAGCCAAAGGCAAATCAAACAAACCTTCTCTGAATAGGCTTTTTTCTGCACTTTTTATTAGTGCTCTCTGTGGAAAGGGAATTTTGCTTCAAACATAGCCATTATCATGGGTACTACATTTGATTATCATACAGTTGACTAGCAAAACTGTGTGTGTGAGACTTGTGTATTACATAAACATATTAATGTAAATATTTGATTCCAGTAGTGATGCTGTGGCATTTGCTTCCATGCAGTGACTCCTAAGTATTATCTAAAATCAGCAAGTTGCCCATAATTTAATTGCCACCTTTATATTATTTTTCCTAGCCATTTATATCACTGTTTTAATTAAAGCTTGTATGTTAGAACTCTTCAAGAATATATTAAACGGGCTATTCCATGTAGAGTTTATGGAAAAATAAATGAGAACATAACCATTATTGTGCCCTGTAATAGATTTTAGATTTTAGATTTTATGAGGCCTGGTGTGCTTTTAAGCTTCTTCACTCATTGATAACCTAGAAAGCACAATATACCTCTGGGAAGTAAGAGAGCATGCACTTCCAGGAGAACATCTTGCAAGATTAGCAAGTAGGTTTTTATCAGCAAAAGTGGTTGTGAGGAAAGGTGGTTTGTTCAGAAAAGCCTGACTGGCTAGCAAAAGACCTAAATTCAGCTTTATGTTGATGTTACAATTTCCCACAATTAGCAGCTTCAGAATGGTTCGAGAATGAAAATGTTAATTATTCCTCTTCCTCCCACCAAGCCTTCTCAAAGAAATTTCAGCATTATTTAAGTATACCTCTTGTTTGCAAGTGTGTATCCTCTCTTAGTATCATGCAAACCAATTAAAATAATCTGTTTTTTTACAAAGCTACAAGACTATATTGTATAATGAAATCTCGCTTGGGTGCACTACTGTCTTGAGTCAATAGGAAACAAAGAATTATGTTTTCAATTAGAATTAAGTAGATGCCAGCATCATTTTTATGTGCTCTTAGTTATTTTCAGGAAGTTAAGAGCAAATAAAATATTTAAGATTCGAGGGGTTTTTAATGCTCCAAAGCTGTAACCAAGTTTATATTTTGCAATATGTGAAACTGAGTATTAAATTTCAAAGTTTTTGTGGTTTTGTTTTTCATGGCAAACTTTCAGCTTTTTTTCTTTTACATCTCTGAACATGGTGACAATAACACAGCACTAATAATGAGTCTAAGTGAATTTTCTGCTTGCAATTATTGTTTTCCACTGCCAACTTTCCTTTTGGTGTAAGGGATGTTTCAGCCAATTCATTGCTTAAGTGCAGAACTAGACTTGACAGCCACTGGCATGAGAGAATGTTCTATCTCAAAATGTGTTTTGTCTCCCCAACATTAGTGGCTCAGTTGAACAGACTGATTTCAGAGATTTCCAGTTTGATACAAACAGTAGTAGAATACCTTGTTACTTCTGTATAGCAGACATCACTATTACATTATGTTGTGGGATATGTAACTTCTTGGAAAAATAGGCTAGTGGTATACTGCTACATGTATTTTGCAGATGAAGACACCAGTTCATACCCTGCATGCATTTCCAGTACTGTCCTGAAGATTCATCCAAGTATTTGTGCTGTTTGCTAGTGAGTCATACTTGTTCCAGGACTGATGAGAAACTCAGCCTAACAAGAGCTTGACATTCTGTAGTTTAGATTATTGTATGCCCTTTAGAGTTGTCTGAGATACAGTGCCAAAACAAATCTAATCCTCTGTCAGAGAGGCTCAACAAACAGCAGCAGCGGCTCTACTGTCAGTTAAACTGGTGTCCTGATTCTCTCTGGCTCTCATGTTCTCCTAGCCCAAAAGAAGTGAATTGACTGCAGGGAAACTACCTAGGACAGCCAGCATGAATTAAATGCTGCTTGACATACTGAAAAGCAGTAGTTTGAATGCAGTGAGATCCCCCCTGGGAGGGGGAAGGAAGAATTGGACTTTGTTTTCCATGCTCTGTCAATAGTTTTATTAAGAAATGTATATATCCAGGATTCAACGGGTTTGTGTTTGGTTTGGGGGATTTGAAAATACAGTTCTCTCCTGCTCCAATATTTGTATTTCTTAGATTCCTAATAGCAGCCCTTTGATTCTGAATTGCCCAATTTAATGTGCTGTTCTTGATCCATATTAGTTAAGGCTTACATGGGTCTACCATAGGGATGAATGATTTGCAGGGATTTTTGCTATACCTGCTAACTTGTTTTCTGGGAGTGTTTGTGTGATGGGCTGTTGACGCGGAAGTAACGGACACTGCTGACGACCAATATGATCAAGCAAATGCCAATTTATTGTTGATACATCCCGGTTAATATAGCCCTTCTAATTCCGTATCATGCGCAAGCTCTCTACTAATTGGCTAACTATATCATGCACGCGCTCCTAGCTAAAATATGATTTGTTAAGTCTCTATGTTCACGCGCACAGCTCTCTCCACCTGCACCCTGTGTCACGTTCAGCCCCCAGTCACGTATGCCAGCTGTTTTCCTTCTTCTCAAGGTTGCTTCGTTTACTTTCTCACAGGAAGCTTCATTATTTTCTCACAGGCGGCCTCATTATTTTCTCACAGGTGGCTTCAGTACTTTCTTACAGGCAGCTTCAGTACTTTCTCACAAGCGGCTTCAGTGATGTCCTTGAGGCCTGCTGCTCACAAACATAACAATTCCATTCGGTCTGCATTGTTCACTAAGTGCCCCTGGTACTCCAGGTATCCAACAATGGGCTTAGTCCTGCTGGCAGGTAACAATGTCAAAGTCAGGATGATTCCTTTACCTTAGGTAAGAAACCAACTGTAAATAAAACTACTAGGAAAGGGTGTGGTCCAGAAGAGGTGAGCATCTCTGAGAATGATGACTCCAGCTCTGTGAATGTGTGGAATTTACCAAAAATCACCTGAAAATTATTTTGATGGGCCCACTAGAAAGGGACATAAGAAACAAATTGGGTAAAGAATTTCTTTGTGTGTTTCATATATTGGGTATGTAGTGACTTTCTAACATCTACCTTGGTTCTCTGAAAATCTGCATGGCAGTGAGACTCCGAAAGCTATTATTGAAAACTGACGTAATCTTCAAAGGTATTGTGTGGCCCTTATGTTACTTATATCCCGATGCAAGAGACAAATTTGAAGAAAAACAGCAGAAAATAACAAAGATATTTGAAGGATGAAGGTTCTGAAGCGCCGCAACTGTCTGGGAAAACTCTTAATGGTCTGTTCAGGCACAGTTGTCAAAAAGTACTTGCTACACAAATCTAAATTAAAATAGATACGATAACTGAACTCTCTTGCTGGGGAAGTTTAAAACAATTTGTCACTAGAATATTTGCTTTATCAAGCCAGCTTTATACCACTGGTTTGCAACCAACAGCACCAAATGACTGCAGTGACAAGTATTTGAATGGACTTCTTTAAGTATTGTGTACATTCAGTCATACTTTCAAGTTAAGCTGGAAGTGTAGATTTCTTTTTAATTACAGAACTCTAAACATGCTTGAAACTTAACAAAAAACATACCTGTATCAATACCTCTATTTCAATACTGCAGGTAATATTTCAGTCTGACCTCTTTATGGCTGAGGTATGGAAACATGTCTAAGATGTTACAGTGATATTTTAGTAAATTATTTATTTTTTCAAATATAAATGTGTATTTTTCTAGGCTCAAGGGTATTTTGTTGGTATGTATTACACCAAATCTTTGATACCTTTTTGAGGCCTCTAGGTGCTGTCATAAACCAAATAAACATATGGTCAGATTTGGTGTTGGGAAGGGTTTATTTGTAGAATAGTTGAGAAGATTTTAGTGGAATTTTCTGTGGGAACTGAGGTTTTGGTTTTGTCCTGTATGCTGATGAGAGTGGGGAAGGTATCTATATTCTTCCTGCAATTGCCAGGAGGAATCTGAACCTGTTGGCTCTTCCCATATATCCTGTGCACTTGTATCTTCTTAAATAATTAATGCAAAGAGACTTGAACAAGTAAGAGCTCTTGTCTGTAAACCTAGGCGGTCATTTGGCTAATGTTTGTAGTATTTGACTCAAAGCTCAATAAACTAAATGGAAGAATCTCTGCTGACTTCATGGGCTTTTAAACATCAAGCTTCTGTCCATTTAGAAGTGCATAGGAGCATTTAATTAAATGCAGATCCTCAGTCTGTTTTATGAAGCTTAAATTCATCTGGGTCAGACCACTGTAAAGAAATCAGTTTTGGCTTCTGTATCCCTCTGCTGGATGAAAATGGGCTCCAGTAGGCTGAACACAGCTTGTCATAGACTGTGCTGTTGATCAAACACCTCTCTGAGATATCTTGATTCACTAGACATAAAGATGACTGCTTAATTCATTTTGTGAACAGTCACTGAAAAGTCAGAAGACTGGAGAGGTTGTTATTCCCTGCCTCCCCTCAGCAAAGGTCAGAATCTCCCTCAAGTTAAGTTTGTTTTTTTTCTAGGAGACTTTTTGTCAGCTGCCTTGAGTCTGAAGTTCCCTCTGAGCTTGAAAAAGATGATAGGATTTAGAAATGGTAGTCAGTCCTGGAAACTGAGCACTATGAAGAGCCATGAGACAGAATAAATCTTTCATAATACTTGTTGGATGCTTGCAGTCAAAACAATCTGGTTAGCACATAGAAGAACCCTCTATGCATTTCTTCCTGTATTGGGCCTCGTCTCTGTTCAGCTCTACAAGAACTGTGTTGAATCTAATCGCAGTGTGGGAGCTGCTGGTGTACCCAAAGCTATGTACAGATTATGGAAAATCCATGCAGTAGATACATAAGGTATGACATTTCTGTCTCTTGGATCCACTATTTCAAGTGGATTAGAGAATCACTAAGGTAGCTTTATAGTGGTTATTATAAGGTGGCCTCCACAACCATGTAAGGACTTAAGATGTTTTCATTGCCTAAAATACAGACACAGAGCCCTGAGCCTTCAACAGACTGATGGTAATAGGCAGTGCTTTACAGGCTGAGTTAGTAAGGCTTTTTCACTGTTCTATTTGGCAACTTGTGGAAGCAGCCCAAATGATTTGCTAGGAAATCGCAGCATTTGAGAACATGTATTGCTGCCTTCCCTCATACTTAGTTCAGTCATGTTATTAAAAAATATGTGCCATGATTTTTATTAATTTTCCTGTTTGACAAAACTCCAGAGGAGTTGAGGACAAGTGATCCATTAGAGACATTAATAATTATGAAGCATTCAGTAGACCTTTGGGTTTTCCTGAAAATTCTGCAGCATAAAGATAGCCCTGGAGCTTGTGCTTTGTTTTCCCCTTTCATTGGTATTCACAAGGGGTTGCAGCAGACCTGGAGAAAGGAGTCCAGATCTCTACTGGTCAAACACATGAACAGACTTCCCAGGAAGACTGGTCATGCAACAAAATGCAGCAATCATGCGACTCCTTTGCCTCACATTTGTGCAGTCATACTACGTTCTTCAGGGAGAAGCAGAACAGCGTGAAGTTTTCAACAGAAAGCCCAGAAGTTGAGAATCCTGCAGTTCCGATGGTAATGCTCAGACACTTGAAGTAGAAATTGTGATGTTAATATTACTTTTATCTTTTTTATTAATAGTATTTTCACTTAAATGCTTTGAATATCAAAACAACAATAATAAAGGGCTCAGGAGGATTAGAATTTTGTTTGGTTCATCTGTCAGTGGAAAGAAAGCCTGCCACAAAGTGGTCTGAAGGCTATGATGTATATTTGTGTTGCAGTATAACTCTTATGTACTGATTTATATAAGGAATTTACTAGAAAATTTTTTTTTTCTGGAGAAAACCATGTTGTTATATTACGTAAGGAATAAAGTTTTTACCTTCAGCTGTCTTCCTTTTCTTGGCAAAACCTCCCTTAAGCCAACTAAAGCATTTTGATCAAATGGCTCATTAGAAAAATCTTGTTTGCTTCAAGTGAAACCTGCACTGGGGCCTTGTTACAGAAGCATGTTAAAGGCAACCTTTCTGGTCTACAGCTGGTGAAGCCTTCATTTCTGACAGTTACTGGAAAATGTGCCCTGCGGGCTGGATGGGAGGACTTTGTCCCTAGTGAAGTGTTCTCTGAACTTCTGTCAGTCTCTTCAGTTCTTCATTGCTGTTCTTCATAGTAATGTCAAAGCTTGATATACTTTTAGAAAATAGCATTTTGCATCTCCTGTGAATTGCTTATCTTTCCTGAAGCAGGATGAAATGTTCATACAGCAGTTCCTGCCATCAAAAGTATTTCCCACTGGAATAGTGATGCAGAGTCTTTCTATAGCTATAGGTTACATGATGAGATACTGGAAACTACTTAGCAAATAATTTTGCTAAAAATTAAGCCAACCTCTGACCTTCAACATGTTATTACAGGTTTCATAAGACACTAATTAAAACAGAATTCTGTCATTCTGGCACTGACTCACAGTATGCCCATGGGCAAATCACTTTACAGTGGTCTGTTCTGAAACATAATTTTTAAAATGGTATTAGGTGGTTCCATATGTACTGTCAGACTTCCCATTTTAAGTATACTTATTTTATAATAAGGAAATTATTTTCCCTCTTGTTGAGCTCAGCCTGAGATCTTGAAGCCTTGTGGAATACTTTCCTTGCCTCCAGCAGCTGTACTTTGGACAGATCTGGTTAGAAAACACCCAAGCAATTTCACAAAAATCAGTTTCAGCTGTTTAATAGTCCCAGCTTTACATATAATATTTCTCATCTCTGTGGAAATTGTGCCACCCTGCTGTCCTTTATTGGCTTGCAAAAGTGTAACTGGTCTATAACTGGTGAACTCCTGATTGTATGCTGGAAGGAACTTAGTCCTCCTCCATGCTATATTTGCAATTGTCAGCCTGAGAAATTCATGTCTGCATCCCAGCAGTTGGAATATGTAAGCACCAAGGTGGCTGTAATGCCTGCTAGGAGTGTATAGAAATGCTTTTGCCCTGTAAACTGGGAAAATGGTTGTTTAATTCTGTGGCCACAAAGGAATAAACCTCTTGTCCTCTTTTTTTCATAGGAACATAAGAAAAGATTGGCCACCTCAGATGAAATGTCTGTCTAACTCAGTGACCTTTCTCTGTCAGCCGCTGAAAGCAAATGCTTGGGATGAGGCAAGCATGGGACAGTATTTCTCTCATCTACTCCACCAGTTTACTGAGATTTGCAGCTCAAGACAAGACATGATATCTTTTTATCTAATACCACCCCAGGGATCTTCCACTTAGGAATTTATTCAGGCATTTCTTGAAGCAAGATGAACTTCTAGCTTTCACAACATCCTGCACATTGTGTGAAGAAATGCCACCTGACTTCCAGTAATTTTATGTTATTCCTCCATGTTTTGTTTTTAGTAAACGCAGTGAAGAACTATTCCCTATTCATTTTAATGCCAATTGTTTTGCCCTAATCTTCAGCCTTTAAAAGGAGTCAAGCTCCCACCTGGAGCAACGGTCTTCCTGCAGTCAGCTGTTTGCTTTGGCAGAAGGGGTGCCTGCTCCCCAGAACCCTGGGCAGTGCCTCTGGTTCTCCTGTGACAGTTGGTACTTTCCCTGTCTGGAGAAGTAGAAGTAACTTGAACAGTTTTTATTCTGTACACTCTAGTCTGAAAAAAACCTCAGGAACTGCAATTTTGATGTTGTAAAACTGTCAGGTGTGCCCAGAACTGTTTTTGAAAGCCAGGGCAGATCTTCATTGTTTGTTGGTATCTTTATGCTGCTGTGTTACCTGAACATTAAAAAAAACCAACCAAACAAAACAAAAAAACAAAACGAACCCAAAACAAACAAAAAAGAAACAAAAAACCCCCAATATTTGTTCATAATCTAACCTAGCTAGTCTACTTTGCCAATTGTTAACTTTAGTGAAAACTATTACTGTTCTTATTAAAGATTCCAGAGCTCCCTGAATCACTGTGGATGTTTAGAAGTGTTGTGTTTTTAATTAAAAAAAACTTAAAGCATTAAAAACACATCAGGTTCAGTGAAAGTTTGTCAACAAGATTAACAATTACTGTGCAGCAAGATTATATGTTCAGAGTAGAGCTGACTACGATTATGAAAGCTGAAGTAGTTTAACCAACTAATGATGATAATTTTTGCATCTCTCACCTAGCTGACAAACACTAAACTTGAGTTAAAGCAATCAATATAGTGATGATTTTTTTTGGTCAGAGCTGTCAGAGGTAATTGAGCTACATTGCTTGTAATCGTGAATGGTGGTCAGATTTCAGCAAGGAAATTGTGCAGTACGCTTCAGGTAACTCTTACCAGGGTAAGCAAACTGCATTTAGAAAAAATATTTTCTGTGAATAGCATAGTGATACAGGCAGGGGCACCGGGAAGAACACTTCATTTAATGGTGCTTTGTGCAAGCTGTGAGTAAGCACTTTAATTGTCAGTGGGGAGTCCTTTTACTTAGAATATTTATCTACGTACATTTTTTAGTGAAAAAAAAAATATTTATACTGGCAGGTATCAAGGCTGCAGTCTTTGGACTGAACTTGACATGCATTTAACCTCAGTATTAATTTGCTGGCAATTTGCTACCATTCTATGTGGTAGAATGGGTAAAAACAATTTTTTTTTTTTCTTTTCTGTGTGTGTGTTTTTTCTTTTTTTTTTTACAAGGCTTTTGCTATATAAAAACAGAATATAATTTTGCGATGCTGGTGTCCTGGTTACAAGGCAAACTCAATGATAATAGTTCTCTGCCATGATAATATAGCTCTCCAGTGTTGTGGCATGCTTTTAAACTGGGAGGTGAGCGGGAATGCCCTGGAGCTGTAGCAGAACGGCCCAGTGTGTAGGGCTGTTTTGTGTGGTCTCAAGTATGGGGAGGCAAGTGCTGAGTGGTGACAGACTTGAGGAGATCTGGGAGCTAAGGATATCCTAGCTGCCGTGTAGTTGAGGTATCGGTGGGATGTCTTGCAGGACAGTGGGGCCATGTGTTCTGGTCTGAGCTGGAGCAGCCTTGCAGGCTTGTCCTTGCAGGCTTGTCCTACAGAGCAGAATAGTGATTAATATGGTACTACTTCCTACTAAGGAGAGGATGCTTTGAAGAAGGAAGCTTGCCAAGACGTGTTACCATAAACACAATCTGAATTTTCCATTTCTGTTGCATACAGTGGAAAACATGTTTAGTGTGGTTAGTGGGGGCTGCATCCTCACTTTTTTTTTTTTTTGCTTGAATCACGAAGGTTTGTAATCTGCTCTAGCCTAGGGTTTCAGGGCTTCTCCTTCAACTCAAGGTGTAAAGTCATGAGCTCTTAATCTTATATTTCCAGAAGCTTCAGTTCTCAGGGATGGCAAAGATTGTCACTAACCCTGCTGGACATGCACAGCAGCTGAAATGTGATCTTGATAATACCGCTGTCACAAGGACAAGCTCGAATCTATAATCTCCTTAGGAATATCAAATAATTCTGAACTTCAAGAAGCTGGCAAAATTTGATAGAACAGTAGGTATGTAGATGACTTACAAAAGCTGAAGTCTGCCTGCATAAGTGTTAAAGCAGCAGGTTGGCAAGAAGCTTTTCACAAACAAATCAGAGCAACAAAATACTGCATCTAATTGAAGTTTTGGAAAAACATGCAATGTAGAGGCTGTAAT
Organism: Chlamydotis macqueenii; assembly: GCF_036417535.1. Classification (NCBI taxonomy): domain Eukaryota; kingdom Metazoa; phylum Chordata; class Aves; order Otidiformes; family Otididae; genus Chlamydotis; species Chlamydotis macqueenii. The sequence goes on along the minus strand of NC_141561.1, from coordinate 24,972,998 downwards.
TTTATTTATAAGTGGAGAGATGATATCTGGTTTTGTGTGATCTCATGAGCATCTGACAAAATCTGACCACCAAGTGATAAACTTTATGAGCTGCTTTGGCCGGCAGGAACTATTTACAAATGAAAGGATTTTACTTTTCTGAAGTGGGTTTTGGGAAATCACTGTACACAGGAAGCAGAGGCCATTCCAGTGAGATGTGAAAAGGTGTAAGCCACTGTAAGAGCCTGTAGGAATGAGCTTGAGCATTTCATGTACTCAGTTATCAGTCTTATGAGATTTGAAGTTGCTGCATTGATGCTTACATTTGAAAGAATAAAGATAGGTGGGTTCCCCCCCCCCTTTTTTCCTCAACATATTACAACTTTTCACATATTCTCTAAAAATTAGGTTTCATTTTAAGAACAGAAGTAGTGGAAAAGAATGATGAGAAACTTATTTTATAAGTCTCTATGCTCTTTGTGTAAGGAGGATTTAATGTATGTTAATCAATACAATGAGTTCTTCCGCTGACTTAACTACTCAGTGATCATCTTCCTCACTGATGCAATGCTAAACTAGTATATCTGGAACATTAAAATAAAATACTTCAATCATTGTTTCATCAGGTACTTAGACTTTTAATGAAAACAGAAATAGAGATTAATAATCTGGATTGATTCTAATTTAATTTATTCTAATAAGCATGGCCGCCTGCTTTGCTTCTGCTGTCAGTTTTGTGGATTTTATGAGAATAGATATGTCAAGTCAGATACTAAGATCTATTTTTGCTTCTATAAAAAGATTAATTTAGATGTTAGATGCTTGTAGTAGAATGTGATGTTGAAGCTGGAAATATCCAACTGTTAAAAATATGCATGAGATACTGTTTTGAACAGAACTGGCTTTTCTGGGATAGTTGCTGTAATTCTGACATGAAGCTAATCAGGCAGTGTGATTTTATGTAAATATGATCATGAAAGCTATGACAGTGAGTATCAGGAACAATAACCAGAACATTTTGTATCTGGATGCACCCTCTACAATGGCAGAGTCATAGCAGCAGAACTGTGTTGGTTTTCTTTTTTAATGGAATTACTTTGCATTTAATTTTGTCTCAATACTGTAATTATTGTAGTTAATCCTGCATTTTGCTTCTCCTGGAGGGCAGAGGTCTCTGCCTGACTGGCAACAGCTGCTGGGACTATCTGTTGACGTGCCTAATGGTACGGTTATCAGACCACTGTCTCGCATTGGGACTACTGAATTAATACTCAAATTTGTGGTCTTGTGATTGGTACTGTTGCATTAAGCAGAGCTCAGTATACTGATACCTGATCACTTCCATTTGCAGTTACTGTCACACGAAAAAAAAACCCCGTGAGAGTGGGCTGACTTGTAAAATAGCATTCAGGAGCACGTGTGGGAATGCAGAAACTCTTGCCTCTTTCAGGCAGGGTTTTGCAGCAGGGAGGGGAGAAGTGGAAGCAGGGAAGGGCCGGGCTGAGGGCGCAGCAGCCAGGGACGGAGCAAGCGAAGCCCCCTGCGCTGCTGCGTTCGTGCAGCGCTCGCTCGTGTGCCGGCGGGACGGGGGGGTCTCGCCCCCGCTAGCGGGTCCGTTCCTGCTGGCCCGTGGCAGCGCCACGAAGGCAAATGGGCCGCGTAGTCCCAGCAGTGCCTCCCAGAGAGAAGTCGTGACTCTCCTTTAGCTTACTGTTCCTGGGATTTTAGTACTTTTTTTAGCACTGAACGATGGCAGCATATTTTGTAAGTGTTAATTAAATATGAATCTACTTACTGTCTTCATGCTTCTTCCACGTTTTCTGGTAGACTTTTACTCCTCATAAATGCAGCCGAACTTCAGGCTCAGAACGCGACAAGTGTGTGCAGCTCTCCCTGTCAAACCAGCGCTTTACACCTCTAGGTGAGGACCGGGAGCGGTCGGTGCCCCCAGCCCCAGGATGCAGCAGCCTGCTCGCACTGCCATCAAGTGGATGCGAGGCATTACAGCACCAGCCTCGTGTCTGAAGTTCCTCATCGCCTTTGTATTACATCAAAATCTTAATACCCCTAACTTCACTTTCTTGCACGTCTGATTCTGGCAACATCTGCAGACACCTCTCCTTTCTGCCTTCAATACTCAAAAAGCAGAGTTAGTTCTCTAAAACCATGTGCTTAGATGGGAAGATAAGATTTTTTTTTTCTCCATAGTTTGTCTGCAACTGACCTACCGTACAAGATTGATTTTTATATCTGTATCCTTAATATGTGTGAGTAACTGAGACTTCACTTAATGCAGACTGAAGTGCTCAAACATTTAGTAACTGCCAGAATTGAAGTCATGTTCACAACAGCATTCAGAGTTTTCCATGGGTCATGTTTGCTTTATGAGCAATATTTTGCTATTTCTTCTCCTGTGACTTCGTATAGCCTTAGACCTTATTTGCATCCCATTTTTCAATGTTGTTCTGAAGGTGACAGGACAAGATGATCAATCAAAAAATGGACTCAGACACCTAAAGCAAGACTTCTAGGTGTACTTCAGACATCTTCACTCAAAAATAGTATTATGGTTACCTGATCCAGGAAATGCCTGGCACTCAACAGCTACCTCCCTCTTCATCCACAAAGTTATCCAGTGTGTCTGCATACATTGCTGCTTCAGTCTGGCAGCATCATAAATTATTAAAAATTGAACAACCTTTTCTTTTGGTAGATGCTGAAATTACCTGAACAGTTTCCAACAAGATAATTTTTTTAGGTTATTTATAGCTTTAGCACATTTTAGATGTTTAAGTTGAATGTTTCCATGCTGATTTTTTTTCCCTCAGGCAGAAACTCCTTTGAATTTTGCCTTTTTTCTTTTAATCTAGTCCAATTATATTTTTCTTAAACTATTTTTGAAAATATTTTTTTCATCAAGCTCTTGCACACCAAAGTTCTGGAAGGGGAGCCTTGGCTTTTGGCTGTGAACTGGGATACACATGGCTGGATACATCTCATGGGTACTGTGAGAAGCTCAAGGCTGTCCATGTGGTTTAAAAAAAAATAAATTGCATCCTCAGAGCTTTTAAATTCTGCTTTCTAGTTTATGACTACTTCTAGAACTCTATTTTTCTTCCCTAACATCAACAGTTGTTATCATCCTTTTTGCAGTAGTCAGTGTACACCACTGCTGTACATGAAGCCTGTCTTCTCTCCGTTTGTTCACTTTCTTATCCTGTTTCTGTCCTTTTGCTAATGTCTGTTTTCTCCCTATGCTTTGTGCAGCTGGGTGCATCTGTGAAAGGGGTAAGAGTCTCAACAGATGAGCTGTTTGGTAGAACTCAGCATGTATAACTTCTCGCTCAGACACTGAACATGGTGCTGGTAGAAAAGATCATTCCACAAAATCTTTCGGCATGTTCAAAGGACTACTGGATTTCAGACTAATGAAAAATGCACTGGAGATTATCACAGGCTGTCACTGTTTATCATACAGCATCATTTGACTCCACTTTAAGATATTTGTAGAAAAGAATACAAGGATGTAGAATATCTTATGTCCCCGCTAAATTATTTGTAGATAGGAACAACTAAGTTTACTTAGTTGTATGAACTGTTTACTTAGTTGCATAGCTGAGGGGCTGGTTGTATATCTTTAAATATGCAAGGAGAAGGAATGCAAAGTGGAGAAAAGAGGAGAAAGGGGAGGGGAAAAAAAAAAAACAACCAAAGAACCAATAACCCAATCCTGATGTCAATTGAACTTTGTATATAGAGTAGCTTAAATTGAAAAAACTTATTGAAACAATAGGTAAAGCCTCAGAAATTTTAGTAAGATAATGTTTGCTTTCACAACCTCCTTTTAAGAGGTAAAATTGATGATAACTTTAATTCAGTTCAGTCTTCTTGGAATTTAGGTTAGGATACAAATGTATCTTAATTTTTCTTCTTGTCTTATTTTGATCAGTACTAATACTTTCAGAAAACATTTGTCAGGACACTAAGTGCAAAAGTATTTCAGGGTAGTTGGTTCTTTGAACTCAAGTGTTAACAAACTTACTTCTAACTTATTCTGGTTTCTGACCTCTCATCACTCAGCCATGATTATCCGCAGCAGTTAGCATTCAGACGAACGGTAACAGGCTTTCATGCAAGCTTATGAAACTCTGCACGAAGTCACCTCTTCGTTCTTGCTTTTTGTGTGTCGGTAGCAGCATTGTTTACTGGAACATTAATGCCTTTTCCAGAGCCCCAGATTTTTTTTTTTTAATGTTGTAAAGATGAGAACACCTCCTGCCCTAAGTTAAATTTGGAAGGTGGGGGGAATGTATATGAGAGGGAGGGAGATTAAATAGTCAAAAAGAGGCAATCCATAAAACAGAGAGATTAATCTGTTTAACTAGGTTGTCCAAGTGCTCTGGCATATTATATCTGCTTAAAAAAGGAAAATAAAAGGTAATAGTTCTGATATGGAAGCTAATGTGTTCTTAAGACTTTTAAGTCTTTTTTTGTTTAAACAATTTAAACTGTTTAGCAAATACTACTGATACTGTATTTGCTTTTCAGGTAGAAATGAAAATAATGCCATTTATTTCTTGGATAGAGTCCCTGGTTTATCCTATGTTGCTTTTTAGCTCTCTGAACTGTTGTTAGTAGCCACCATCTCTCCTCCTGAAGAGCATTGCTGCAAGGAGATCCTGACGGTAACTACTTAGATGTAATCGCTATGTTTATGTGGAATTCTTAGCCGGCCCTTGAATGTCAGAAAGTGCTCCAGGTAAAACATACTCTAGATAAAATTCTATTCTATGATAAAATTTACCAGTCAACTAACAATGTGGAATCCAGGATTTGAGCCTTGGTGTTAGTTTAACTATGGCAGCACCCAGATTGGGGTCTAGCATGGTGGGGCAAGGCTTCATTTTTGGGCAGTGCAGCTCCTTCTTGGGTGCTCACTGTGTGCAAGTTCCAAGCCAAACCTGTAAATAAAGATGTGTTTTGTATCGTCATTAGTTTGTGCTGCTCTTGAACAGTCCTAAACTAAATTCTATTATATGTTGTGATTTCTCTTTAGGAAATTGTATGTAATACATTGAATTACTTAAGTAAATATTATGCATTCTGTCAAGAGAATAACAGGAGCATTAATTCTAATGAGAAAATTTTCAATACAAGTGTTGTGGAGATTATGAATCTGGGGACAAAATGATGACTAGGTACCTCTTTTTGCCACATGTGCATTAATGCAACGGTATGTTTGTGGTTACATTACAGTAGAAGGGTCCTGATATAGTTTTCAAGATTCCTTTCTATCAAAAGCATGCTATGTGTTTTTCTTATGCATTATGATTTAATACTTAAAAAACCCCCGACCAAATAAACAAAAAAAAACCCCAACTGTGGTGATTTTGCTGTATTAACATAGTTAATGTTTTCAGGAAGTACTCTTAAAGCCAGCTCTTTGGAGCAGTTTGGTTTTTTTTTTCTGGAGCAGGTTCCATAAATTCTGATTTATTCTCAGTTAATTTTTTTTTTTGGATTAGCATACTTCAGTACACCTTTCCTGTGCTCTTTTTGACATACTGTATAGCTATTCATCATAGGCTCTATGTATCCCAGCGCACAGACATAAATTCACACTAAAAGTTTTTTCTTTCCTTTTCTGGAGGCAGGTGAATTCTCTTGGACAGGAAATTTTCCTGGACTGTGGACAAATACAACTGTATTATTTTGTAAAAGGAAAAATACATTATTGATTAATTATGCTCTGTTAGCAGTATTATTAAAATGCAGTAACAAAATATTACTTGGTGCTGCACAAGCATGGCAGTTACAAACACAAGGTTAAATCTGTATATGTTATTCCAAGAACCTTTCACTATTACCTTCCACTGTTTTTTGTTTTCTATTACTGTGTTGTTTTTTTAAAGACTTTTGCATTTTTTTTAAATTAGTGAAGGGAATAGATATAGCTCTACCAGGTTTTTCTTTAGAAAAAAATTATATTAGCACAACTATGGGTCCAGGTCAGCATTTAATCTTCTGTGATTATGTATATATAAACAATCAGACTCTGAGATAAAATATGTATTAAACCAGAAGTAGGAACTTTGAGAGCAGTGGGCTTGATTCATGAATTCTTTGATCTTAGGAAGCTGAATAATAATATTTGGAAAAAAAGTTAGCACCTAATGTGTTTTATCTTGTTTTGCTTTAGAAATCTTTTAGAATTTCACAAAGTAAAGTGGAGGCATTGTGTGATATAACTTTGTTTCATAGATCCAGAACACAAATGAGATGGCATACACCTTTGATTCAGAACTCGTTTTTCTTAGAGAGCTTTTTCAGTCTCTTATTGCAGTGAGACCTTGTTTCTGCTATTGGTGAGGAACCCCGCCCCCCCACTTTGATTTAAACTTTGTGTAAAACTTCAACTGGAGCTACATTTTGAAAGGTTTTTAATGTAAAGCTCTGTAATTGAACTTGTTTATTGAAGAACTATCATAGTTGCAATTATTTGATGTTTACTACATGTGTGCACTGAGGAGATTATTATATAGTACATAGCTATCATATTAGATAACATTATTATAAGACATAACTATAATACAGTTCATAATGTTTTGTATTAATATGAAACTGTGAAATATAGTTTTCTTTTGGTATTGTTACTTATATTCTTAAAGTGCATGTTGTTGTCTGCCTTACCAAGGAGGCAGCTACGTTTGTTAGTATCAGGTTAATATACGGATTGAGATAAGATCCTGTTTTGAATTACTTAAAAAAATTCCTGTAGCATCCATGTATCTGTGAAAGCCCTCAGCTAAGGTGCTCATTTATAGCTCTTTGCAAGTAAGGTGAGAATAGGAGGTTTTAAAAGATTGAGTTCTTACAAAATGAGTACTTTTGCTTTAAAGAAGGTAGAGGGAATGTATAAAACTGAATCAGTAAAAATGAAAGCATGAGTGCAGACTTCGGTGAAAGGACAAAATTTTGCGTGCTTCATCCCTGCGAGTCCTACTATTAAAGTTTGAGGAGTTGCCTGCAGGAATAAAATGAACAAATCTTAAAAGAGAGAGTTTTAAGTAAACAACAAAGAGAAAACAATACTATGGACTATATTGTAATTGTTTTGCTTATCTTGGAGTGAAATGTTTTTGTACTTACATGGTCTGAGCAGAGGTCAGTCTGATTTTTACAGTAAGGTCTGTTTTTTCAGTATTTCTTGCTCTAAGCAAAGGTAAGGAAGGAGTAGAAAAGGACAGCTTGCTCTGGTTTTGTGCCTGTGTTGAGTAGACAGCTGGGTATTTGGAGGTAAGTAAAGATTCTCCACACAGGCAACTGAGAACAGTCCCTAAGAGCAGTGAGGGACTGTGACCAGCTGGGTCACGCTGAGGGGGTGTAAAGACATCCCTGTGCATGCTCTCGAGGTGGGTTTGTTTGCAGTGCATGTTGCAGGTCAGCAGGAATGTGCCGTGTGGTGGACGTGGGGCTGTGTGTGCTGCCTGGAAAACTGTCACTGGTCCGCCACCAGTGAGACCGTATGAGACTGCCCAGATTGCCTGCTAGCCATGTGGGTGAAGGCAGATAAAGTCAAAAATACCCCATGCTCTAGATCCTCCTTCCTCCTATCAGTATGGATGTAGTCTTTGACTTTCCAGGAATCTGCACAGGAGTAAAGATGGATAGATAGGAAGGAAGGAGTGACAATGCCAATGCAAAAAAAAAATTGCAAATTGTTTCCGTGTTTGGCCAGCAGCTGTGAGAAATAAGAGATTGAAAAAGTGCATGGGGTTTTTTAGTGAGGTTTTTTCCCACATCTGAAATTAGATGTAGAGTTGATAATTAAAAATGAACTGTTTTCAGAATCAAGAATCTCTTTGCACAGAAAAAAAGAGCAGCAAGCTCTTTATTTAAATGCTTCTGGCAATTTGTATAAGGATATAGAACTCTGAGTACTTTGGATTTGATAGTAGTGGCACCATCTATTGGTCTTTTTCAGTGAAATAAATTTATACTTTGAGTTTAGTTTCTCAGAAGCATCCTATTGTCACATAGGTACTGGTAAAAAATTTTGTCATGAAAAAAGTACCAAGAATAAATCCTGTTTACATGCCTATATAATATTGCAGGACAATTGACAGGCTAGCATGCAGAATTAATCCATTTAATCAATTCTTTCTTCGGCTGTTCCAGTTCTGTGAATAAAGATAAGACTTTATTGAGGTAGGAAATTTCTTACTATTAAAAAAAATCACGTCATCAAATGAATTAAAACAAAGTAAAATCGGGGGTTTTTTTTGGACAAGCAATAGGTAACTTAAAATTGGTTGTTCTGTAAGCAGAGATGGAGTTGGAAATAAGAACTCTGAGAAGAAAATAAACCAATAATAGAAAAAGAAGGCAGAAAAGATGGAAAAATGAGTGTGTAAGGACTGCAACAAGATTGATGCCTATCAAAAGATAATCTAAAACAAGACTGATATCTTAAGCAGCAAAAAGTTAAGATACAAATACTGGGCATTGAGAAAATGTTTAAACTTATGTGGAAAAGAAAGAAAAGCAGAAGGAGAGCAAATGTAGACAGATGTGCGGTGAGCTGAATTTGAATTTCTCTTTGCATCTCTGATGTAGTTCTACTCAGCTGTGAGAAGCAGGGGTGTATGACTCAGGGCACTTCCCTGATCGTTCAGCCGTGCCTTGGTTAGTATTCGTGGCTTGTTTAATGACAACTTTTACAGTCAAAGATTGTGGAGACAGAAAAAGAGCAAGCCTACTCAAATTGTAATAAAATGAAAGAACACTGTTCTTTTCCTGCTTTTTAAAATAAAGTATCTATGAGGGGAGAATAGCCTGTATGATGACAGGAGAGACTGTTGCTCTATTATTTCTGTAGTTTAAAGACCAGATATCCTTACTCAGTTTGTAAAGTATTTTACTCCTTGGTACTACAGAATCAAGCTAAGGCTAAATTTAACTATGATGCTACTTAAAGGTAGGAAATGGAAGTGAAGCCTTGTACGTCTGGGTGCTCTGTAAGTGTTTAAAATAATTTGGCCCTAGATTGAACTGTTAATAATGGAGGCAGAAGTAAACCCTTAACATTAGTAAATTTGCACCAAAGATGATAGTAGCATATTGATTTCTGAACATAACTCAGCTACCTGAAATCAAATGCCCTTCAGTATGCAGTTCAACAGCCATATTAATACCTTACTGTTTTTCTGAGGCACACAATGCCTCACACGTAATTATATATATGGAAGAACCTTGTGCAAAATGCATGTCTGTATAAATAACTGTTACAGGCTTGCCTGTATACCTGATTTTCTATATAAAGGTTTGGCTTTTTCCCATTTAAACAGAGCTTTGTTTAGATACAGAGTCAATTTAATCAGATTCAAAACACTATGATTTTCAGCATTAAGGAGCAGGATGCTGTGTGCTTACTAGGTGTAAGATTAACATCTTTGAAAGGTCACACTGCAGCAGATCACTGTTTTATATCTCTGAGGATGTAACTCATTGTATGGTTCATAATGCTGTTCTCATAGAGAGGTCACTTAAGCAGATGTTCTGAACTGGTTTTCTGTGCCCTTCATCAAATTACCCCAAATAAAGGAAGATAAACGGTGTCATCTGAAGCTATAGTAGGAAAACTTCATGGCCAGTTGCAGAAGAAGGAGAGAAGGACACGTAATTGCTACCAAACGCTGAGGCTTCTGCGATCTTAACTAGCAAAACGCTCTGAGCACTAGGGAAGAGGCTCTGAAAGCAGACATGGTAATGTGGAGGTTTGAACACTTCTCTGGACCAGTGAGTGAGACACTTCAGGCAAGACCATAATCATAAGCGTGGGTCAATGGTATTTTTGCTTGAATAAAATATATTTTTTTTGTCTGCAGTGGCCTGCAATGCACAAGTTGCCAGGTATAAACAGCCTGTATGGCAAATAATTCCTGTACCTGCTGTGAGAGAAGATGGGATGTTTTTCTGTGTCCAGGGGACTTTGGAGGTCTGTGATTGTGTTTATCTTGTGGCCAGGTGCAAAGTAGTGTTTTACCAGATGAGATCTGTAGCAATCTGCAAAATAAAATTGCAATGTGGGTTTTATCAGGGGAGAAACTGCATCCAGTTTTCATAGCACCTGAAAGGAGAGTGAATTCAGTGTCCCCAGATTGTCCATGGTTCACAGACGAGTGCTTTAGGTAAATTATGATCTGTATAGTTATGCCACCAGGATTTGGCCCTGCAGTTCCAGTTTATAAATAACTTTGCCTAGAAATCTGATAGCAGTATGTGCAGGTGTGAGTCATTAGTGCAGGAGACACAATGATGTGTGGAAAAAGCATGGCTCACATCCAAACCTACCCACGCACTTTCATCAGCCCCTTCAAGTCTGCAGCACAGAAAAAATAAAATTTTTCAAGTCAGGCTGCTGTAGCCTATCCAGTCTTAAAACTCAAAGGTGCAGTAATAAGCAATGCAGTGCTTCTTCTGGTGCTTTGTTGATCAGTCGTGCTCACAAGGCAGTTTTGGAAGACACTAATTAATCTAATTATCACAATTTCAACTAGATAGATTAACATTGCCCGCATACACATGCAAAATGTACATTAAAGCTGCATTCTGTAAATCATTGCTTTAGAATGCCTACTTGTAAGTTCTAAGGAATCAGGGAAATATTAAAATTATTACTTGATTTTATTTTTAAAATGTAATGAGCTGAAACTGGAAACAGTTAATGATACTGACCCTCCTGACTGCAGAGTTAATGGCAACTGTAAGGAAGAAATCAACAAGTACCAAAATAGCACTTATCATAAGGTGCTGGTTTTGGAGAGAATTCCAGGGAGGAAAAAAAAGGAGCTTTTAGTTCAGGAGTATGCCTGACTGACTTCTAACAGGTCTGGCAAAGTTTATACTTCCAAGGCTTAACGTAAGCTGAAAGGGGATACCTAACTCCTGAAGCTCGTGGCTCTCATCCATGCTCTGATTCTTACTGATGTCTGGTGAAGATTCTGGGCAAAACTGTTGAATTCTGAGTGGCTTCAAGTTATTTTTTTTAAGCAAAGATTAAAGACAGAATTAAGTGGATTTTTTTTCATATAAAAACACATTTGCATCTAGAACTGGTATATTTTCAATCTTGCAGATTGGATCATTGTTTATCTTCGTGAGTTGTGCATTTTATAATTTGCTGGACAATCTTTTTCCCCATATGTGCTCTCTTCCTATTTTTGCAGTGAACTAAAGATAGAAAATTGAAGCACAAGTTAAGATCACTTTCTCTAACATTGTAGCTTTAGATCTTACCAAAAGATACTATATATTTTTCTTACTTGCTGTCATTGAAATTATGGGTAAGATTCAGAGTTCTGTACAAGGATGGTCGCTTCCTCTCCTGTTTTTATTGGCACGTTCTTGTGCATGGATTAAACAGTAAAATGTGAGATTTGGGCATCCTGGTAGACATAGAACAGAGATATAGAGAAAGCAGGGAATGTTAAACCAGTCAGGCTGTATTACAAGTTATGTGTTTCTACAGAAATTCTGTAAATATTTATGCTCAGCTTCTGACTGGTATCTGCCTGGAAAGGGTAAAATAAATTTGAATGTCGATCTGCCTCGTGTGAAATTGATGCAGCCAGGATGAAAATGTCCTTGAGGCATCAACCACCTTTCCACATTTTTAAAGATGATAACATTTTGTAAATTACAACCACACCAATCCAAATTAAGATGTTAGAGGTATTACTGCAGGCTCACAGTGATGTAGATGAGAGCAATATTTGGCTTGCCTACTTCGCTGCTGCTGTTTCTTTAAACTGTGCTCGTAATGAAGATGAGAGATTATATAAATGCTCAACACACTCTTCTGTAAATAGTTTTATTAAGAAAACACTTCAGGAATTTTTCTGTGTATTCTAATAGTCTTTCAAAAGCTCCTTTCATTTGAAACTAATAAGAATTAGCATTTTTGTTCTTTCTTGTGGTTTAACAAATTATTTTACTGCCTTAGTATTATGTTAGTTTTCATCTGTCCCTAATTTAGTAGTTACTAACCTTGAATCACTAAGATTGACACTGTCTAGATTTATAGATAAGTTTCCCTCCAGCAAATTCTCTGTCACTTTGCATGGAAATAGTTCTAAAGATGATGATATTACTATACATTGCTTTTATCATATGGAGTTTGTTCCCCTACTTCCCCACGTGAAACATTAACACTCACAATGTGATAGGTCACAATTGTAATACATGATGTACGTTAGAAGTGCTTTTAATCAGGTCTGAAAATGCTATAACAGAAACTAATTCAAATTATCTGATTGGTACAATCAGGTTGAAATAACAGCATTGTCAAGTGTCTCCAGTTGTATAATCAGTTCTGCTAGAATAAGATTCTGCACTTTTGCAGAAACATTGTTTTTCTAAGAAAAAATATATGGATATCAACGATACACTGAGAATACACTGTATTCCTTACAATTATGTTTCATCTTAAAAACTGGAAAGGGAGAGTAAGAACAGCTTTCTTATGAGAAATGTATGAAAAATAGACAAGTGTCTGCAGCATAAAGTGCCATGACATTCAGTAATAATGACATTAGTCACTAAATATACATAAACTCAAAATAGGCAAATGTAGAACACCACTGGCATATTCCCCATGTTGGGGAGAAACTCAACCTAATAAGATAAGGATGTATGCCACAAATATGGTGTGGTTATGTTGTGTTGTGATGCTTCTATGTATTATGAAAGAAAGGATCAAGGTACAAGTGCATCCCAGGTGGAAGAGAGACATAAAATAATGTGAAAGAAACAGTCAGTTATGCTGTGTCTTGTCCTTTGCAGCATATTTCCACTCCATTGAAGATTTTTTTTCCATTTGGGGCTAAAGTTTCTGTAGCCTAAGAAACATTAGAAATGCTTTGATTGACAAATAGTATTGTAAGGGAATACAGTTGGTGTCTTGAGTCCTGGCTTTCTTCTAAGCTGTCACCCAAATTCTGTATCTCACTTGCATAAGAAAACTTGCTTCCCGTGTTTTTTCTAGTTGAGCAGAAGCAACCCTTTCCATCTCCTCGGATTAATGCTGCAAACAGTGGACAGTCAGGGGAGCTAAACTTGTTCACACTAGGCACAGTTTAACCCAGTAACTCTAGTTGGTTTATGTGTTAAATTTGGGCTTTCGTATTCCAGTTGGTGTTTCAGTTAGAGGGAAGGATGTTCACCGACATTGGCTTCTGTCAGGCAAGAACATTCACCTCATTGAAAGAGGAGCTCAGCATGGCAAGGGATCAGGTCTCTGCAGTAAGCTCTTCCAGAAACATTTTCTCTCTGTTAAGCGAAGTCCAATATAAAAAAAGGTTACTGTTCAAGTCATTTTTTTTCTTCAGAAATCACAAAACACCTTTTGAAGTATACGAGAGAAGAACCTGAATAGAAACTTAGTAATATCACTGTGATCTCAGTGCAGATTGTTTATATATAGATGAGCTAAATTCTTTTTTTGGTTAAACTGCGTGCAGTATTTATGCAACAGCAGGATTAAATTTAACTCATGACTTACAGTAACGTGTCCAGTTCTGGGCTGCCCAGTGCAAGAGAAACATGAATGTACTCGACAGAGTCCAACGAAGGTCCGCAAAGATGACTAAGGGACTGGAGCATCTCTCCTATAAGGAAAGGCTGAGAGAGCTGGGACTGTTTAGCAGAGAAGAGAAGGCTTGTGGGGGGATCTCATCAGTGTGTCTAAATAGGCGGTGGGAGGTTGCAAAGAGGACATAGCTAGGCTCTTTTCAGTGGTGCACAGTGACAGGATAAGAGGCAATGGGTCTAAACTTAAATAGAGGAAACTCTGTCTGAATGTCAGGAGACACTTTTTTACTGTGAGAGTGACCCAGCACTGGCACAGGTTGCCCAGAGGGATTGTGAAGTCTTCATCCTTGGAGACGTTCAGAAGCTGTCTAGACACAGCCCTGGGCAGCTGGCTGTAGATACCCCTGCTTGAGCAGGAGAGTTGTACCAGGTGACCTCCAGAGGTCCCCACCAACCTCAACCAGTTTGTGATTCTGTGCCTGCACTCTGGCTTTAAAGATGAAATTTAATTTGTATAGAAAGTGAAGGACAACATCTTCATTTAGTTATGGCTAAGCCAAGAATTAGTAGAAATAGTTTGTGTACTCTAATACTTAGACTGCAGCAAGAACTATATGCATAAGTCTACTTCTCATCATTGACAAGAACTGGGAGTTGGTAACTGAGTTGTAAGTAGAATTGTGACTTGCAGATTACATCCTCAATGTATGGATGCATATGGAATTTATTCTTTATTTCAATATTTTAGTTCAATTAGCATGATCAGTTATTGTAGGTAGTATCTGCCAGAGACTAAACATGTGGTGCAATTTGAAATGGTAAAACTGAAGTCTGCAATTGTGTTGTAAGAAAAATCAACTTTGGAGTGATACTTATTGATTCTCCTATGTCAATTTAAAGTTCTGATCTGCAACTGTTTTTGGGTTGGGTTTTTTTTTGTTTGTTTGGTTTTTTTTTTGTCATTGGTAGTATCAATCTTCACTGCTCTCACTCTGCAGTGTCAATACCAAGATCTTCCCATCTTAATGTAGTGATGTATATAAAGCTTTTATAACAGTGTCTTTGGCCAGACTGGGTCTGCTGATTCAGGCATAGTAGGAACCAGCAGCTTTTCCAAACTTTTGACAAAAAAAAAAAAAAAAAAATCTTTTTTTCATGATCTTCCTCCTCCCCTCAGATAAATCAGTTAATCTTTCTTTGGCTCAGTTTTGTTGCTTCTAGAAAAAAAAACAAAACATGATAATACTGTGGAAAACTTTGCTCATGACCTGCTGAAGTGCTTTGATATACTGAGATTTAAGGCACTGCAGAACTGCCTACTTTACATAACAGCTGCGGGCTCCCATGCTTGGGAACTGGCCTCTAGTGGCTCATCTTCAAATAGGAGAGAGCAGCCAGGCAATAACAGCCCCTCTTGGTCTCCCTGGAAAACATTACACAGGTAAAATGTCCTCTCTGAACCCTCTCAGCTTGAGTTTTAATAAGGGGATGATATAATTTGGATGTGTCAAAGGTGACCAGTGTTCAGCCTTTAAAGAAGAGCAAGCTAATTGGTGGGTAGGAGTTGTGGTTTTGAGAATATTTGTGACCTTTTGTGATGCTGCTCATTCATGTTGTTTCAGGCAAACTAATAAAAGCTGCGTAGCACTTCTCTGCAAGACTTTGCTACAAAGGAGGATGTCCTGCCAACTTTCAAAGCCAATGGATGGAAGTACTAGACTTGATAAAGAAATGTTGTCTATAATTGCTGGATTGATTTAATGGCCTTCTAACTGCAGGTGACCACACAGACATGGTGCATAACTCCACCATCCAGATTTGAGTCCTCAGGAGCCCTTGCAGTGAGGAGTCTCCATGGCTTTCAACTTGCTTATAATATAGAAGCATGTTGGTTTACTGGTTTAATCATATTACTTTAACTTTGCAGCCCTCACTCAGGCTGCCTGCAAGGTGACTTTTGCTTGCTTTCAAGCTTGATGTGCGTTTCCTGAACCCCCAGGACTAAGTGCTGAATGGTAGGCACTGGGCTTACAGGTGCTTATGCTGGCATCGGGATGCTTCTTCTGTGACTTGACTGCTACCCCTACTCTTCCTCAATTCATACACTTCTCATTTTAATAGAACCGCTATTGTTCACTGTGCAACTTTTCTCATCTTGTCTCTGCTTTTCCTGCTGGAAATCTTGAGTTAGCATCATGTGTAGAATAACTGAGTGGCAGTTTGAAGTGTTTGCTGGGACAGGCCCTATTACTGGGCATCACTGATTCAGGTATGTGTAAAATAAGGAGAAATTTCCAGTGAAAATAGCTGGATTTTTGCATGTATGAGATCAGAAGATTGGATCCTAGAATAGGAATGATTTTACATATATTTAAATTATTTTTGGCTTTCTAGTCTGTAGCAGAAATGTTTTCACGTTTCAGATTTATTTGGAGCAACAGCATTTAAAATTAGGTGCTCTGCAGAAATTAACAGTGCAATTTATTGTCCTTCCTATTTTATACTGAGTGCTAAATTCAATGCAATGTTATTCTGCCCCGCTACTCTGCTCTGGTGAGACCCCACCTGGAGTACTGCGTCCAGTTCTGGAGCCCCCAACATAAGAAAGACATGGACCAGTTGGAGAGGGTCCAGCGGAGGACCATGAAGATAAGAGGGCTGGAGCACCTCACCTGTGAGGACAGGCTGAGAGAGTTGGGGCTGTTCAGCCTGGAGAAGAGGAGGCTCCAGGGAGACCTGATAGCAGCCTTCCAGTACCTCAAGGGGGCCTACAGGAAAGATGGGGAGAGACTCTTTAGCAGGGCCTGTTGTGACAGGGCTAGGGGTAATGGTTTCAAAATAGAGGGAAGTAGATTTAGATTGGATAATAGGAAAAATTTTTTTACAGTGAGGGTTGTAGAGCACTGGAACAGGTTGCCCAGAGAGGTGGTGGATGCCCCATCCCTGGAAATGTTCAAGGCCAGGCTGGATGAGGCTCTGAGCAACCTGATATAGTCAGGGATGTCCCTGCTCCTTGCAGAGGGGTTGGACTAGATGACCTTTGAGGGTCTCTTCCAACTCTAACCATTCTATGATTCCAAGTATGTCTTATAGAATATTGCTAAAAATAGGTTTAATAGCCGCTGCCAATGTGTTTGTGTGTATGACAGAATAATTCAGTGTGGCTTGTTTAAATTTTTTTTGAGCTTCACCTCCTGCTAGTGATGACAGATATGAATAATGGTTAGCTGTAAAGTGACTGGAGCAAGAAACCTCCAAATATTTGCCAGAAAAATGAAATAGGATTAGTAGATGTGTATAGTTCTGACTGTATAAACAGTTTTACAAGTGTATTACTGTAAATCACATTCAGTGTGTTCATTTGTTTTCCCAGTTTAAAGATCCTAGGTACATAGTAGGAAAGGGAGAAGATGGATTTTGTGTTGTAGCAACTGGAGGGCAGTGATGGAGGCCTGGAAAAAGGTCATATTTGGAGGCTGAACCTGTTTAAGCTGCACTCCTGCCCTTTCCTGCCCCTTGGACCTGTATGCAGTACTCTCCCAGTGCAGTGGCGTGTGAGGACAGTGACCTACATAGGATCCAGGTTTTAAAACTGTAATAAGTCTGCTCCTACGGGAGACATGTGCTGTAATCTGTCTGGTGACGCAATTACCACGTTTGAACGTGTGCCAGTAATTACAGGAGGCAGCCAAGCACAGAGTCAGCACTGAAGAAACGCTCCCGTGGTCCTTTTCAGGCTGTTTACAGCCACGAAAGCTTTCACAGTGAGAGAGTCGGCTTTATAGAAGAGGTGCTCCTGTATGTTTGCGAGCATTAGGGTATTTTTATGGTGCTGCATAAATAATAACCACATGCAAATAGAAACTAAAAAAAAAAGTTACAGGCAATAGAAAATTGGCTGAGGAGCCTCCACAGGTTCACTGATACAGCTGGGAGCTGTGTGCCCTATTAGTATGTCCATAATTCACAGGGTGTCTCTACCAAGCAATTGTTCTGCCCATGCTTGCGGCAGAAAAAATATTTTTGAAAATATTTCTGAGAATTGCAAACCTAGGTGACGATTGGATTTTGTCAGAGGCATGGATAGCCAGACACTGCACAGAAGGTAATGGAGTTAGGATGAATGCTTGTGCTTAACCATTTTGCAATTGATTTTGGTTTATCATTTCAGAATTTAGTAGAACACTTTGTTCTCTGAACCTATTTTTAATGCTTTAGGAAGTGTTTCAGAGGGCATCTGGCTTCTCTGACTTGATTTTAAGTATGTCCACAAAACATTTATATCTTTAAACTAGAATATATAATGTTATATAAACTAGCATTCTAAACTGTAACTTTCTAGGAAGCCTGTAGTAGCTTCCTTCCCCTGTGGGCTTACCAAGCAAGCTGTAAAGAGAAGTGGCTCCTGTGGCTGCTAAAGAAAGCAATTGAACCAGACAGGCATTTGCTGAGAGCTTAGCCTGGAGTTCATGCCAGACTGGGTACGCAAGCCTTTGAGAGGCTTCTTTCATTCAGACATCAAATTGTTTTCTTTTGTGACCACGGGCAGGGGGATGCTTGGAGGATGTCAGAAGCCATGAATGTTAGAGTATGTCTATTAGGCAGTGGGTGGTCTCCAAGAATGTTTATTGCAGGTGAAACCGCATGCGGGGGAGGCAGAGTAAGTGTCATTGCATTTAGCTGAAGGTGAACTCAGGGCTGCTTTCCAGCCAGCAAGCATGAAGCTAGCGTTTTACCTCTGCAGTGTGCTGCCATTGCAGCACTGGCTGTTCCTCACAATTCGCTAATAACTTTCTGCATTGCAGGCCAGCATGCATGCAGCTTTGTTGTCTTTATCATTACTCGTCATTTAAAAAAAAAAGGAAAGCAAAAGACATGTTGAGATGTGCAGATATGAACACCTGTATTTCTAAATAGGGTAAGAAAAGTAATATTTCATGCTGGTTTGGGGTTGATGTGGAGTTTGTGTTATTTGTGAGGGTAAAACAAGAGTGAGGCTAGGAAACTAAAGGCTTTTATACCTTCTTCTCATGAAGAGAGAATTTCAAAACTTATTTCCCATGAGATACTCAATTCTAGAAAATAGCCTTATTTCGAACTTGTAAAGTAGGAGCCAGCAAGGGCTTTTCTTGGGTAGCAAGGGAAGGGTTTGTGAGTTCTGTAAGGACCATTGTGCCCAGGCTGTGTGTTGAAGGGAAAGGTGGTATCTTTTGAGAACAAGTGTTGTCAGAAAGAGCTTGGCCAGAGGTGGTCTCCTGCCTGTTTCTGATGGTAAAAAAAAAAAAAAATATATCGTGTATGTAGTTATTGTGAAACCCAAGCCCAGATTGTGAGTGAAACCCTTAACTTATTTTTATCAGTTCAGAGGAACACTGATAAGCACCTTATTAACTGACTTATTCTGACTATGTCTCAGCATCTGTGAAAAGCCAGATGAAAGGAAAATGAGTGTTGCATCTCAAGACATAGGTGTCCAAATGCTGATGTGCCCAGACAACTATGAAACCAGGTATAGAACTTTTGGCCTATAAAATTGTGATTATGAAGAGGAAACATATAGAAGATTGTCCTCTCAAATTCTGAGAGAGAACTCGTGTACTTCATCTGGATTTCAGAACTGATGCCATAAAAAAAAAAAGAGCAAAAGTTGCAGCTTTCTTGTCCTAGCAGTTAATATTGCAGAACTTTTGAGAATGCTTTGTACTTCCTAATATCAAGCTACTGCTTCAGTTCTTATTGTGGATTTAAATGTCTAACTTTGGGCATATGAGTTTGGAGATGTGTGGAGATACTAAAGCAATGTGAATATATCATTCTGTGGGAAAGAAAAAGTAACTATAGTCAGGGCAGCCATTTGATCTTACTGGTGTAGTTCTGCAGAAAAGGCAAAATCATCTTCAGGACCTAGCTGAAAACGTACGTGATTGCATAATTGAATATTAAAGCTTGTAGTACTTATCCTGTTCATTCCCATGGTAGTTGTGTTTTAATATTCCTAACATAAAATAACATAATGAAATAATAGAGTTTAGAAATGAAGAGGATGAGATACTGAACTGGTGCCCATTACTTCATCTTCTTTTTGTAGAGGGTTTCCTGTCCTGATAAAATATTGAGCAGTTTATAAGTGAGCACAACTTTTTAGGTTTTGTGTGCTGCTGTGAATTTGTGGGGTGAGAGTAGTTGCTACCCAGGATGTTGCAGAGTTAGGTATGAGAAACTGGGTCAGGTTACCTGGACCTTGAATGCTCAAGTAATTCACAATACAATCTTGTTAACCTGCAGTTACTGTATCTCGATGCCTTATAGTTGGCACGAAAAAAGATAGTATTCTCTTCCGACATCTCAGCAGGTTCATTAGATTAGCTTATTGTCCAGACTGAACATAATTTTAATAAAATACTGCTACATATTTACTGATTTGTTTGTTAATCAGCTGCAAAGTACTGTGATGAATCACTACAACTAATCTTATTTGCTGAAATAAATTAATGAGGTATATCTGTTAAAGCTATATTTTTTATGTTTTTATTCTGTCTATTTGCTTTCTTAGGAAACTGCTTTGTTTAATAAATCTGCAGGCTCTTTTCCTGTCATTAGGTCAAAATAGATGTGGAAGGAAATTTTCTTTCAGATATACTCCATTTTGCTTCATTTTTATTTTTTTAAATGACCTTCAGTATAGCAAAGGGAAATTATTTTATGTCCTTCAGAAGGGTATGTTAGGTGTTTTTGCCATGAGTTTTACAATGATATTTTGTGCATTGGTGTGATGGAAGCATGTTGCATACTCAGCCTTTGGACCAGGTGTCAGTGGTTCCTTTACAAGTTTCAGCATCAGGTTGGCTTTACTGTGTAATAAAACTGCTTGGTAAACCCTGTACAGATGTTGGCTGGTAGAGGCAAGCTGTCCTGGCCTGTTCAGTGCTGCAGGAAGAACAGCAGAGAGGAAAAGAAAACAGCACTGTCTTAACAAGATCCTGTCTCACCAAGACTAATTAAAATAACCATGTCATTTATCTATGTTGTTTCCTGTCACATACCGCTTAACAGTGTGTCAATGACCAACTTTTCAATATTGTCCTTTCAATACAATTTAGTCTCCTGCCCAACTTATTTACTGTTCCTGAAAGTCAGTATTATAATACTGAAGAATGCTGGAGTGTTAAGATAGTAAAATAAGGACTGTGCTCTATGCTCATTATAAGTTACATCCTTCTGTTTAAGGAGAAATAGTAGTAATCATCAGGAATGGAACTAGAATTACAGTGCACTATAGTTCAGTGGTGCAATATGTTTTTACCTTGGAGCACCAGAGGATTAGTAATCGTATACCTGTTATTTAAACTGAGGAAAAAAAGATATGTCTAGCTTATAGTGGTATGTGCCGTTTCCTCAACTCTGTTGTCTTTGGAGGGAAAATTCCTGAAGTGAATCTGGCATAGCAATACCAGCCTCTTGCACTATGTGGTTCAGACAGATAAGAGTTGAATATTATGTTACTCCATGTTTGTATGGAGTATCAACAGCCATAGCATCAACGTGTTGGAGGTGCCTCTAAAGCAGTCTTAAGTGCTGCAGATTTAAATATGTAATTCAAAATCAGAATGTGATAATTGCTTTCTACTCCATTCTACAATTTTGGTTATTAAAATAAACTTTATTAAAAATTCAGTTACCATTAGAAATGCCTTTATTCTTTGTTTGTTTGGTACCACATTACAATTTGTCAAAAGTGGTTTAGACAGCAGTCACCTTTACCGTTCAGAAAAGTACAAAAAAGGAACGATGGTAGGCTTTTGTTTTGTCAGTTGTTCTTAGGTAAATAAGGATAATTTATTTTTCTGTTATCACAGGGTGGTTCCTGTCTCCCTGATGGCTGTTTTTTTAATTTGTTCATAGCTGTGGACATTTATTAATTTCTTCTACTGATTATCTTAAACATCTTGGTGTCACTTTCCTAGTTGTGCTGCACCTTACACAATTAGTTTGAGTGGTGAAAACAATGATGTAAGCCAGCAGCTTTCCAGACTCGACATTTCATAAAACAGTGGTTTATAGATGTTAATTTCTATATAGAATCAGTGCCTTGGAATTTGGGTTCCAGAGGGCAGTGTTTTTCGATATTGCAAAATAGTATTTTCTTCTTGCTAAAGAAGGCGTCTTTGCTAGCTGTTTTTGTGATGGCAGAAGGTTCCTAAGCTTCTTGTATGTTTTCCATTGCCACAGGGTCACATTACTTTTCGGAACAGAGGTTCCAATGTGAGGTCAATAAATACTAGTATTTACTTATTTTTATTAAGTAAAAATGTATCCAATCTCACTATGATATTCATAATTGCACTGAAGGTCAGATTTTTTCTCAGGTTAAAGTTTTTTTGCTCTGCAACTCTCACTTGGCTGTGGTATTTAGTACTATACAAGAAAACATTCCTCTAGAGGGAACCATGATGGGAAGAGGACAACAGTAAAGTGTTTGCAAGTTATCAATGTAGGTGTATTTGTGTCCACTCTTAAAATCTGCAGTTATTCTGACAGAATGATAGCTGTAAAGGGGCAAAATTCAGAGGATCTGAGGATCCTTTTTGAAAACTCATAATTACTCAAACATAGACTGAGTAGACACGTAGCCAATGGAATGTTTAAGGAAGATTAAAGTAGAAGAGCAGTTGCTGCTGTTTCAGTTCTTCTGGATGCTTAAAGTTGTTGTTTTTTTTTTTCCTCAAATAACCTCAGTAGCCTACTTCCCTGGGTTAGCAGTAATTTTCAAATTAAATGGAATTTCAAAGGCAAATGCTACTTTCTTGATGCCAAAACTTGTCACAGAAAAGATTGCTTACAGTGGATCTTCTAGTCGACAGACCAAGGAGAAGAAAAGTTAGCTGCTGCAGCATTCTTTTGGCTCTGTGAATGGCAGAGTGCCCCAACTCTCCCTGGCCTTGCAAACATTAAGGCTATTCAGCACTTATGAAATGCACTTAATGTCTCAGATCTAATCTTGAGAACCACTCAGCAGTGGCAATATGTTACAGACTTGTTATCAGTATGTGGCTTAAAAATGCTAATGTTAATTGGGCTTTGATGCATTGCCATTCTTGTGAAAGTGCCAGTCCCACAGGTATTCAGGCGTTTCACTAGACTAATTTATTAATTTCACACAGTCAGCCTAAACTGTGCCTAAAGTCATAGCCAGCCATCTTGTGCACCTCAAAATTTTTCCCAGTCCCTCTTGTCCAATCTTTCTTAATGTATGGTGATGCATTAAGGCTCAGTTTCTCAAGCATGTTCTTTAACTTTTTTTTTTTTTCCGCTTCATTGGAAGACAATCGACTTTCTGACTAATAGTTTTGGATCAATGTGCTGTGTTCCACTGTGCCAG
The DNA here is from genome assembly GCF_036417535.1 of Chlamydotis macqueenii. NCBI lineage: Eukaryota > Metazoa > Chordata > Aves > Otidiformes > Otididae > Chlamydotis > Chlamydotis macqueenii. The sequence goes on along the minus strand of NC_141561.1, from coordinate 24,950,050 downwards.
TATTCTCCAGTATTCTCCAAAATCTACATCCTCTAGAAATCAGGAGGAATGTGACTCAAGCCTGCTTCTTGAGCTTAGAACAAAAAAGCAGTCTAGAAAAATAAAGAATACTTTTTCTAGGGAAGCTGTAGTGCTTACAGTAACTTAAATTCTTCAGCAGACAATTAAAGACTTGAGAATCTGCAGTTTTCCACACAAGTTATAGAGGACTCTCACTGCTGGGACCTGTGAACTCAAATGCATTTGTTCTTTCCTACCTATTCAATTTCTGTTCCACCTATTTTATGTGCCTTGCCCATGATGATTTGGTTTGTGTTTAGTGTTCTGCTGAAGAGTGAGTGAGCTGAGACCCTCCTGGAACATGTCACCTAAGTTTAGGCCTATTTGCTAGGAGCATGAGCGTCTAATTGCAGTTGGCTTTAATAACTGGGAGTTTCTTTTGGTACTAGGTGATGCAGATGTATCTCCCATTCTGTGGGATTGCCATATCCAATGCCCAGCTATTTGCAGCTTCAAGGAAAGAATATGACAGAAGCAGGGTAAGTGAAAAATGTATATTGGACCAATATCAAACTTCTGTCTTTTGTTCCTTCAGATCCCAGCTGTGCATACGTGTTTGCTAAGCAGACAGTTTTAACTATGTTTTATTTTAAAAAAATGCGTTTTCAACAGATCATTCTCTTGACTGAGACAGCAAGCAGGGAGCGTGGGAGGCAAATACACTTGCGGTGGTTGCTGTTGTTTCCTGATGTCAGTTCCATGTTTTGTAGTGCTGAAACAATTGCATTTGTGACACAGACAGTGCAGGAGAGAGTGTTACTTCGGCAGAGAATCAAACTCTCATAAGATATCAAACCATTGCCGTCTTGAATTTCCAGTATTCAATTCATTTGCAAATAATGTGTATATATCTTTATAAAAGTAAGCAAGAAAAAACCTGTAGGTGAAGGGTTTTGACAGCATGTGTCTGCATAGATACATTACTCATGATTGCTGATGCCATGCCTGAGTTAGGACAGGAGATTCCAAAGAAGTTAAATTAATGCTAAGCTCACATACCGTTTACTTCTCAGCGAGAACTTTACCACTTTATTTCTTAAAAAAATAATTTGAGGGTTTTCATAATTGTTGTCTTTTTAAAAAATCATCTTTCCTGCAATGACAGGAAGTAATGCTTTTGTTATTGTGGATCACAGCTCCCAAGCTTCAGTAGAAATACCACTGGTAGTGTTGAAACTACTCTTGCTTCACAAAGCAGGGGAAACTACAGTGGGGTGGGTCTGTGTATTGAGCACTGACATTTGTATGTTCAGGATTTTGGTGCTTTTCATGTACGGAAACTAAAGCTTTCCACCGCTTCAAAAACTAACAATAGCCCTGTCTGATGTTGTATATATTTAAGGGTCATGAAGCATCTGAGCTTGTCTTTTGTCCAGGTCTGACTACAGACCGCTATATTTTGGGGTGGAGATGTGGAGGAGACAGGGGAAAACAGATTTTTCTGTCAAATATTTTTTCTTATTTGATGTTCAAACAAAATAATTGTTTGACTACGTAAAGAATTCAAATTTGCTGCAGATTCCCAGCCTGCAGGGAACAATGACAGACTTTTTGAGGAGTCAGTGTTTAATCTTCTGAGGGAGGCGTTCAGCAGAAAAGTATTAGGGACATTCTCATTCTTCATTGGAAAATGGTAAATTCTGGCAGTTGGACACATTGTGAAATTGGATTAGAGATGCAGATTCATTGTTTCTTGTTACTGCTTCAGCCATGCAAGACATAACAAATGTCACTGCCATTTGACACCTACATCGTGCCTGCTACTTAATTGCATTTCTGACCTGTTGGTGGTCTTTAGCTTTGCCTAGTCTGTGACTGAAATTAGTTGGCAAGTAACACATGATGAATGAGCCCATATTTTGTCTTCCCTATCAAACTGGACACCAATGGTGGCAATTTCCAGTGACTGTGACTGATATTTTGCTCATGACCACTGCGTTAGGAGAGCTAAGATCACTAACATATATATGCTTTCCTATACGGATGTTTTTTGGTGTCAGTGCCCTAAACCAGAGTAAAGGAAAAAGCACACTACTTTGGATTCATGTTATGAACATGGCCTATTATTTTTGAAGTCGATTAAATGAGAGGGGAAGCTCTTTATTTTAAAACACTGTATTTTACAGACATGTTGTTAGTGGTAAAGCCTGAATCAGAGTGCTGTTGGAATATGGAACTATTTATGTGTGTTTTTTTCTTTCCGGGTTTGAACATGCAAAACAGAGTTTAAATGCACCAGCACATTCAATATAGCAATCAAGTAACTCAGTCCATACTGCATACTTGGAGAGTTGCATTACAGATATTGTTTCATTTTTGGACCACAGTGAAATACTTTGAAAGATTCCCATTGTTTGCTAGAGTTGAATTGTGCCCGCTTGTGAGAAATACTTAACTTCTTTCTTCAGATACCTCCACCCCAATTCTGTTGGAATAATCATAAAGAACTTTGAGTGAAGAGTTCAATGGATAGCTCATACTAAAACCAATCCCGGAGCTTATGCCTCCTTTGCAGTGCTTTATGTATTTATTAATTCTACAACCAAAATTCAAGAGTTCTCTGTCCTTGTATGCAGGCTTTACTGGAAGTAGTGAATGACCTCTTTGAGGAACAGACTGACTTAGAGAAGATTGTCAAGAAAATTATGCATCGGGCCCAGACTCTGCTGAAGTGTGAACGGTGCTCAGTATTACTTCTGGAAGATATCGAATCACCAGTAAGTATGGCTGCACATTCTGTAGAAAAGCTAGTACTGGAGTGGTGGAGCCGCTGCTTTTATTGTGGTGAAGCTGGTTCATATCATGTGTAAGTACTGGACAGCAAATATTCTTCCAGCATGTTATTCTTAAATGCAAGTTAGGTACAGACTGAATCTTTATCAACTCCACAAGCTAAGCCCCACACAGCTGCTCACTCATTTCCACATCCCGGTGGGATGGGCAAGGGAAGTGGAAGGATAAAAGTGTGAAAACTTGTGGATTGAGATAAAGACAGTTCAGGAGGGTTAAGCAGAAGCTGTGCACACAAGCAAAGCCAAATAAAGAATTCATATACTACCAACTGGCAGGCAGGTGTTCTGTCATTTCCAGGAAAGCAGGGCTTGATCACATGCAACAGTTACTTGGGAAAACAAATGCCATAACTCTGAAAGGACACCCACCCCAGCCCCGCTCCCCCTTACTTCTTCCCACGGCTTTTATTGCTGAGCATGATGTCATATGGCATGGGATATCCCTTTGGTCAGCTTTCCTGGCTGTGTCCCTTCCCAATCTGTTGTGCACCCCCTAATCTATTTACTGGGACAGTGGAGTGAGAAACAGAAAAGACCTGGACACTGTGTAAGTACTGTTCAGCATTAATGAAAACATCTCTGTGTTATCAATGCTCTTTTCATCACAAATCTAAAACATGTCACCATTCAAGCTACTAAAAGAAAATTAACTCTACCCCAGCCAAAACTAGTATAGCCACTTTTTCAAATGGAAACCAAAAGGAGGTACATCTATGATTCCTTTTAGTCATTTGAAGGCATTTAATGGGATGTCTGTAAGTTGCTGATGGATCTATCAGTGGCGTGATCCAGCTGATATGCTGTGATTCTCAGTTGTTTGTGTGATGGAGTTAGTGCTTACTACAAAGTAGCTAGAACAGCTTAACTGACAAGGTGCTCCTGTGGTCTGCTTAAAAAAAAAAAATTACCTGATTTGTTATCAAATATTTATTTGCTCAGTCCCTTTCTTTCATGGTATAGCCACTACAAGGAAAGGAAAATCCTCTCTGTAGCTTCATTTACATGTACCTGGAATTTATGACCTTGCTAACATTTTCAGGCTAATGACTTATCAAATGGGTGGTGCTTGCAAGCAGTTTTAGAACCAGAAACAGTTACATAATTAACCAAGTCTTTAATGCTCTTTTTTAGAACTAACCTTTTCTGCATACATTCCAATAAATAATTATTGGACATCTTTGTTGATATTTCTACAGTGTTCATACTTTTGCATCTGTTATTGTTGATCAACTGTAGCAAACTGAAATACTTATGTAGTTTCTGTTTAGTATGTAGCATGTTCTATCTTTAATCAGACTACTGGTCCCTCAGAAATAATAGATAAAAATAAACTCATCAAGACTTTAACTGACCGTCTTGTGTATTCAGCAGTTCAGTGAGCTTTACAGCAATCTAATCAATGTCCTCACAGTCATCAGCTTCTGAACTTCTCTAGAATGGTTTTGGGTTTTTTTTGTGAAATCTGGTATTTTAATGTGGAAGTACACCAAGACAGTAAGGGCTGACCCTGCAACATAGTGTTCTCAGCTACTTTTGGTGGCCCTGCTCTATAGGATTTGTTTCATCCTGAAAGTTTTCCACTCACTCTAGCTGGTGGTAAGAGTATAGTTCGGAGCAGCTATGTTTGCACGTTTTTAACAAGTTTCTTTAATATTTGCAAAATAAATAATGAGAACCAGTCTCAGTTCCTAAATGATGAAAATGCTGTGAAAAGATAAGCCCTCTTGTTATTTTGACCTAGTATTTTTCCCCTGAGGTAACAGAAAATCCATTGGAAAAGACACATTTGCATACAATGTCTGGATAGTCACATACTTGTGATAGGAAGAAGCTTTTGCACTGAGCAGGTGAAGTGAAACTATGACTTTCAGCGTCACTGAAGTACGTTTGTTTTTTGCAATTGCTCTGTCCACTTGACCAAGGAATAATTATTGCATTGCAGAGCTCTAAGTTGAACAGATGGACGTAAGCCATATGAAAGTATTTGTCAAGAGTTGGATTTCATGCACAGTTTTGACAGGGGGCTTCACTGGGACTTTGCAGTACTGCCATTCATAGGGTATTAGAGCCTCTTTAAATAGCTTCCATGACTATTGTTATTAGTAGTAAAATAATGACTGCGCTTATACTGGTAGATCCCTTCAGTGTTTTCAGGCTATTCAAAACAAAGTAGTTGAAAGATAAAAATGCTGCTTTGTAGCATCATTCTTTTTTCTATCCAAGTATCTCTGGGTTCACTGACTCTATAATTGATTATTTGTTGCTGGGCTGTGACAAGTCTAACTGATTATCAGAGACAGAATCATAAGTTTGTGTGTATGGCAGAAAAAAAAAACACATTACTTTCTTTCCTGGAGGAAAGATATTATTCTGATTTCATTTAAACTAATAGAAATAAGTACTTTCAGTGGAATATGTCCTAAATTACACTAGCTTTCATAAAAGCAAGATCAAGGCTTGTGTTTTGTTTATATATTCTCTGTTATAGAATTTTAATGGTTCTAGTTTATTTTCTCTTTCTAGACCCCCCACGCAGATTTTATAATTACAAGATACAGTTCTACTACATTCTTAATAAATGCCATGATGTTTGCAAGTATAATATGATTTTTATTTTTCACAGAACCACACATTGTGTTAGTAGCCGGCTGTGGGTGGCATTGTTCACTTCATTTTTCTGCTCTTGGTACTATTTCTACCTTTGAGCACAGAGGCTTTTTTCGAAACCACAAGCAATGAGTTCTCACTCCTCTCTACCAAATTCTGAAATGTGGACAACTGAGGTATTCCATTAAACCTCAACTTCTTCTAAACAGTCATAAGTCTTAGATTAATTTGGAGTAGGAGATTAGCATCTTGCCACCCACTTGTTCATTTTCACAAGTGGCAATACAGTTATTTTCCTGACTTCCCTGTACTCCATGGAGTAGCTAGATGTTAAGCCATGTCTAAAATATCAACATTTGTACATCGTGTAAAAAGCTTTTACAATACAGAACTGAAACGGAAGACAGGGACTCATACCAGCATCCAAAAACATACTTGTGTTCTGTATCACATTAGCCACTCTTCAAATGTTTCACTTATGTGCTGTTGGCACATATGCTCAAGGAAAATTGGTTGCAATTAATAGCACAAATGGGTCTTTCTGTTTATTTTCCTCTGTTAGAAAAAGTGACATTTGGGTAAAGCTCCATAATTCATGCACCAAAGTCCTTTGAGGGGAAGCATATACTGTTGCAGAAAATAGTTTCCTGAAAGAATTTAAAGATATCATTTCATTTGATACTGTTTGTTAGTGACCTGTGCACAGTGTGTCTTTTGAACATGAATTCTCCATTGGGGGAATACAGATTGAATTTTTATTCTAAGATCATTGGATAAAAATATGGTTTAAATATAGGAACCTTACATTACTGTTTTCTTACATATTTATTCATCTTAACAATTTTAAGTTACCTTTTTTGTGACAGGTGGTGAAATTTACAAAATCCTTTGAGCTGTTATCTCCAAAATGCAGTGCTGACACTGACAACAGGTTAGTGCTCCTTCTAGAGTACCTTCTATTTCACATAGTTTTCAGTTTGTTTGATCCATAGGTTTTTTTTCATGAAACTTTGGGTAGATATGATTGAAGAGTGTGAGCCTACAGTTTTTACTCAGATGAGACTCCTGCTTGCTTCAAATGGAGACTTGCTTAAATAAATATACACGCCGAGATTTTTATATGTTTGTGTATATATGTATGTGCTAACATTGTATCAGTGTCTCAGAGAAGAAATGAGGAAATAACTGATTACTTTTTATTGTTGAGCTTGTGGAGAGCACACAAATGTTGTTTTGCATAGTTAATACTGAAGTAAAAATTTTAAAAAAATATTTTATTGTTGATGTCTTACCAAATGACTCCTTAGAGTTGTGTTGAAAGGTTTCCAGTAAAATTTTATTTCTGCTCTTGTCGTCAAGCTGGAAACCCTTATAAAGCTCAGAGAATGTGTATTTTCTAGAAATTGTGTTCCTGTGACTAAATCTTGTTTGGGAGCGCAGTTGCAGTCAAAATAGAAGTATATGTTTTCCTTAGCAGGATCTGTATTTAAACATTTATTAAGGGCTAATTCTAAGTAGTGATAGAAAGAGCTTTTTGTCCATGTGGGGTTACTGTATTAATTTTTTAAATTAATTAATTTACAAGATAATACAACTGATAACAGTTCACATAAAATGTCCTACATATCAAACAAGGGGATGAAGATTCAAGGCTATTGTGAGAAGGTTTCCACTGTATTTCAGGGCCCAAACTCAATGATTATCGTATAAATTTTATGCAAATCAATTTAGAGTGAATTAGAATTTTCCATGTCAAATGGCTACCATAATGATAAACCGAGCCTTCTGTCCAACTTGCTGTCCATATCTTGGCAAACTTGAAGATTACTTTGTGCTTTGCCATATTTAAGCCCTTTAAGTAGCTTTTAAAAAATGTTTTTGAGTGATTTGCCTTCTTTCATGCTTTATTTCTTCACCTCCAGTGTGGTAAGAAGCTACCACTTCATTAAGGTGAATGTGCACATTGTACTCCAGGTTACGGCAGGTTGTCATTCTTAATGCTTTTCGTGGGTTGCTCTCACAGCATTACAAAAATGGGTAGTGTTATCTTTAAGATGTGCAAGCTGAAAGCAGAGTCCAAGGCTGCACAGAAAGATGAGTAGAAGCTAGATCTCTTCCATGTCCTATCCACTAGTTGAGTGATGGAAGTGGTAAGACAAATGGAAAACAAATGACTAAAAAATAGGAAGATTTAAATATGAATAAATAATCTGCTGATTCACCTGGGAATGACAAGTTACTGCTTTTGGTGAAGAGCTTCAGAGTAGCAGTTGGCCTTTCCTAGGTCAATTAAATTGGTGAAAATACATTCCTTTTGTTCAGGGACAGGAATTTGAATCAAGTGATATGGTTTTTATTCTTGTTTTTCTCAAACTTGATCTGGAGCCAGATTAGTCAAAACAATGTAGAGCGGTGTCAAGATAACCAAGCTAGCTCATTTCTTGTTACCATAGTTATATTAGCATGTTACCAAAATGCAATTTGTAGTAGCCTACTCTGTGTGTAGTCAAGTCAAGATTACTTTAAATGTAGTCTGAGACATGAATAAACACATGCAACGTGGTAAGTAGTCTGGATAAGATTTATAAAGGTATATTTCTCTGCATCTTAAGACTTACTGCTTTTTCTTTCATTTTTCATCCAGTGGAGAGTGAGGTTGGTTTTACACAGACCAAGCTTTGACCAGTAGATATGATCTCGCATTTGGATCTAGCACAGGCACAGCTTGAGTTATTGACATTATAGAGGGAAACATAAAGGTTATTTAGGTTACAGAACAATACCATGAGCCTTTGACATTTGAACGTTTTTCTAGTGAGGTTTGCCCTTTTCATTCTACATTCTGCAGCCCTAACTGATGTGAAGTCATGAGGCGTTTCATGTGGAAAAAAAATGGCAAGATGAGTTTCTTCATCATCACACCAGTGAAGATAAACGTTATTTCTTTGAAATTTTGGTGGAAATCCAAAGAGATTATAGACTGAGAACAATTCTAGTTATAAGTTTTATCTGAAAGAAAGAGAAGCTCCAAATGTAACTTCTAATGTCCTAACGTATTTTCTCACACAATTTGGAATAAATTTACTTTTCTTCTGCCATTCTTATATCTGGCTAATAGCAGTTTACCTGTTTAGTCCCTAAATAGTATAATCAATACTTATATTTTTTTTCTTTGCTGTTGGTTGTAGAGAAATACCTTGCAAGATCACACTTGCATTTATCTGTTCAGTTTGCAGTTTTCCAGCACACACCATAATCAAGTTTGTTTATTAGCCATAATGGCATGATGATGCTCTCCTTTTTGCCAGTCATTTTGTTCTTGAAATACAGGTTTGCTGTCTGCTAAATTTTTTCTCCCTTTGAAAAAAGATTACATGAATCTTAGAAGCCTTGAAGGGGGTTCAGTTCTGATGTGTTCTGAAGATGAGCCCAAGGGAAAGTGTTGTGGGCTATGTCTTCCCTGCACAGAAGTCATCTTGGCAGATGATGTAGCTGAGATTACAGCTCTCTAACCTGAGTACCAGTGGTTGTGGAAAGGTCAGCTGCCTGAGCCAGAGTGTAGGTTGTGTGGGAGAAAATATCTGTCCTCCCTCCCAGTTGGGCTGGCACAGAGAAAGTGCTGAAATCCCTGCTACCGCTGTTTTATCAGCACTGTTCCTGGGATGACACGCGCTCAAGTATCACCCCATTCCCTGCACTATTTTTGTTTCTTAAGGCATCTTTCTGCTCCTTTAGTCCTAAGAGCTGGAAGGGTTCATGTCACTGTTTAGAGAGGATTGAAGGTACTCGTGATTTTGGCTGTACCACTTCCCTACTGTACTTTCTGCCATGTCTGTCAGGGAGGCTTTGGGGAAGACAACAAGGCAAGCAGCTGCCTAAGGGGAGCCCGCAGCACTACTTGGTGCTCTTGAGCCGGGTTTACTCTCCTGCCTGGCATGTGGTGCTCCTGATAGTGCATGGGCAAGATGGGGAGATGGTGGGATGCAGCTGCCTGCATCAGTCCAGCGTGACTCATTGACAGCTTTCCACAGTTTGGAGAAAATGGTTGCTTGTGATTTTTAGAGTAGCTGCTGAGTATTCTGAGCTGCTGAGGATGGAGAGAGTGACAGCTGGCTGTGATTTGCATTGGAATTAAGCATTGATATTGCCTCCTAGTGAAACTTGAGTGCCTCTCTTCAAGAATGTAGTTGTAAAGCTCTTGATAGGAATGGAGACAACATAGTAGAACATACTTTTAAAACTTCTTCCTGAATTATATCTTGTTTCTTTTACTTGAATTCATTTGCTGCTTGAAATGCTTGACGCTCATAATCTAGTCCTGATTTCAAGTGTCTTATAATGATAATATCATCCAGATTTTTAAGGTATGAACTGAGAGCTATGCATTTGAAATTAGATTCTTATCCTTAAAAGATTTTTTTGCTTCTGAAGTATTGACAACATGAAACAAATTTTAAATTATAAATGTGAATTTTTTACTTAGCTCAAACAGAAATTATATTTCTATAAAGGTTGCTGTTGAAGTATACATGTAACATTTAGAGTCACTCAAAATTCTTATCCCAAATGAAAGCTGATATACTTAGATTTGTGTAAATCATTATTATTATCTTTATAGTCTTTTAAGAATATTGAGTTTTATTTCAAAGGAGTGACTTAGTTGAATTAGTCTCCCGAAAATCGATGCAGCCAACAAAAATCAATGCTTTCACTTTGAGTCTTCTAAGCATTGTACTGTGCTTCCTTCTTTGATTCATGCACATTACTTTGAAATGTCAAGATATTGCAGTCTTCTCCATGGCTGCTCAGAGTAATGTTTCTCAGGTGTTGAAAATGGATCAGTTTTCTTCTCAAAATTAAATCAATATGCATTTGTTTATTCATACATTAATAGCTACCCCTTGCCAGTGTCAAAAACCTGTCTGTAGTAAGTCAATGAGAACTTTCCTACTGATTAGATGAGGTAAAAGGTGAGGACTTTAAGGTCTGTGTAGATTCTGAGTTTTCTGGAGCAGCTGTGGTGGAGTGTGGTGAGTTGAGCCCATACTTAGTGTCTTCTGGTCATTTACTGACAGCTCTCTAGCCCCTCAGTAGTTGTAGCAGAACCTCAACCAGGGGAAAAAAAAAAGGAGACATTCATGTATTCTTTGTGTACTTGGATCCACCTGCTGCAACACACTTACATTATTGATTTTAAGACTTATTTCAAGACTTATTTCATGACACCTCAGCCACTCAAGTCTGGCCTTTCAGACCAAAATTTAAATAATGGCATTTCCCTTGACAGGAAAATTATTGGATGTATAAATTAAAAATACATCAAGTTATTATACTAATTTGAAAAATTAACGTCTTAAAATTATATACTGTCAGGTAACTCTCCAGAAAATATTATTGAGAATTGGTTGCTTTTGATGAGCAGGCCTGTATTCCACAGAAGCTTAGAACATAATCCCACTCTTGATTCATATGTAAATGCATTTCATTATTAAATGCTGTATTTACTTTACTTCGGAGACCAATGCTGTTCTCAATAGTAAGCATTGTGTAAAGGAGAGAATTTTTGATGTGCCATTTCAATAAATACCAAATTATTGTTCCATAGATAATGCTTAATAACCATTAATAACTGTGAGTGCTTCTGCTGTTCCTATGAATACGTCTGTAAGACATGCTGGACTTTCAAGTAATGCTGACTGTATTCTTCTCTTCCCTTGTTATGCCTTTCGATAGCTTCAAAGACAGCATGGAGAAATCATCATCTTATTCTGACTGGCTAATAAATAATAGCATTGCTGAACTTGTAGCTTCCACAGGTCTCCCAGTGAACATCAGTGATGCCTATCAGGATCCTCGCTTTGATGCTGAAGTAAGAGATTTTTAGAAATTTAAATACACATCACATTTTTGGCATTGCAACTAATATAACACAATTTTTTTTCTCTATACCAAGTGAATGTAAAATGTGAATATTTATTTTGAATTATTTTTTCTATCCAGTATGTCCTCCTCCTGATCTGCTGATGTCGACATGGCTTTATATCGTAAACAGAGGTCACTGAAATAATGTATGACTTTAGGCAGTTACTTAATCTGTCCGTGACTCACTTTTTTTTTTTTTCTGTTTATAAGTGATACCTTCCTCTATCAAGTGCTTTGATATTTATGCAAAATGATTTTTATTGCTGAAAATTCTGCTGGTGGTGTTCAGTGTTAACAGCACCATCATTGTTAGCTGTTGGGGTGACTGGCACATGCAGAGCATAAACAGAACCAATATCTAGAGAGACGAATGTTGTTTGTGATCTAACTTAGCCAACTAACCTTTTCATTTTCACAAATAAAATATGCACACTGGATTAGTTATTTTTTCAAGATACATATCACTCCTAATAAAAGTTGTTTGTGTGTCCTAAGGTATTCATTCCAGCCTCACTTAAAGATGTAGATAAAGATAAAAATGTATACTTACACTTGACGCCTAAATAAATGTTAGAGGCACATGGAAGAACAAAATCTTCACTGAATTCTATCCGGTGAAACAATATTACATGGAACTTGGCCAGCAGTTGGGCAGTACATTAATCAGTGGACAGCCTTGGTCAGCAAGCTTGCCAAACTATATTACTACAATAAGTCAGCTTGGAAGTGCTTCATGTTGAGAGTTTGCTTGGTTCCAGTTTTATTCCATGTGTCATTAAAGGGATTATCTCTCAAATCAGCAGAATTTGTCAAAACAAGAAAAATAAAAGGGGCCTGCTGTAGTGTACAAGAAAGCTGTTGATGGTATTTTTTTCAGAATTTCAAGAAGTACAATTAATGCCTGGGGTCTATTTCCTACCAAAGAGAAATGCTAAAATAAAGCATGCCAATCCTTGATATGTTTGCAGTTCTACTTTTAATATATCATGTCCTGAATAATTCAGCTATCTCTTACTTGTTTCATTGTTATTCCTTTCCAAGCTAGAGGCACTGCCCAATTTATACAGAGAAAAAGAAAACACTAAATAGAAACAACAGTAATTATTTTCTGTTGGTTGATTCCTATGAAAATTTAATTCTTAAACTCAATTGTTAAAATCGATTATTTCTACAGACAGTTAAGTGTAGTAAGAGGAACATATTATCCCTTTTGACTTAAATAAAATCAAACATACACTTGTAGTTATGAACAGATGTTCTCTTCTCTGCTTCTATTAAAAACTTTTTTTTTCTCCCAGAACACTAGGTTTCATTTTCAAATGTTGATGCTCAATTTTCGACTCATTCACCAAGAATTTAATGCCAAAGTATTTTCACCAAGTTCATTTTAAGATATACAACTGAGGCAATTGTTCCCCTGTTCCTGTGGATCTTAAGTGGCACTACATGCTGATTTCAGTGAGGGGTTCTGAGTATGCACAAATAAGCAGTACTCTACTAAAACCTGAGTTAGATCTTTTGCTAGCTAGGAGATCACAGTGATTCTGTCCTGCCTCCAGTATATGAATTATTGCTGGTTTTTTGCTTTTCTATTACAGATTGCCTGTAGCACTGTCAGTTTTAGTAAGAGAACATCTCCTGATCTCCTCTGAGTGGGCTCATCCTACTCTCTTACTCTAATCTATTTTGAAAAAATGTTTTCTCTTCTTCAGATTTTGCAGTAATGACCCTAACAAGTAAAGCTTATTAACCGCTGCAAAGAGAGAATCAGTGACACTTTAAATAAATTGCAAAGTTTTGTACTATATTAGATAGAAAACAATAAATGAGGTAAAAAGTTCTCTTCATAACTATGGGACCAATTATACCTACAGAGAAAATATAAAATCTTAGGTTTTGACCTCATTCTTCCATTTCTTTCTAGCTTGCAGTTCTGTACAATTCCGTAATTACTCTTGCCTTTCTTCTGAAAATGCATATTTCCTGTAAGCTGCCTCTTATAGCTGCTTTGCCAAATCCAATTTCAGTTTGATGATTGGGAAGAGTATTTCTAAGGCACACTTACTCAATGGAAGTTCTCTCTACTTATCCACCACTGTAAGTAATCCAGGAATTGTCTGGACATTGCCTCAGTTGTAGTTTGTCTTTAATTCCAAATAAAAGTCAGGTAGTGTAAGCTTTCTGTGGCAAAGAGGGCAATATTTGTATTTTCTTTGGCAATTTTTAGGATAATCCTTGTGACTTTTGGTTAATCTTACTGTTAATAAGGTTTCAGCAGAAATTTTTTCCGAATGAGAGTAATCCATGTGGAATGACATCTGTAAATGTAAACTTACTCCTTGACATTTCTATTGCTAGAATGTAAAAGGCTGCAAATAGTACCAACTGCTAATGGAAGCTCTCATTTCTACATTTTAGGCTGACCAGATTTCTGGCTTTCACATAAGGTCTGTTTTGTGTGTTCCTATATGGAATAGCAATCACCAAATAATCGGTAAGACTCTCCTCGTAGCTGCAACATTTTAGTGCTAATGTAGATTTAATTCTATCTTTTTAATTCGATGTTCCTTTTTCTTCTTTTCCCCAGCTGAATATTGTTAAGAAGTTACGGTACCTAGGATGCATGCTAAGTATCCAAGAAGGGGTATTTTGACTTGGATACTGTATGGACTTTTTCAGCTTTCCCATTGTGTCATTGTTAAGTTATATATTGTATTGAAACTTGAAGACTAATGAGATGAAAACAAATTCTAACAATATTAGTGAAAAATGTTTTATATACTTTGATACTTCTCTTGTGTCTCACTTCTTTTGTACGCAACTCGGGCAACTGTTTCTGCAGTCCAACAAAGTGGTCATTTCCCTCTTTAAAGATAAACTGCAGTCAGGGAAGACTTATTGGAGAGGCTGTGGAAGCTGTCAGAGTTGCCTGTGGCAGTGGTGTGTGCTGGATGAGGATGTGACAGTGTTTTATTGATTGTTTGATAGGATGCTTCACGACTATGATACATCTGCAGTTAGCCCTGCATTATTGCCTGCTTTTGGCACAAAAAAGGAAAGCACTTTGTAAATAACAGGGCCAGATTCCGCTGTAATTTTCCACAGAAGAATTCAAGTCAAAGAAATAGCAATTTAAACTGGCAGGGCAAGACTGGCATCCCTGTGTGTGGTGGCTGTCAGTGAGAACTGAGATCAGTAGTGCATTGCTGAAGGCACTCGGTGCCATGCAGGATCAGGATCTTTGAGCTTATTCAGTAGAGGTGATGTGAGAATTGAGTCTTCTAGAATATGATTTCATTGTTTGTTGTGAAGTGTGTATTACCTTAAAGAAGTAGAAAGAAACTGAACCCTTGACTGCTGATAGCTCTTACTATTTTTCTAGGGGCATATTGTAGCTAAATGAAATAGAAATGGTTTGTTGTAGTAGAATACAGTATTAGTTGAACTAGAGTCAAGAGTTTTGAACACTTCTTCACATGGTTTAAAGAAATGACATATTTTCATTGATTCAATAAATTTATGGATCAGTCATGAGGAAAGAAAGATTTCTATATCCAGGTGGTGCTAAACCAAATAAGTTTTTAGGAATGAAGGTACTGATTGATAAAATTATATTAATAACTCAAAATTGCTAGGACAGCTTGCATGATTGCTGTTAGCAAAATGCTCAAGTTCTTTACCCTTTCGTGAAAAGTGTTGTGAGTAACTTTTAGATTTGCAATATTATACTTGCAGAGTAAAGAATAACCGTTGAAAGTAATAAACTGAGTCCTAGTGTCAAAACAATCACTTTCACATGTTTATGTCTGTTTAATGATTTTCAGAATAAATATTCTGTAGTTTTGCTTTTCAATTTGAAAAACCTATTTTAAATATTACCAATTAATAAGATATTCTGCATTGTGAAATAATGAATGAAGATTATAATTCATATGAACTCTTTCTAAAGGGGTAGCTCAAGTGTTGAACAGGCTTGATGGGAAACCCTTTGACGATGCCGACCAGCGACTGTTTGAAGTAAGAGACATTCAATTTTGTAGCAATAACATGCTTTTTTCAGCAGAGTTTCATATTTCTGGGTAATGCTGCTTCAGCCTGCTGTAGGGAGAGGGGAAGAACGTTGTCTGTATTTGTGGTTTGACAGTAGTTCTCAGAACTCCTTACTTTATAAGGTTGCATCCTAATTAAAACAAGTTTCTTGCTTCTACCCTTTCTCATCTTGAGGCCAGTGACTTACCAGCATTCTCAAAATAACCTATGTAAGCATGATTATTATTAATATTTCCATGCAATTCCTTTTATGATTAAGCTAGCATGCATCTGTGTATTTGTATTATAATCTAATTGTAATTGACTTCATTTTCTGTTTTCTCTCTTCAATTTTAGGCTTTTGTTATTTTTTGTGGCCTCGGAATCAACAACACAATTATGTATGACCAAGTGAAGAAATCCTGGGCAAAACAGTCTGTGGCTCTTGATGTATGTGTACATCTTAATGGAACCTTTTCTTTTTCATAAGTGTCACATGTAAAGGAACCTGCTGTTTCTGAATTTGTAGTAGTTAGCATCATTTTCTATATCTACCTCTCTGCACCTTGGAGTGTTGTCTTATTAAGGTAACGCTGAAGGGAAACTTTCTCAGCATACCTTTAGCTTTGGAGCCCAGGAACAGCTTAAGTATTTTTGAACATGGATATCATCTGTTGCCTACATTAGAAGAGGGGACAGTAATGATGGAGACTTTAGTTTCTTACAGGTATAAGTGTAGGAATTAATCTAGGTCATGAAGAACAAAATCTAACAGCTTCTGTAAAACAAACTATAAAATGCAGAACATTTTTTAAAATTATGATTATTTAAACTTCTATAAGCTGATTCAACAATAAAGAACTATTGTGTATTATATTCTGGAGATTTAAAAAATAATCATATTAAAAATAATCTTAGTGAGAACAAATCTTGGAGTTTTTGAGGATGCCTTTATAAATTTGTTATTCCTTCTGAAACAACAATGAAGAATGGTTTGAATGAAACTTAAGATCTTTTTAAAAGCATTATACCAGACTGATTAATCCTAAAACATTCTTCTGATTAAAGGATAATGTCACTAAGATTTCAGTATTACTTTAAATTTCACATGTGGTGAACTGTGTAACTTCTTGGAGTTTATACAGTACCCACCATTACAATAAGAACCACAAAAATAGCATTGGCCTGATTGAGATATTAATTTCTCTCTATTAAAACAGAAGTCAAACCAAACTGGATTGCTGTGAAGATGGCATGATATTTTTTCTTTGATTTAGGGCTGCAGATAATTATCTATGTATTAAGGATCTATCCTGTAAAGCGCCAAGGTCTGTTAAGGCTTTTTTAATTGTAAGTACTATTTGTGTTAGGAAATATTTGAAGCATGAGTGGCTTTTTTATTGTTCCTGTATGTGTATTCACTTAGGAGGAGAAGTTAAAAACTTTTCAGGCCTCCTGCAAGATTCCTTATTCTTTACATATCATAGACATGAGTTACTCTAAGCCCTCATATGCCTCAGATACTTGTGCAATATTACCCCTTGGAATGAATACTCCTCCTGGCAAGAAAAACACACAATGCCAGAATCATGCTCAGATACACAGGGATGAAAGTTAACATAGAAGTTTGTTATTTACTGCTGAAATCAAGGAAATTTTAATTTCTTAGATCAAATAAAGAAACTTGTATTTTAAACAAAAAAAATGCTAATAGTTATATAGCTTGGATGTAGATTATAGGTTTGATAAATGGCCACTACGCTTCAGTGAAAAGTAATTCTTTCATGAGCTACAACTCATGATAACATTTGTGTAAAGTAATTGAAGATACAGGAGAAAAGTGCTGAACAAAAGAATGGTGTATACTGAAGGACTGTGAATCCATTTTTTGGTAATAGAATACTTTATTAGCATTTATGTATTTAGCTAGTATGGCAATGAGTGGCGTTTGAAAATGACATTGATTAGATGTAAAATAAATCAATTTTATGTATACCATAATAAGATTCTTATCCAGATATACAGATACTTTTTTTCATGTAGAATTCTCATAAGATGAACTAAGAAACAGAAGACCAAAATGTAAATAAATGATGGGGAAAGGCTGACAGTAGGATGCCATGTGGTTCAGAACCAGGATAAATAATCCTTTTTATATTAAGGATGCAAAATTTGCAAATGATTAAAAGATTATAATAGTTAATATTAAGGAAAACTAAAAATCTAGAGGGATATAATGAATGCAAGTAAAGGAGAAATTCAATGAGAATTTTGGTATTAAGTGTAATCTGTCCCAGCAGAAGGCGTAATTTTACTAATCTTACAGATTTCTGAGAGGAGCTATGATATGGTTGGACAGAAAAATAGATACTGTTTGAGGAAGGACATGATGTATAATTTCAGAAGGTAAAACACAGGACAGACCAAGTAAATTGATGTTTGTTATTTATTATTTTATAGTGCAGGAATAATTTCCTGTTACTGTAAAAGATGACACCTCTAAAATTGATATGAGTAAATACCATCTTGGGACAAGGTATTGCAAGCCAAGGATATTTGAGACAGAGTTAGATATTTGTATGAGTAAGAGACATTCATAGACAAAAACAATTTCAAAATGAGAAATACATATAAAAGCTGTAGCACATAAGCGGATCGGGTGTTGCTGTGCAGTGAGGTGGGCCTGTCCTTGCTAGGAGTGCTCTGGCTCCAGTGCCTCGTCCCACGCACAGTCAGACCTTGGTGGGTCCAGTACACAGGGTGGCTCTTGCACCTTCCAGAGTGCTTACTCAATGTTCGTATTGTCACATAAGGAGATACTGTATTCCGTGTAAATGTATGCAGTCTTACAGGTAATAAGATAAAGTGTGCAGTACTTTGTGTTTTATATTTGATGCTTTCATCTCCAGAATGGTATTGAAGAGAATGTCAAGCATAGCATAGAGGTGCTAATTTGCATGAAATGATGTGCCACTAGCAAAGGCATTATTTAAAGTCTATAAATCTACTGTTATTTTATATTATTTCTCTCTTAATTGTAGGTGTAGGAATGCTTGTAATATTAAATTACTTACTGTCCATGATTCCCTGTAAAATTTCCTGCAACATAAATGCCAAATATGTACCTGATAACCTGCAATTAATTATTATATGCTGATATTCAGAACTGAATTACCATGCATAAAAATTAAATTTGCTTTAAATATAATTGATTAGAAGACTGCAGTACATAGCCCTATTATTTCTAGCTGTCAAGTCTACAAAAATGTTTTTTTAATCTTTTTTTCTGGGGCAGGTATTATCTTACCATGCAACATGTTCGAAGGCAGAAGTTGATAAATTTAAGGTAAGGATTTAAGTTTTTAGTTATTTCTGAAAATAGTAAATTAAAATGGACTTAGATTATCTGCAAGAAATTTTACATCAAAAGGAGGAAATAATAATTAACAATGATTTACAAAAGACATATTGCATGTTAAGCTGTTAGGCAGGGAAGATGGAAAAAAATCTTTCAAAGGATAAAGAGCTGCAGTGATAGGTGCACAACAGCAAAAAAAAAAACGCAGCAGCAGCTGCTAGAACTGCATGTGAGCATGGGTTTGGTGGCCTCCTCAGCAAGAACCACCACAGTGAAGTCATACCACAGTGGGAGGTGAGGAAGAGACTGGAGAAAATTAGAGGAACTTGAGACTTTTCATGCTTATATTGTGGAAGCTGTCCTGTGTTTGCTGTAAAAGCAGAGCATTCACTATCAGGATTGTCTCCAGGCTCAGAAGGTGAGAAATCTTCTTCTATCTTCTGTAAGTGCCCTGGGCAGAACTGTAGTGCTGTGTGCTGAACATAGCATTGCTAGGCACCAATAATTATGTGTTCTCACTGAATCCTGCCTTGCCAAGGGGCAGAGAGTAGGGGAAATGGTGACCTTGCTCTTTCGTCACTACCAACACTCCAGAGCTGCTTTTGTGATAGGCTTTGTTTTGTCCTTTTCTGCTTCAGGAAACACTGGGGAAACTCAGTGGCCCTTTCCTTGGCTGTGAGGTGTCAATGTTGTACAGGGCTCCTCAGGGCCATTTGGGAGGGTCTCATGGTGGGTATCAGCATTGGTCTCCTGTACAAAGTGCATTGGAGACTGGTAAGGTCTGGGAAGGAGATTTGGACTGTTGTGACCCTGCACTGCTGGCATTCCCGGCTGTGGCTGCCTGGCATCTGTGCCTGAAAAATAGCTGATGGTTGTTTTGACACTTGGCTGGCTGGCTGCAATCTGATCTCTGCACCGTGGGGATGGTGGTGGTGGAAGGGCAAGCTGTGGTTGACTTAGCAGAGCTTGATACCATTGAGTTACCTGGGTGAGGAAGGACAACTATTGCTAGTTAGTTAATTAGTTTGTAGATTATTGCCCAAGGAATTTTTTTTCCCAAAGAATTGCCTTAGAACTCTGTATTGATACCTGGTGATAAGGGCATAATATTCTCCCTCACTTGTAGTTATTGGTGCAGTTACCTACTCTAAGATGAATATTAGATTACTGAATTAGTGCTGGAATCTAATGTCCTTGAAGATCATTCCAGAAGTGCAGCCAGCAGAAAATACTTTTGTGCTTAATAAGTTGTACCTGATGTTTGGAAAAAGAATACTGAACACTGTGTGAGAGAGATAGGAAAGAAGGGGATAAAGGACCATAAATATTTCTTTTTTAAAAAATTAATTTACCTTAGAATAAGCACCTGTAGTATAGCTTCTGTGGCTGTCAGGATTCAACCAATATTTTTCTGCGTACCTGAGAGCCATACTTCTTGGTTGCTATCAGCCACTGAAAGACTCTTTGGGCTTAGATACCGGTGTGATGAGGAGCTATTGTACTTGTTTTCCCAGGTGTCTTCATTAGTAGATTTGCCAGTCTCCAAGTAAGGAATATCTTGTCATTATCCATTTACCTTGAAGGAATGTCACTCTCCATTTAATGATTAATGATAACGTAAAGGGAAATGAAAAGCATTTCGTTAATAACCCTGATACATACATTTTTGATAAAGAATGTGGATGAGAAAATGAGCAATATAACCAAGCTATGCTTAAACTAAGCTGAAATACTTTTTCAGAAAAATTTTCTCTTTCCTATATCCCATTACCTCGCTTTCAGTTCCTGACAAAATGAGTGCCAGGTAGTCTTTGTTAATGCTTTAAACCGCTGGTTATAAAGAAAACAAAACAACAAAAACCCAGAGAGGACAAGCCTGTCTTGTGGGCCTTTGACAGAGAGCTCATGCTCAGAGAAGGCCATCCATCTGCGGGATGAAATCGCTCCTGTCCTCCCCCGTGCAGACCTCTGGCAGCCAGTCTCCCTGCTGAGGTCTCCTGGGACATCCTATGCTGAAATCACTGCTCTTTTCTCTGTTCATTGTATCATTGTGTTTTGTATAAGCCCTTTGTTATATTAGGGTCATCTTCTAAACTTGACTGGCTAATAAACAATTCGTTCCTCTGCGGGTGTTTGGGGCTAGAACTGTCCCCTCTCCCTGTGGTGATTTATTGGCAGATGTCAGAGGAAACGTCTGTTACAATTTGCCCGATGTCCTGATGCAGTCAGAGCAGGACCAAACACACATGACAGAAACATCTAAATGAGAGTAATGCCAGTAGTTCACTACCAGCTCTTGACTGACATGGGACCTAACAGTAATTAGTGACTTTGGAGTGACAATACATTTGAATTGACAACTTTTCAACTTACTGCATCAAACATACTGTAACTGAACTCCAGCAGCTTGGAAACAATTACATCTTCTTCCTCCTAGCTCAAGTTGTTTCTTTCCATCTTTGTAACCTTACTTCTTTATAGTCTTAACAAAATGCTTTTACATTAATTTTTATTTGCCTAAGATATCAAGAATATTCTGATACAAAGTAAAAAATTGCAAGTGTACTTGAGGTTTATTTTTCCTCTGGCTTTTACTAGTGAATTAATTTTATTGTATTACAGAAAGCCTAGCAAAACTAGTTGAAGTTGGTTGATTTTTTACTTGAAATCTCATCAGTAATTTCCCACTGTTATTGGACAAATTGACAAATATACAAGTTCACAAATGTACCTGGTATATTTTTAAGAATTAAACACAATCACTGTGAGCAGGTTCTATAAAATAAATGGCATTTATTTCTGTTGCTACTAATTCTGTCTAAGAATTAATGAAACAACAACAAAGCCTGACTTAATAAGAAATCCTTAAGAATTGAAACCTTTCTCCAGATACTTGGATGGGGAAAAGTGCAGAGAACAATTGGTTGTGGAGCTGGAAAATACAGAGGGAAATTCACAGTATGGAACAATGAACCATGAGTATAATGGACCATGTCAAGCAATCGGACTAGTCCATATCTGATTTGTACAATTGTCTAAAAACAAAGCAGCCACATAAATTCACATGTAGTGTTTCTTGCACATTTTGGAAGATATTCTACTTCTGCTGTTACTAGAATATCACTTTCACTAATAAAAATCTAAAAGCCAGGTTTAAAAATGCTTATATGATTAGAAATTGTTCTATTAATGAATGGATTTTTTTTTTCTTAGAAAGAGAATCCAATTATGTGAATGATAACTGTAAAAATGCATGTCACCAGTCCTTTTCATTATTTGCATTACAGCTTTTGGGATTCATTATCACTTACACTAGCAGGCAGACATTTCTCGAGAGGCCAGTGCCAGCAGAACCGGTGTGAGGTTCAGATGCAGCATAGGCAGATGCAGCTCTGCTGACCTGAATGGAGCCACCTGCTTGCTCTGCTGCCCATGCCTGGGGAAAGTGGGAATGGAGGATTTATGCCCTTAACCCAGTGAATTGTTTAGTGATAAGAGAGGGGGCTTAGCCCCCCAGGTAGACACAAGTGGAACTGCAGAGAAATGGATTCAGAGCCAGAGCATATCCCTTGGTCTCTCTGTAGGAGATAATCTGGCCCCAGGGAAGGTAATGGGAGGCTTGTCATGGATTTCTGCAGGATGTTGTTGTCTTTGGCTTTGGCATTTGTTGCATAGTAATGTTCCCTCTATCATCTTCCATCTGTTTATTCATGGCGGTCAGTTGTTTGTATTACGTTTTCTGATAGAACAAGATCTCTGAAAAAAAGTTAAAATTTAACATCCAATCCTCTTTTTGTATGAGTTTAAAATGCACGTTAAGTGAAAACTGGAGTTGGCATGCAGCGTAAAGTGGGTCCTTTTTCCTGAAAACAGGAAGGTTTTTAAATGGGGAAAACCACACAGAAGCTGAATTGCTAGAGTTTGAATAACAGGCAGTTGAATCAGAATTCACATTTAATCAGAATTAATCATGGGATATCTACCATTATTCCTGTATTTGGGATATGTGCTGTAGTTCCAGGTTCTAAGAAGGAGGATGTGATTTTTGCAAATGATTTATAGGATTAAAACAAGAGCAATGAAAACACACAGTTTATAGTAAGTATTGTACATAGACTCTCCATTGACAAATTATTTTACATTTATTTGCTACTTAATATTTTTCAACTTTGATTTTTTTTTTTAGATTTAAATTATGATGGCTTCCAAAAGAAAAAATAATTTAAGTCAGATATACTGCTAAGTTCATATAAACTGCATAATAGATTTTAGACTTTGATACGTGCTTCATTACTGTGATAAGTAGATTTGTGATACCATTGCTCTAGATATAGGGAGAAAAATTAAACTTTACTTTTCATGGGCATTTGTAAGTAAAACAAAAATCCATCCTGAGTGCAAACATTTCTTGCATATCTGAGAATATCTGTCTGAAGTCTGATTTATCACAATGCTTCTCCTTACTTGCATTGATGTAACTACACTAAATTCAAGCTGAATCTTGGCAGGATAAGCTAAAGTAATGCACCAATGAATCATACCCATATCAATATTAATTTTATTTTTTAAGAACTTAGAAATAGATATGACTTTTAAAACTGTAGCAACTCAGTTTCCTCTTGTATCTTAGACTGAAAAGACAATTCCATTATTTCCATTATGCACTAACTCTATGTATTATTGGAATAGAAAAATGTAAGACTAGTGAAGTCTGATTAATCAAAGATTGATGCTATCTTGTAGCATTGTCTTGTAGTGCCAGGTTTCTTCTCATTGGAATGCAGCCTCTCCAAGCCTAAAAGTAGTTGTCTTTTAGACAACTATAGAAAGTCAAGATACGTGAGTTAAGAATGCAGAATTTTGTCCAGGAGAGGGTATTTATAGCAAGAGTTACTGACTTCTGAGACAGTAATGAACGAGTCCTGTGACTTAGCAAGCAGTCCCACAAACACACATCACTTTCAAATTTAACCAATATAGTTTCCAAAGAGAATATGTAAACACTGTCCCATTATGGGTAATATACAAGAAGCTATTTTTAAAAAGCTAACCTAATTGTGCAGCTGTGAATGGTATAAGCCAGATCAATATTTAATGACTATGATGCATTATTTATAGCCCAGTGAGAGATTCCCTTTTTTAGGTCAAACAGCACACAGGAGAGCTACGCAATGGAAAATAATGTATCACCTGCTTTACAGAATCTTCAATTCAAAATCTAGTGTGAATAACAATTCCTGTATTTCTCAATTCTGTAGCCTTGAGGTATGGCTAGTTAAGACCAACCTCCATGTAGGGAGGCTTTTGTGTGTCTCTTAGAAACACAGACATTTAACTAAGTAGTGATGGAAAGAGTTGAACCAGAAAAGCAAACAACTTTTAGGACTGCTACTTTATATGACAATGTAAACAGTTGAATCGTGAAAGATGATGGATTTAAGTTAATTTGATACTTGGAGTGCATTATATGTATCATATAAAATGAATTTGTTATTCATGTCTTACCTTGTTACAATTTTATAGCCACCCTTAAATGCGTAAAAGTGGACAGCACAATGAAAAAATTGATTGTTACGTATTAATTTTATCTCCAGTCTTTGTAAGGATTGGGAAAGCATTCCTAGGCTATGTTATCCTCTGCTGTGACGCCATCATCAATTTAGAACTATTTTAGCTACTTTTATGTTCTAGTAATTAGATCATTTGTGGTGGTTTATAATAATTAGATTATAGTCTTCCTCAGTAATTAAACTTCAGAAATGCAAGCTGACCTTTGTGGTTTGGACTACTTATGAAATACTACCATATAAATATGTATAGCTAGAAGATGAGATTTTATGCATTGATGACGTGACTGTTTCATTGTCTGCTAACACAAGTTTACCGAGGACTGAAGGCGTGTAATCACACTGCAGAGTCAGTATTGCAAGCCATGGTCCCAGCCATGCATATGATACAGTTCTTTAGAGACCTACAGTTCTACGTAAGTGCATGGAGTTATTCACATGCTTAAGTATTTTTCAGGTTGTACCCCAAGACTAGTCACACAGACTCTTGGACTCTCTTCTTTGGCTGCCACAGGAGACTCTGTGCTGGCATCGAGCTTTTCCCCTGGAATGCTCTTCCAGCTGATCAAGTTCCACTGAGAGTAGCAACAATGGGGAAAAAGAAAATGAGAAACCTTAAAGGTAAACAGGGCTTAGGTGTTAATATTGAGCTGTGTTCCCTTTTTTGAAATGCGCATGTTCACAAGATGTAAAACATGGTTTATTTTCTCTGCTTTTCCACATGCACTGCCCACGTAAGACCTGAAGCACAGTGCTGAGTTTCATAATTCATGAAACTGAGATCTTTATTGTATTACATTATTTCATACACTTTTACATGTGCCTATGTCTTCAGTTGTCATGGAAACAAGAAGTCAGGAACACATTGCATACACTGAAAATTATTAAAAATAATAAATAATGGTTAAAAATAAAATACTGATGCTTTTATACTAGTTTCTGAAATATGAGGCTGACATCTGTAGGCATCAGGCTAGTGCTTGTAGTTAAAAAATACACAAAACTAAATTTTTTTTTTTAAATTTCAGTGAAGAGAGGGAATGGCATGGAAGAGTAGAGGAAGATTGTTCATGGTCTTTTCTCATACAGTGTTTAGGGGCATCAATTGTAATTATCAGGGTACAGATTTTAATCTGACTAAAGATCTCTTCGGCAAACATGTAGTTAAACTATGTGACCTACCACTGCAGATGTTAATGAGTTAAAAATTATTAATTAACAGAAGGAAAAGGCAAATGAGGGCTGTTGTATGAAGACAGTCATCTCTGGCTCAGGAAATGTCCAAAGGGCAGCTTGCTGAAGCTGAGAGGAGTGCACCAAAGTATATTTTCTCAGTTCCAAGAGTCTTCCCTGCTTTTGGTTATTCTCAAAGCTGAGGTACAGGGCTTAGAAGGACCTCTGGTCTGACACAGTACAATTATTATGTTTTTAATCAGTGCCTTCCATCAGCGCTGCTTGGAAAAAAGTAGGAAACTACATCCTTTGCGTCACTTTTTATCACCCAGAAAAGAGATCATGCTTTTGTGTTTAAAATGCAGAGAAACATGCTTTGACTTGATGATTATTGTCATAAATTGCAGATAACCAGGGTTTGAAAACTCTTGAATTTGTTGAATTATTTCTCTTCCTTTCTCAACCACCTGCCCCTGGAAGCATTTCTGCGTTGTCCTGCTAAGCTATTCCTCAGCTCCTTGTCTCAGTGCCGAGACCTGTGATTCTCAGGTGCGCTTCTAATACAACAGCCCTTCTCGTACAGATCTTGTTACCATCATGAAACCTGTTCCAGCGTGATAGGCTTTATTGAGAATAAGGCCCATAAAACAGCAATATGATAGTTTGTGGGGGGAAAAAAAGTGGGTTTTTTTGCTTTAATTTCTTCCATGAGGCATTTTATCAGAAATAAAGTGGGATGACTTCAGTGTGTCAGAGGCACAAGAGGCACTTGTTTGCAAATTGCTTCTGGAGCTGGCCTACTAGACTAGTGTCCTACTAGACAGTGTCTACCCTAATTCTAGGGGTAGGTAATATAAAAAGCTAATGAGAATTCTGAGTTTCCTCTCAAAAAATTAAGCTTTCAGTTTTATTGAAATTTCAGCATTTGAATTTACTGGCTTTGTAGTTGGTCAAGATGAGATTGAATTGTTGCAAAAGGGCACTGAAAGGGATTCCTCTTGTATTTCTAAGATGACTGCATTTATTATTCCCAGGTGAAAACATGGAGCTCCCAGAGTAAAATGTTCCCTTCCCTCCAGGGCAGATGACACATGAATTTTCCAGGATGTTGGGGAAGGAAAGTTTACAAGAAGTAAACATGGTGAGGCTCAGGCATCTGAGGGGACCAGCCCTCTTTGTTGGCTATGAGAGGGGTAAAGGGAGGTTATAGTGGTCCTGAGGAGTGCCTCCACCCTGTCTGCCCACCTCTGAATATTTCTTGTCTGAATGGGCACGTTGCTTGCCTTCCTTTTGTCATGTCATCTGAGCAGGGCAAGGCACAGCACTTTTCATGTTTTGGTTTCTCATCTGCAAAGAGGGGACAGAAATATTAAAACATCTCTGTGAAAGATTTCAATATTTCTGCCTTCTGACTGCAAAAGATTGTGCTGCATTTGTATTATAAGCCTGTACAAAACTAGTTTATTTTGTAGTGTCAGAGATAAGTAAGTCTTATTTTTTAAAAATACTTTTGTTGAGGAAAAACTATATATGATTTGAAAGAGTTAAGGCAAAAGAAAAACCTGTGGCCTGGAAGCTAGATAGAGCCCACAATTTAATCACATATCTATGCCCAGACACTTTTTTTTTTTCCCTCTTCATTTATGAATTTAGCACAAGTCATTACACAATTTTTTTAAAGGGATAGGCTTCTCTCAGCAAGGAATAGGTTCTGGTCTGTGGATTAAGTCAGGACAAGGGTGTAATGCAGGTGTCAGTAAGGAACTTCCTGTGGAATTTTTTTAATATGCAAAGGCAAAATGTATTTATTCTTAAGTTTTTATGCTATACAGAATAATCTCTGAATACATTTACACTGTAGGTTAAAAAGAATGGAGTTTAAGGGCTAAGATTAAAAAAAGTGAAAAATTAACACTGATATTCTGTCTGCAGAGTGAAGTCACACAGTAACTAGAAATATTAAATAATAAATGACTGCTACTAAGATTAGCTACTTGATAGCTAGACCAAGGCTTACATCTCCTTGGTAAATACCTTAACAAGTCATAAACTTAAATCACTGAAAATAACAGAAAATTAAAATTACGTGCATGGTGAAAACCAATCTTTGTACTACTTCTTAAAAAAAAAAAAAGCTTTCTTCTGTAAAGCTGAAATAGATTTCAGTTGATTTAAATAATAATTCTAAGAATTTCTGCTATACTCTAATATTCTTTTACAGTACTAAAATAACTATTCTAAGTATTTTAAAATATTACTGACTTATTGCCTTTAATAGTGGCTGTTTTTCAGTTTCTTAGTAATTATGCACACTAATACAGTGCTACTTCAACAACAGAAATTTTCAGCAGAGGAGTAGTAAAACACTTATGGTTATTAATTTACCCACACTAAAAAAAGTGTGCTGCTACTTTACTGCTCCCAAGTACTGCATTTTGTTATTTACATGGGAAGTTTTGTATTTCTCAAATCTGTTTTCATATCCAAAACCACAATTGGTCCAGGACTTGAGAATGCTTAGAAAAACAAAATAGGAATAGCAATTGTTGGGGACATAGTATTGTTCATAAGTGAAGGTGAAATGATTTATTATCCAACAGACCTGCTGCCTGTCCTTCAATCTGATCGGTCATCATACTCCGCAAGAATCTCTTGTCAGCTGGAAAGCATCGAGGAATAAATACAGTTCAACATTACTGCACCATTTAGCCAATAACAATGCAAAAACTGGTAAGGCATAGCATAGTATACATTTAAAATATCATGCGAGCCACAGGAGTATCTGATGAGTGATTAAAAAAAAAACAAACACCACACTTGTGAAATGATAAAGTAGTATGCTTCAGTCAGTGTCGGGCTTGGGAATTTACATTTGGAAAGGTTTTCAAACAGGAAGAAAAATCTATGTAGCAAAGACTTATGCACTTAATTTGGACCAGAAAAATTTTAAAAATTGAGGTGCTTCAGCGAATGATGGTACTTTGGAGTTCTTCACTGTGCGTTTGTCCTGATTCTTTCCCCATCAGTAAGGAGCAAATTACTCCCCTCGCAGTTGACAGACATTCCTGGGAACTAGCACTGTATGTGACAGCTCACGGTTCTGAGACCTGCCTTCCCAGACTGGCCCAGTAAAGACCATTGTGCTGCTTTTTTTAACTTACGGAAGAAAATTCTTCTAAGAAATCCAGAAAAATGGCGTAGTATTTCACATTTCAAATTATTCTTTATTTATCTGTGTTTGGATTCCTTTTGTAGCCCTGCAGACTGGCAGTTAATAACCGAATTTGCTATTTAAAAAATCAAGTTGGTTTTCACCACACTTTATTTGGATAGAAATTTAAGTGGCATTAATATTATCAATGTTAATTTGAAAGTTAAACAAGTTCCTTAGTAGTTGTAATGATTTGCAAACCAGGAAAAAAATCTTTTTTCCCTAGCATATACCCTACAAAGGGAAAAGAATGCTTTGTTTCTGCTTCTGTACAGTGTTCTGGCTGCAAACAATTGTTTGTCATAAATGTTTACTGATTAATTTAATTAATCAGTAAAATTAAAATTACTGATTTTAAATATTAATGACAATATTTCTACAGGTGGATTTTTTTACTAAATATTTTACAAAAGGAATCATAAGTGTCCCCCAAAGGAAGAAGGCAGTGTCCTTTAAAGGCTTTTACCATTTCTGACATGTTCATATTAGAGCTACAACCTTTTTGTAATTAAAACTCCAGAAAATGAGGAATGGGTGATAGATGAGAAACGTTTTTCTGAGATGAATCTGTTTGGCCACTGGGTGCCATCCTTGCTCCACTGTAAGGCTGATCGCCTAGCAGCATTTTTGTTAAGCTGGAAAATCCTGAAAAAGGTAATACCAGTGCAATTTCACACCATTGTGATGTTTGTGTATGTGCATGTCACAGAATACGTTAGCAGCTGTATAGGCAGCGTGTCCTCCTTGTGTGAGTCACTGAGAGACGTGGGAGAAATATCCTCACAAGTTCAGCCGTGTTACATCCACAGTCTCATATCCAGCAATTATTTTTGTGTGTGTTCCTCTATCAGCTGCTAAGAGTGAGAATGTGCTGGAACACCTCATCCCACAAACAGGTGTGTACGTGACCGTGCCCCTGGGCAGCATTAACTTGGGTTCTGGGATTGTTTGAAGGAAAAAAATTACATGGCTGCACACTTGTTTTCTAGATGAATTCACATTTGGGGTGTATGGACTTGTGTCATCCAAGCAAAACTGTATCTAGTATTTATTATGTAAAAATATTTGTGATTACAACCTTCTAGGGTTATTTATCACACTGTTTCATTGTCTATCTGGGAGGGATTCCTCTATTGTTTTAGTCTCAAAAGTCTTTTGTTCTAGTCTGGGCAAAATCCCAGGCAGAGTAAATGTGCTTTCTAACAGAGAAATTATGTCAGTTGTTTTGTGGTTTTAGTCTTTCAAATTTAAAGTGTAAACACTTTAAATGTATGAGAAATAGACTCTAATACTTCTCTTTCGTGCTGCAACTGTATGGAAAATGTGCAGATTGTACCCCAGGCAAAAACAGGAAACTGAATATTTTATGAGGCCATTTCTGTGAAGTGTTCCGTCATCTTGTGCTTTGCAGCGAGCTACACCCAGCTCTGAACACACAAAAGAGCTGAGAACATCAGAGATCAGTGTTTTCCAGCGTCTTTGTGATCCTCCTGTGCATACAGCATCCTGTTTGGTGCATTTAAATGTAATTCACCCGACCCTGCTTTCTGTGCTGCCATGTGTCAGCGGGTGTTTTGTCCCAGGCATACAAGAAGCTTGTGAGCACACAAAAAACCCCACCACAAAACAACAAAAGATTCTATTTATGGCCTTCATAAACTCTACTGTTAAATTGATTCCAGGTATCTATTTGTGTTATCTGTACCTTCCCTGAAGGAGACCTGGTGCTGTGGGAGGTGGTTAGCAAAGGTTGTAAGTGGCATAATCACGGCAACCCCACGGCAAGTTGTGGGAAGACCTGGTCTGTGGGTAGCGCCAGCCCCAGGGTCGTGTGGCAGCGACCTGGGCGAGACCTCGGTGAGCTGAGCGCTGTGTGGCACAGCAATGCAGCCCCGGTAGGGTCCCATATCCAGCTCTTTGCCTGGCTCCTTTCTCACTTGCCTGCACGCTAACTGCCTCTCTGTTTAAGTCAGTGGTGTCTGAGGTATTTGTGCACCCTCCAGCTCTGTGCCAGGCATGGACAATCCTCAGTGTCCCTAAAACGGAGTGACGCAGACCTCTTCACTGAGATTCATACCTCCTCAGCTGATGCAGCGCTGTCTGAGTGCAGGATAAGACATTCTATTCAGAACATTAATTGGGCAGATGCAAGATGTCTAGGAGAAAAGGAATGGTTGTATCGGTCAGATATCATAGGGGTATTTTTATAGAGGCCAGTTAACAGGTATTATAAGACCTTCCTTAAGAACATCATGAATGACAAGCAACAAGGATGCATTGCTGTGTTGCAGCCTTTCACCTCAAAGTAGTGATAGATGAAAGTAACTTCTGTGTAAAGAAAATTTATAATGTTAGTAAGTACAGAGCTGAAGGAATACAAGACTTAAATGCCAATTATTTGTTTTCTTCGAAAGAGCAGAATTTTTATATTTTATTTGTTCTCAGAAAACACGATCAGGCTGCAAGTTGTGTGTGACCTGTGGCTCTGTGATGCTGTGCAGGCGTGCTCTGTGGGGTGAAGGGTGCTGTGCAGGATGTACATTCTGCTACAGAGAGAGGAGCTGGGCTCTGTGTTTACAGCCCTCTCTGCAGAAGCCTCGCACAGGATAACCCTTATGGCTTGTTAAACTGTGGCAAAATGAAGGTCTGGTTTTTTTTAGAGGATACTCTTTTGGGCTGTCCTGAGTGCTCCCAGGGAGTGATTTATGGATTCAGAACAGGATGGGTGGATTTCTTTTAAACCTGCAATCGGAACTTGATGAAAACTGAGGAGAAAGAGACAAAGGTAAAATATATTTTAAGGATAATCACTGCAAGGTTCTCTATAGCTTTTCTGTAAATGTATGTTGTAGGTTTGAAGGTGTTTTCAGTATTATTTATTGCCTACTTGACAATATTCTGCTATAACTGTCACTCTAGCAGATCTGAAATAGGACTCATTCCTCAGTGGCGCAGTAGCCCACTCGTATATTTGCATAGACTGTACAGCCAGCCTGATTTGTCACAGGTGCTCAGAAAGAAAACGTCGGTGGCCCTCAGGAACACTGTCCGGTGCTATGGCTGTGCACTCCTGCAGCACCTCACGTGGCACGTGACCAGCGGTCCCGCAGATTGCGCTGGGTGCAGTGAGTGCTGCTGGACTGCGCTGGGATAGAAACAAGTGTAATGCCAGCATATGCCTTTGTGGCACTGGTGGGGTTTTGAGGTTTTATTGTTTCTTATTTTATTTTGGGGTTTTTTTTAGTGGCTACTCTTGGCAGTACTTCCATTTCTTTCTCTTTCATGTGCTCTCACACCATGTGTCCAACTGAGAATTACAGGGCGCAATTTGGGCTGTTTGCCACCAAAAGAGCCAGTTCCTCCCTGTGCCTTCACATTGCATCCTCTGTGAGAAGATCCCTGACCCTGTTCCTTCCACCCTCAATCAGGTTTTTCCTATTCTGAGTCTTCCAGGAAGCAGCTAGAGCCTTCTCTCCCTTTTCTAGGTAGTCTTGTGGAGGAGAAGGCTACCTTGTATCACTCTTCTCTCACCCTCCTAAATTTATAGGCACGAGGGGGTCAGTCTGCATTACCCATTCTGCTCTTCATGGGAGCCACAAAGCTGACGCTTTGCCTCCCAAAACCAAGCAGGGCTGTGGTGGGAAATGGCAGCCTGCATGCCTGACGCTTTTGTATCACAGAGAAATACTTTCCCTAGGTTTGCTGGTTGTGTTTGTTTAAAATTCTAGGACGGAGACTGAATAGACCCTTTTGTACGAGCTTCTCATCTGCACCAACGGTCATAAAAAGTCGACAGTTGCTAGCCTGTAGTATGTGACACACTGGTTATTTCCTAATCACCATAAGCCAAAAGGACGTGAACGCTCCCCTGTGCGCCTTGGGAGATCATTGTGTCGAATGTGCATGCCCTGTAAAACTCCAGTCCTAGGCTGCTGTGGTTATAGACTTTGGCCTTAAGAATAATAGATGCTCAGACCATTAATTGCTTTTATTTTATGTCTCTGTTCTTTTAAAATAGAAATTTCTTGTTCCTTTTATAGGCTGCCATATATTTTGTTTCTGTGTACTAGGAAAAAATTTAACATCAAGGATTGATTTTTAGCAACATAAATAATGTATTTTGTGTCCTTTCTGTTATAGTTTGTAACAAAAATTTAAATTAATTAATTTTTATCTCTGAAATTTATTATTCCTTTTGATGGATCCTAATTTCAGAAAGTGGCACGTTCACACAGGTTCAACTTTTTAGCTAGAATTCTGGGCTTAACTTTGGAAATAGCATATGTAATGGTGTAATGATATATCTTCCCTTGCCCTTTTGTCATCCTATAATTTTATTTTTAAATCCTTTTCTCAGGCACATGTGGCTTTATACCAAAAGTAGAATGTAAATACCTTTTTTTTTTTTCTTTCCTTAGCCCACAGTGCATGGTAATAAAAAAAATTCCTAAATGCTATATTTGATAGCAAGGTATTGATTAATGGTTACTTTTCTTGTTCTAACACAAGGAGCAGAATAAATAGCTTGCTTAACGCCATGAAGTTTCTCTTTTAATTAAAGTAAATACCAATATTCATACTAAGCAGTAATTAGGTTTGGTAAATGGTCAAAGCAAATATAACTTTTTGAAACAAGACTAAATGCAACTTTCTTTGTTTCACATTTCATGTCCAAATTACATGTTATGCTGTTAATTTGCCAACTGAGGATGAAGCAGTATGCACCACATATGTGCTTCAGCTGCAGATTTTGAAGCTGGATGCAAGAGCAGCATTATTCTTCATTTACAGATGTGAAACTTTGACTAAAGCAATGGATGACCTTTTCCAGCAAAGGGCTCAGACACCTTCTGTGGGACTTTAGACAGAGTTTGGGCATTTGATTTCAGAATTGCAGACCTCTGCTTATCTGTTGGGTTACTCTGAAGAGGTTTAAAATACATAAATCCTGTTCCAGGGACTGTTGACGTCTTTTACATCTGAACAGTTACTGAATAAAACAATCAGAGTCTGGCACACAGAAACAGGGAGTCTGGTAGACCGGATGGTGGCAAAGTGTGTTTGTATGGCTTTGTGAGGTCTCCTTATCTCATGCTCTCATCCAACTGCCTTCAGGGGAGTGCAAAGCTCCACTCCTGTCTCACTTCAGTTCCCAGTTGTGATTATTTGAGTATCCCTTCGTACAGTGACCTCATTTAGAGAACTGGAATTTGATGAAAGTTGCTGAAGGGCAAATGAAGTTGAGGGGTTTTTGACCCTGCTTGAGCAGGGCTGATCTCAAGAGCTCCTTTCCAACCTAAATGATTCTGTGATTCTGGGTCATTTTACTCCCAAAGGTAGCAGCAATGCTACTGTGATAATAACATTTTTAAAATCATTAGACACGAAATCCAGAGGAGAATACAATACAGGTCCACACTTTCAATCTCTTCCGCACCCACTCGCCTTTACTGAAAATATTATAAAATTCAGTTTAAATGCTGCTATCCTGCGTCTGCCACAGTTGGTCATTGGAAGAGGTGCTAACTCAGCATTGTGAAGGGCAGAGAGATGCCGTCTGCAGTAACAGATGGAGGCCTTTAAAAGCTGGGTTGCTCTGGGCATTAAAATATCCCTGAGCTGAAACATTTGATTCTTTCCCCTTTGAAGAGAGTAAGAAATGTGTCATACTGGAACGTAACAGGTTTGGATCCTCCCTGGCTATGAAGTGCAAAATTTGTCCACTACTGCTAATAACTGACTATAAAGATACATTTTAAAAGATGCCTGCAGCTGTAAATATAGGCAAGTATTTTAGAAGCCTTCGTACATGAAAAGAACCCTTTACAAATTAAATCGTTGCTATCAGAAAATACTGTCTCCAGTATGGCTTGATAGAAGATTAAGTGAGAGATAAACAAGACATTGCACTTAAATATTGTCCACTTAGATGCTTTCTGTGCAGGTTTTGATGATCAGCCTTTAAGGTTTTTCAGTTTCTAGTCTTCTGAGAGAGAGATTCTAGGCGAGCAGATAATGAAAGGGTAGTCACATTGTCTGAAGCTCCAGTTTCACTAGAGTATGAATGAGGTCAGATCCTGACCTGCTATTGAAATCACAGTACATGGACTCCTGACAAACAGTGCCCCCGTGAGTTAAGAGGTATACCGTATTGTTTTGCCATTTTTTTGCTACACTGGGATGTATATTTCACGGTGTATCGTTATATGTTATGTATATTCAAGTTTCTTGTTTCTTTTTTTCCATCAGTCTGGCAGTATTTTCTGATTAGGAAACCTTGCTAACCATTCATGTGTCATTGTCCACAGGGCTCTATAAAAAGTGGACTGTGTTCAGTAGTGGAAGTTATTGTTACAGAATAGTTCTGATATCACATGGGAAAGAAACTGAGCCTACCAAATGGCAGAATGTGCTGATTTTTTTAAAAATAAAGCCATATTAATATACTTATCAGTAGGTTTAAAATGCATTCCTTCCATAATAAGTGCTAATGTCTTATCCACACAGACAGTAAAACTCAGTACAGAGAGCTTAAGCCGACACAGCAAAGTAGGATTTCAGTCCAGTGTTTCCTGTGTTCAGCTGGACTGAACCCTTTACAAGAAGAAAGAATGCTTTCTGAAGAACTTGCTGATTTCCTTACATCTGATTTTATCCCATTATCAAAGATGGATAGAGAATATTGTAAAGAATATGTTATTGGAAGAGTTAGTGCAAAACCATTTAGTAAGCCTTCCCTGTCAGTCTGTGGAATGATATTTTTGTCCTGTGTTCTTAGTATCAAATGATCAAAAACTGTGTTTTCATATAAGACATAATGCTGAATGAAGTTATTACAATCAGACCCTTGAGCTGTAGGTATCTTCTGTTTAAGGAACTCCTCAAGCTGCCTATCAGTGTGTGCCAGCTTGTAGGAAATAAGGATGGAATGAGAGGATTATGGCAAGATAAGACAAAATGTAATCACCACCTTGAAATTTCCTTCTCTCCACTGCTGACCTGGACTGTCTCATAACCAAACTCTGCTATAGAAGATTATTAAATATCTAAATTGCTATTTCATATTTGTTCCTGACATGACATGGTTTTTCCCTACGTAAGGAGTCCAGACCATTTTTTATGCTGGCAGTGTGTGACCTGTCGGCTGCTCTCCACTGGCAGTACATCTGACTTCCAGCTCACACAGGAAGCTTGGTTTGTAAAACTGTGTGGATTGTTAGGGAAATCCATAAAGTTTCTTCCCTGTTTGGAAGGACTGGTAATGTGTTTCCAGATCCTAAAATAGCACAACACCTATCATGAGTTTATAGCAGCTATCACACCTACAAGTTATTCAGGATAGGGAGCTTGCCCCCTTTTCTTTCACTCATCTCCAAGGGATTGCTCTTGTACTATTTAAAACTATAAACTGATTTAAAGTTAATTTGTAAGAGGGCATTTAATGGTATGCTTTGCATATGTTTTCTCAATAGCAGCATTGGCCACATATACCAATGTGGTATATGACAGAAACTGAAAGTAGGATTAAAAGGCAAGCAATTTGCAGTAACGTTAAAGATGAATGTAAAATCTCTCTCTTGTTCAGGAAATACATTCAGTAAGAGCAGCAGCATTCTCCCCTTTTGCTTGTGTTGATTGATTGGAATAGCTTCATTCAGCCCTTACAGTGAGAATGTTGTAAAATGCTCTATGTTCACATGTGTGCATGTTATACTGCATTTTTCTCACATGCATTTACACATGAATGTGTACTGCCCAGAAGAAAAAAAAAGAGTATGAATGCTTATCTTTATTCTTCTCTAGTTGCATGCTAACAATACAAAGAAACCATTTTATGTGGCATATGTTTTATACATCTAAAACTGTGAAATAGTTGTCTTCAGCAGCACTGAGGTGTAAGCATCGAATAGTAGCTTTTATTCTAAGTATTTAGCCTTTCTAAGTTTCCCTGAAACTTTGAGTCTTTAGTTTCCTAAAGTTTTCCTTCTTGGGTTTTGTTCATCCACAGCACCCGATAGGCTTCTTAATACTGAACCAGAAACATTATTTTTCTATTCCCGTGGGCTGTCTTTTATAGTGGCCAGAATTGAGACTTTATCGTTGGTAGAAGCCACTTTGGTGTTTCATGTGTTTGGAAGCATGAAGGTCATTAACAACATACGGCTGTTGGCGATGGCTGATGTAAGATAGGGCCCCCCTCCTAGCTGCTCACATATACCAAGCAGGCTGTGAAGCAATTTACTTGCTAGCAGAGAGGAACAAGGAAAGGAGAATCTGTCTCCGATCCTGAATTGAGTACAAAGGCGTTTTTCTTCCTTCCTTTATCCATCCCACCCCACCCCGTGCACATCTCAGTGGAGTAGCTACAGATGTTGTCTTCATGCTCTCGTTCAGAGACGTGCCGTCCTTTTTTCAAGTTGTCTAGAAGTGGTGATAGCTTCCCAGTCGGGTAACTGCTGAGTTTGTACTTGATTAGGCAAGACCAGTTGCCTTCCATGTGTTAAGCCCAACTTGTTTTACTGGTTCCTTTCAAGGCAAATTTTTGCTGTAGTACCAAGGGGTATGGAGATGTGACCAGAGGAGGTATGTCCGGCTTTAATTTACCATAAGCTCACAGAAAGAGTCATGTGAATTTTTTTCAAGGATGAAGAGTGTTGAAATTGCTTGGTCCGCAGGGTAAAAAGACTTTAGAGTATAATGTTCTTAATTGTTTTTAGAAAGGGGAAATTGAACTTCAAAACATTCAAAAGGAAGCAAGCCTTTTAAGTGATTCTAAATCACTGGGGTGCTTTAAAAAATAATTTCACTGTAACTTGAATTTTAATGCCTGCCCCTTCCTCTTATTGTCATGGTACTTTCATCCTCTGTTTTCCTGGAAGAGAGTGTTGTTATTGCTGTTTATTTTAAGAAATCTACTGGAATTTGTCCTGCAGTGCAGCAAAATTTCAAGGATGGATATGTTTTAATATTCTGTATTATGAATATTTTTTATATCTTTGTAATTAAAAAAATGAAGTTTTAATGACTGCTCTCTATAAACCCTGGACTGCTGCATTTCCAGCATAAGAAGCTGAGGACAGACAATGCCAGGTGCAGACAGAATATTGCTGCAGCCCCACAACATATCATTTTCTTAACATTATTCAAATGAGTCTCAACACTCATAATTCTGTTGTTTCCTTTATTGCTGTTGTAAAGCAAATGGTTCTTTTATACAAATGTTATCTCCTGGCTATTAATTCAGCAGTTATTTTGGATTATGGCACTCCTGTTAAATTTAGGAATGTAAAACCTCATAAATATTTAAAAGTTTCAGACTGACGTGGGAAGAAATTGTTTTTGACTTGCTTTGTTAATATCCTGTTGTTCAGTTTGTAATAGATTTGGAATATATTGTTATTTCTCCACTGTTTGACAAAGAGAAAAACAATTGTAGTTGAGTAACTGCTTCAAGTGTTCTCCCTAGAATTGTAACAGGCTGGTAAAAGTGTTTGTTTCCAGTAAAAAATAGCAAGGATTTCCTTTAAGAGGACAAAATCGTGAAGATTTTAATTTGAGCCCACTTCAAAGTTAGTGAAAATGCAGCAATAGGCTTGTAAAGTTGGTTTCGATACAACAATTTCCAGTAGGTCTGCTTACAATCAAGTGCCTCTGGTTTAGCATCTTTGTTATTTAAACTTCTCTCTAAGAAACAAACGAGTAAGGTGGACAAATGTGTTTCTTCTCTCAGGGACAATTTATAGAGTGTGCATTTGCTATGCAATGAGTGTCTTCACAGAATAAATATTACTGTGCATCTTGAGTATCCCCTAAAGATCTGAAGAATAACTGATGAAAAAGTCACAATTTTGTAAGACTGATGAAGGTCTGGACAGAACAGTGTCTGAGCCAGCGTTCCTGTTTCACACCTAACCGAATTTTTTCTTTACTTCAGAAGTAAATGCATAGTTTTTTCAGCCAGATCTTAAAGGGTGTTAAGGTGTAACTCCTGTTGGGATCACCTATAAGTATTTCAAGTGTTTCAATAATTATTAAAAAAAAAAGTTGCTGAATTGATTCAACCTGGATAGGTATGCTAGCAGGCAAAGTAAGTATGCAGTTAACAGAGCTTACGTCTCTGCCTTGCATGCGCCAGAGGTTCTTCAGCTGTGTCCCGGGATGACACTTGACTTGATGGGTTTGTTGTATTTCCTACATAAGTTAACTTCACTGGCATAACACCATGACTTTTTGTGGTATTGGCATGCTTTGCTGGGTGCTGAACTGAAAAAAACTTCTAGCTAGCAAATAAATTAACACTGCAATGTTAATACTATTTTATGGCACGTTTACGCTATCTTGTCTTACATGGTATAGCTAAACCAGCTTAGTCTCTGCATAAAGTAATTATTGAAGTGGCACTTTCCCTTTGGCTAGAAAAAGCTTTTTACATGTCAGTAACTTGTAGTTAGGATGCAGTATTTCAAAACACAAATTTTCAAAAAGGAAACCATAAGGTGATCACATAGAAGCTGCAATTGTGAAGGTGAACTTATAATTGCATGAACAAATGGGTATTTTATGCAAGTGAGTAGCTGGATGTGCCACACCAGCTGAGTCCGTGTGATTTTATCTAATTCAGCACAGTCCAGCCTGTGGGCCAGATCCAGCCCCTTTGTGATGTTTCTACCTGACCCATCACCTTCTCACTGCAGGAGACAGGGAACAGATGCTCCTTCAGCAAATGCAGCCACCTTCACCTGCCCTCTCTAGGGAGATGAGTGGCAAGTCCAAAGAGGCATAAGGAAGGGCAAACAAGCCCGTGAGGGTTGTCAGCACCTCTGCCGGGCTCCCGCAGGTGCGGCCGCTGGAGCAGCCACAACATATCTGTGTGCACAACTGTATGCGTTAGCCAGTCCTGCACACTCCTTTGTGTGCTTTTGTGTGCGTGAAAAGCTCGTTCCTCTCTTAGAACACAAGTCTGCTGTTACATGGACAAAGCAAAATGTAAGGCTTTTGCTGCTGTTTACTGACTTACTACATAATCACTGTGTTGGAAATTATTCTTATTTTACTTTGAAAAGTACTTCTGCTAGCCATTTCTTGTATTAGTCTTTTTTTTTGATTCTATGAACGTGTAGTGAACAGTGTAAAGCAAAGAATGCTTGTATGCTTGTGAATGTAAAGACATTTGGATGAAGAAATGTTGCAGAGCAGTATATTTACTTTGCATTTCTGAATGGCAGCAATTAAAATTCACAGCTGCTCGCTGTCCAGATGTTTCTTGCATTACAGTGTTGTAATTTGCATTGGAATATATTGTGTTACTGCAGTAGCTGTAAAGTGGTCAGCTCTCATAGTCTCAATACGGGCTCCAGTTGGGATGGTGAGCATATTTCCTGCTCGTATCAGGTTCTCCTTCCCACTGTTTCCCCGCTCTGTTAGCCTGACGTGCTTGTATTTCTCAGATGAAGACTTTTATTGCTTGGCATTCAAATCAAGCAGGGGATGTATTGGCAAGTCAGAACTGATGTATGGATGGTTTCTTGTAAGAGTGACACAGAAAAAAAAAAGACCCAAGTTTTGAATCAGAAGTTTCCCTTTCCCTTTGGCACTTTCAGGCAGCAAACATCCCTCCGGTGTCGGAGCTTGGCATTGATGACATCCATTTTGATGACTTCTCGCTTGATGTGGATGCCATGATTACTGCAGCCCTGCGGATGTTCATGGAACTTGGAATGGTTCAGAAATTTAAAATTGACTACGAGGTAACCATCTGCGCTGCAGAGATATCTGCTGCTTTTGTCTTGGCACCACTCTGTCCATTTGTACACATTTAGTAGCCCTGATACAATTTGTACTTTTCATTTCAGACACTGTGTAGGTGGCTTCTGACAGTTAGGAAGAATTATCGAATGGTTTTGTATCACAACTGGAGGCACGCTTTCAACGTCTGCCAGCTAATGTTTGCCATGTTAACCGTAAGTATCCAGCTACAGACGCAATCTCGTAAAAGCTTTTATTGCCACATTGCCTTACCTGTCTAAACATCTTCCAAAATTTTATTTCTTTTCTAGTTATTATGATACTCATTCCTTTCCAATAGAAATGCACACAGAATCAGGTTATTCAACTTAAGGTGGCACATATTTGGCAAAACCTTATAGTGTTTTAGTGATAGTGGTATCACAGGCACTTTAAAGTGACTGAAAACAGATGGCAGTCTTGGAGTGAGCTTGTTATTATAGATCTTGATCTTATGAAAATGTTTTTTCTTCTGGAACTCTTTGATTTGATCTTTATTTCAGACTCTTAGGTTTGGAGGTACAAAACCAAGCAATATTAGAATCCCAGAAGATTTATATATAACATTTATTATGTTGATATATATTACCTTCTTATCCAGCTTCATCTAAATAGTTGTAGCAGGTATTGCCTTATTTTAAGATTACCTTCCAACATAATGATCTGAGTGAATCTTGTGTCTCCACTGGACACTGTAACACTTCTGGGTTTTTTAACATGTATCTCCATCAGTACCTGTAACTCTTTCAGCATACAACTAAATTCTGTTGCATATACCACTACTCTTACTTGCTCTGTCTCCCTACCCCCCAGCATCCTCACTGCATTAAATAATCCACGTTTGGCTAGTTAATTCTTGTAAATGTATTAATACAAAGCTTGGTGGTGCTGGATGTTTAATGTTTTGGTTAATATGGCAAAAGAGAAACAACATGTCTGTGTGCATACAACACTTTCCACTGTGCTTTACATTTTGGGTATGCCTTATCTCCTGATAAAAATAAGAATTCAAGTTTTTACATTTTTCTTTGTGTTCAGTTTTAATGGCTGGAACCATCTCTTGTGAACTTTGAGGTGGTCATATTAATTAGCATTTGTACAAGTATTTATTCATGTGGGATATCACGTGCTTGTTCTCTAATTTTTCATCACTGAGAGTTTATGTTCTCGTTGCTGGCCAGTCTCCGTGGTGTGGTTAGCACCTGGACCCTGTGCGTAGAGGTGGAGACTCCGCAGCCTGTGTCATTCACAGCATAGGTCAGTGCTGTGTTAACATGGACTTGAGACACTCTGTGGCCTGTTAACTGCTCACAGAGCACAGCGTCTTGTGCGTGGGTTCCCAGCTCTCCTCCTCTGTTTGGCATTGTCTCTGTGGCACAACTTTGTGTGTTGGGTGAGAAAAAAATGGCGCCCAGCAGGCAGATGTTGATTTAGTGCTAGGTCCGTCCCAGCTACGTGGGTTTGTTTCTGTGAGCATTTATGGGGGTGTAGGAAAGCTGAACTGTACACCATGAGACAAAGGAAATGAGGACGTTCAACAAGAGAGAAAGGTCACCTCTTCTGGACATGAGGCTGTTCAGCAAAGCAGAATTAACACTGTTTCAGCAGGCGCTTTC
The DNA here is from genome assembly GCF_036417535.1 of Chlamydotis macqueenii. Taxonomy (NCBI): domain Eukaryota; kingdom Metazoa; phylum Chordata; class Aves; order Otidiformes; family Otididae; genus Chlamydotis; species Chlamydotis macqueenii. The sequence goes on along the minus strand of NC_141561.1, from coordinate 24,907,931 downwards.
TGATGTGCTCTAAGGAAATCTCATGGTAATGTGTGGGCATTGCTCATTATTAAAGTTTTATAAACTTAACATCTTTTTTTTAAGTTATAGAAAAATGAAGAGCTTTTTAAAAACTCTGGGAAGTAAGCACAAAGTCAGGCAGCACTGTTCAGCTGGGAATTGCAGGGATTTCTGCCAAATGCAGTCTGGGGGTCGTGCAGACCCCTAGGCGGAGCTCTGAGGCCAGGTTTTCGGCTGGCTGGTCTGTCGGTGGGAAACGCTCTCTCCCACCAGCATGGGGACGCAACTGTCTGTGGGAGGTGATCTGGGATTTTCAAGCCAAGCTCATTTCATTTCCCGCACTCCTGGTAATAAACTGAACAAGCAATTCCACGTGCAGGGCTGGAAGCATGTGCCTGTGACATGCTTTGCTGTGGCTCTGGCTGAGAAGAGAGTAAGGTAAGGTGTAGAATCCGCCTGGGCTGCTCTCCCTTCCAAGACAGGAAGACTGATCTGAAAAAAGATGCAAGAGAGAGTCTAGTCAACTAGTAATAGCACAAGGCTTGCTCTTACTGCATTTGTCTTGGGGGAACCATCCGCGTGAGTATGTGCCTTGTTTTTTCTCCTGCAAAAGGGGGAAAATTCTTTGACCATCAGAGAGGGGCTCTGATGGTTAAGAAGGCACTGCTTTGTGCAGTTATTGCACTCTATTCCTGGTTCCTTTCTACATGACAGGCAGCAATATTGACTGCACCACAAATATAAATCAGTAGGCCTATTTTAAGGTATTTTCAGGTAGGACTTACTGTAGCATAGTAATGTCCAATCTGTAATGCTGTAGGCTCTAATGGCCCGAGCATGCTCCCACTGAAAGCAGAAGGAAAATTCAGCTGGGTTGAACAAGCCAAACACAGAAATCCAACAAAGCTTAAAGCAGTTTTTTCGCTCCTGGGTCAGCCCTTCTGCATAGCTAAGGTATGTTCCTGTGTATCTAGTCCTGTACTGTCTCTCTCTGGTTAGACACTGAACAATTATAAGCCCAGTCCTGCAAGCCATATCTCCATATTTCAGGCTCGCCCAAATATTCTGAAGACAAGCACTGAACCAAGGCTTGTCTTGCATCCTACGAGTTAAGGATATCACAGGAGAGTATAACACAGGATCAAGCCCAGGCTTCATTATCAGTGCCTTTGCCTAACACAGTTCACACCGATACTTACTTCAAAAAGTAAAAATGTACAAGTAAGCAATACAAAATTAAAATCCCATCTGGTGTGCTAATAACAAAACATATAAATGTGGGGCAAGGTATAATGAATGCAATTCATTTCCTCACATGAAAGAATGACCTCCATAACTCATTGGAGATGCTGCCACTCATGAGTTATGGGTCATTCCTTTTCTGGTCAAAATGAATTTTACTGCACTGTCGTCTACAGACATGTATTTTTTCTCTCTGTGTAAATTCAAAAAATGGGGAAATGTAATCCACTGTTTTCTTGCATTATGTTCAAAGCAGATATCCCTTTACCATAACATTGTTTTAAATTAAATGGTTTTCATTAAGTGATAATATTAATCTCTCATATATTCAATGACAAGACTTTTGATTAAATAAAATGTTGCATTTATTTATGAAATATTAATACTGTTAATGAATTCCTTAATCAAATTTCCTGCATTTGCAATACGGGTTAAATCCTTTACTTTAATCAAAGCTTGTGTTATGCTAAAGAATATTTATTACAGCATCAATTTTATATTATAAAACTTCTATTTTAAGTTGTTTTAATTTAGCCATGAATGTTTTCTCTAGTTTAAAACTTGACACATGGCATGTTGTCAGTTACACTGAAAAAAACCCTATTTTTTTAATCCATTTTTTAAAAATAGACCTTGATTGTTATTTGTTACATAAGAGCAATGTTTACAAAATAAAAAGATAAAACACTTTTTTTTAGAGAATTTCCTCTGCCTGGGTAGCTGGTACTGAAACTAAAAAAAGCAATGCCACTAGAAATCAGGAGAATCCCTTTCATAATATTCAAGTTACTCTGTACACCAGTGGATTCTACGTGAAAGGAATCTTCTTTCCTCATATTTGATCTTCTGATACGTAAACTTTGAGCACAATTATAAAGCTTTTGTAGCAAGTCCTGCACTACTTCAGTTCCCACTGAAACGCATTCCTGAGCACCTGGGGGACCCTGGCTCCCTGTGCTGCCTAAATATTAACATTTTGGACTATGAAAATAGAGGCTGTTTGGATTTGAATGTGCATTTAAGTACAATTTGTGGTCTTCGGAGTGAACAGCAGAGTTTTCACATGGTTTTGCAGCGATTGACTGGCATTTCTGAGTGGGCTGTAAGTTCCTACTGGGTAAGGACATGAAGTCCCACTGATTCTCACTGTCCTTGTATCACTTAACCCTCTTCTTGCCACTGGGTGAAATTCAGTGGAAAATCCCATTGAAAATCAGTGGAATTCAGGGTTTCTTACGCGCCATTGGTGTTCAGCCTTGGTTTAGTCCTCCAGTATAGATGTGGTTTATATTCATTTTATATATTTTCCTTTCATGCTAACTAGATTGTGTGGCTAATTGAGGAGTATGGTTGGAGCCTGGCACTGTGGAAAAACGTGTTACGATAAATATGCGCTTATGCTTCTGAAAAGTTGAAGAACCAGGTTGTTTCTGCTATGGGTAAGATGCACGGCACCAGAGAGGTGGTGTCCCATGCAGACTCCAGTACCTATTCCAGACAGGATCTGTTCAGGAAGCTTGAGGTTAGCAATAACAGTAGTATTTCTTTCCTGACATGAGGCAGTTCAGGCAGGAAAACAGCTATGGCAAGTATCCATGAGGAGAATTATACTGGCAATATATGTTTCTAGGATCAGCTCCCTCATTCACACAGGTGTTATCTGGTCTGAGCTGCTTGTGGGGAATTTCAGTACATTGTTTTTCAAAATTCTTTCCCAAATTCAAGTGGATATCTGCAGCAGAAATATGCTATTTGAGACATTTCCTCTTTAGATCGTGCCGCTTCATTTCATGTGTCCCAGATAACAGATCTCTTAATAGTTCGTAACAGTTCCATAGAGTATATTTTAGCTGGCTTCTTTTGTAGGTCTGTTGATTTAACATCTCAGTTATCTCTGACAATAGGGATGGATTATAATGGTCACCTCAGGATTTAAGAAATCTAAGTACTTCGCAGAACAATAATTTCAAAGTAGAATCAATTTTGTTTTGTATTTCTCTGATATGAAATTCCAATTCCTGTCTTAGTGTGTAGTTATTGGTGTTTGTTTTCAGCTTTCTGCCTTTAGTGCCTTCTGGGTAGTGGAGAAATGGCAGGCTGGAAATGCAACAGAGAGATAATAACAGATCACTCCAAGGACGTTATCTGTTCTGCTAACCATCTAACATACAGCAGGGAATATAATATGACAATAAAGCATTTATCTTCTTCTTACTGAAACATTCATGGTATCAAAACAAAGTTGACTGTTGCTCGATGGACTAACATTACTTATCTCTTTTGCTACTGATAGTTACAGCTGCTATTTTTTTTCTGCTCTCAGACTGCAGGATTTCAGGAGATTCTGACTGAAATTGAAATTTTAGCTTTGATTGTGGGCTGCTTATGTCACGACCTTGACCACAGGGGAACCAACAATGCCTTCCAAGCCAAGTAAGTTTTCTAATTCTTATTACTTTAATTTGTTTTTCTTCCACAGAAGAGCAAAAGGTGACCAGGACAAAGAATGAAGAATTAATTTCAGGCCTCCTAGGCCAAGGCCAAGTATTCTTATATCTTGTATGTACTGTGGGACTATCCATCTTTATCATTCTCCGTTCTTTTGGATAATTGCTGGCTTGTCCTTTGTATCAGGCTGTAGATTGCGTTACCCCTTGTGAACTGACACCGCATATTGAAATGTGGTGCCAAATCTTGATGTTCTTTTCAGGCTGAGGTATTACTGATTCTGATACTCAGCCCAGGAAACACTGAAACTGTCTGTCTGGGTTGTTCTTGCTGGCTGGAATGCACGCTGTTAAGCAAAACATTGTTCAGCTATTAAGAAGACAAGAAAATAGGTAAAACTGAATTCATGCTTTCACAAAAACTTTCACACCAGTATAGGCAAGCATACATAAAGTAATTCCTAGCTTATGGGGTATGAAATCATTGCGGTCATGCTGGAGCTCGGATGCGTGTCATCCACAGCAGGTGGCTGGAGTAGTTGCCTCACCGCATACCCATCAGCTGTGGAGCGCGCAGGGTCCCTGGTCTGTACAAATGCTTCCTCTGTGGCCTGCCCCATAGCCTAGGCTGCTGCTTTCAGACATATTAGTGAGGTAGAAGCAGGTTTGTGGAGAGTTTGAGGGTACTTCTGCTTACTGTGGTGGTAAGGGAACTCCTTCAACCAAGGTCAAATTGTTTCCAAAGTCCGTGTTCCCTGACAATGGGGGGCAAACAGGAAATGTCCCCGGACAACATCCTAGCCAAGCTGTGAAATAAAGCTCTCAGACACAGAGAATCCTCCAAATCCCATGTTGTTTTGACTCCTCAGGTTCTCTACAGTCAGAATATGAGATCTTGAGGCTCTCTTGTCCTGCAGATCCTGGTGTGTGTTTGCAGCTTTGTCTGTTCTGCATTACTGCTAATCCTACAGCATGACAGGGAAGTGGTCCAAAGATATTTGAAAGACAGGGTGATGTTGTGTTAGCTGATTTTGTCCTACCTTTTGCAAAAATACTCTTGCAATGTGCGTATGCACGGGCTGCTGCATTTCTGGGGGCGAGTTGCCTCAGTGAACATCACTCAAACTGATGTTTCTGATATTTGCTAAGCTGCCACTTCTTGAGCTATTGGTGTTGCTGTGCAGTCTCAATGAAACAATGACACTGTCTGGATATTCAATCATTATAGCAAGGAAAATCAATTGCAGGGCTCAAAAGACAGAGCTCCTGGTGCAAAGGTTACCAAGCACTGCTAGATGCCTTTTTGCATCTGAGTCTTGAAGAGAACCAAAAAAGACGAGACAAATGGGAAGGAAGCTCAGCTGATTGATGTTTATGTTCCTAATTTACAAAAATGAGACCTAAGATTTACGTCCTGACCATTTTAGGCTCTGATTAAGTTAACCACTTCTCCACTGTAACATTCCACAACAGTATCTCTTGTGCAGAGGGATGGCTGGGTTAAAGGCAGAGGCTTCAGCATTAGGCTGCTATCACTTATAGTTGTTGTTTGACAGTGGAGTACAAAGAGGAGCCTACCATTTTACGGCTCCATAAAGAAATTGCTGAAGACATTTAACAAAAGACAAACATTACCACACATGTATAAAACATCCCTGAAAACAGAAGCTGTAGTTTTCATAACAGCACCTATGATTTATTCCTCTAACCTGACTTATAAATTTAAGCATCTCATTTTCCTATTTTATCTTCAGTGTTCAATACTGCTGTTCTGCGTGATGAAAGTTCAAGAGGTATATGATGGCGGCAATATCACAGTTGTCTGAAATTGCTCTGGTATATATCTCAACACCAAGTTCTCTGGGGATGATGTATCCTGGACATCCTTCTCTCTAATATAGCTGCTTCTGATAATTAAATAACAGTATGGTGCAGTTTTATAGTATATGCTCCTCGGAGACTCTTTGTGTTTGTCTCTGGCATAATCTCTTATTCTCATTTCTTTGGAAAGAAAACACATCTTGTCGCTTTAGGCTAGGTCCCAGAAGTGAAGTAATGGTGAACAGTAACTATTCTGAGAATCCAGTCCCATTCTCTGCACCTCCCAAAGATTCACAATTTTATAATTGTATTCTGTAGATTTTTGTTCTTTAAACTTAGAAAACCCACCACCTTCTTTGTGGACTTTGAAGCTAATTTTTTTCTTAGACAATAAACATGATGAGAAAATATATTCTAAAAAGATGCTAAACTTTACTTTTATATTCACTGCTCTCACTTGTGTTTTTTTACCTTAGTATTTTTTAAGTGCATAGTTTTACATACAGACAGAACCTCACTGCATTTGCAGGGTTTTTTTGTTGTGTTTTGTTTTTCTTTTAAAGAGTTTGTAATCAACCATTGTAAGCCATTGTGATTATATCTATTAAGAATTAAAAATAAAAAGTAGTAGCAAACCAGCCAGTCCTTACTATTGGTCTTTACTGCACAGCGGTGCGCCCATGCTGTTGCATCACTGAGGCACTTTGAAAGTTGCACTACAAAATTTAATGTAGTTCCAGGAAAATCTTTCCTCAGCTGGCGATATTTAGCAAGGTCTGGAACATAAATGCTGTGTATCTGGCTTTAAGTTAGTATTTTGATCTTATCAGCTGTCTCAAGTGTGTTTGCTGACATGGAGAGGGAGAATGTGGCCACACACTTTCGTTACTAAATTGTCTCTGAAACCTGCTTCATAAGCAGACGAGCAGTATTTGTTGACTCCCCATGTTCTGTTTCAGGAGCGGATCAGCCTTAGCTCAGCTCTACGGCACCTCTGCTACCTTGGAGCACCACCATTTCAATCACGCTGTCATGATTCTCCAAAGTGAGGTATGAAAGCATTACTATTAATCTCACTGTGAGCTGCTGGGCAGTTTCAGGCAGAGAAAGGAAATACCACACACGGTACCTTTTTAATGCCCTCTCCTTGAGGAATTATTTATTGGTTACCACAAAGGTCACAACTAGCGCAAAATTAAACAACTACAAATGCTGATCATAGATCCCAGAGATTATATTTGTCTCAATCAGTTAGGGGCAAGGAGAACATATCCTAATCATATTGTCAGCTTTTCTCAGTCGTCTTACATATATCCTGCTCAGTGGTTTATAGGTAGGCGAAACAAGCTCTTGCCTTTCCCCACAGGTGGTGTATTCAGAGTGTCACAGTCATCCTTCACTGGAGCAATTTAATTTCTTTGACAGTCTTTCTGTAATCAGTATTTTCATGATGGTTTTGCATAATTTTACTAAATGATTTTTTAAAAAAAAGACAAGATTAGATATTAGGAAAAAATTTATTACAATGAGGGTTGTAGAGCACTGGAACAGGTTGCCCAGAGAGGTGGTGGATGCCCCATCCCTGGAAATGTTCAAGGCCAGGTTGGATGAGGCTCTGAGTAACCTGATCTGGTTGGAGATGTCCCTGCTCCCTGCAGGGGGGTTGGACTAGATGACCTTTAAAGGTCCCTTCCAATCCTAACCATTCTATGATTCTAATATTGTGCTGTCCAAAGTACACTTTGCAGATAGAGACATAGTTCTTGCCTAGAATACCTAACATACCAGCAGTATGCAGCATGCACTCCCCAGAGATGTAGTAAGTGAGAAAAGTAGAAGGATGGGCACGCAATCCTTACAAAACAATGGATTTTTTTTTTCTTAATTTACACAGATAGGTTGTTAGAAAATGCATTCAGTATATATAAAAACACAATTGGATACTGTATGCTGATCTGCAGTAACTTTTGAAGAGCATCTGGGAATGTCCCTGATCACAGACAAATGGGAACAGGGTGATGGCTTTACCTCTGTGTACAGTGCCACAGAGATTAGTCATAGGGCTGTGGCTTTAGTGTTTGGTTTCTTGACATTATATTAAAAAAAGTGGACATGGGAAAGGACAGCACCAGTATGAGATTTAAACAGCTCAATCTGCTTACCTTAGCCTATCTTATCTAAAACGCAATACTAAAAGGAATTAAATGGCTCCTTATACTACCAGGGAAAGGCATAAGAAAAAGCAGCATTTGAAAGTTAAACAGACTGGTTCAGAACAGGAAAAATGGAAGGGTTTTTTGTTTGTTTCCTTGTTGTCTTTTTTGTTGTTTTGGTTCTCCACCCCGCCCCCCCCCCCCTCCCCAAACCAATGAGACTGTTCAGCCCCTGGAACAATATTTCCTGGGAGGTGATTTCTCTAGTTCATGTTCTCTATTCATCATGACTAAATGTCTCTCTGAAGACAGGCTCAAGACGTGGACAACTCTGTGAGAGTTTATAGCTCATGTCAGTATAGATGCTTTTCTTTACCTTTTCCAGCTTAAAAAACAAGAAATTTATGAAAAAAAAAAAACCACAAAACTTTTTTCCTTGTTATCTACTCCAGCTTCTTTCGGAGATGTAAAATGCTACCTGAAATGCAAGTCCTCCTCTCAGATCATTCAGGCAGCTTCTTTTCCAGGTCCTCATTTTTAGACCAGAAAACTAATCCTATGGGACTTTTATCCAACGGATGCTATTTGCTAATGGAACACAACACCCCCTAGTTTGGAATAAATGCAGATCTAGATCCTCCGATCTACTTAAAGACACACCAGCTTTCACCAGCTGAGCAGCTGGTCTCCTCTCCCAAATAATAGATCCCATTCACTGATGTTGATACTCTAGTCTGTCTTTGCTATCTAGAATGAAACATAGCATATTGTATTTTTTCTTTAGATTTTTATTACATTGGACAAAGCAGCTGTTTATTCTTTACTCCTGACATGCTAACCCCTCAGTATAAGTGATCTTGAGCTTTGTAGTGACATGATTATATACACCATGAAACCAAGTCAGAAAGGTGACAGATGCTATACAATAAGAGACAACTTGGTAAATTACCCTTGTTGTAATTCTTCTTTCTTCTTTCTTTGGTTTTAAAATTGTTTTTCATAAAGAAACTTTAGATTCTCAAATCCTTCTCAATATTTGTCTGAAAAAAATAATCCTATCATAGTCACAGAGAAGACCATCTTTTCTGCATGTCCTCAGACTATCATGGTTATAGCAGTCCTGTTGCTGGAGGAAAATTCTTGGGTTTAAGGGAATTTTAATCTTCCTAAGCAGTAGATGGCAGTGCATACTGAATGTGGGCATTACAGTGCTGAATGCCACCAAAATAAGGCTCTTGTTTACAAAGAACCTCATTGTTTCTATAGGTGATTAGGAAAAAAAAATGTGTAGTACTATTATTTATGTTAATTTAGATATATGTGACTGATGTCACAAAGACCACTTCTTAAGCTTACATTTAGAATTTACCATTAATTTTGTGTTTTTCAGCTTATTTTCTCTAGGATTTCATAGAGAAATTATAGGATGTCTGTCCCTCTTAGTTTTCAGAAATTCAATTACAAAAGGACCTTCCTGCTCTCAAATAGCAATATTAAATAATTTGTTGCCTTTCGTTCTGGCCATGGAGCACCTTTCAAATTCTTAATCCGTAATCCCTTAAAAAGTAGCCTATTTGGCCTACAAAAAATGTTTAAACTGTGTAAAGTTGTGGTTCTTTAGCCTGAGCAGGGAATGCTTGTACGCACTTTAAGCCAATGCAGTAAGGGGCAGCGTGAGGAAATGGGCTGTTTTGGTTGAGACGCTGATTTAGTGCCTGTGCTCCAACAGCAGTTTGTGTGCCTGCAAGCAGCAGCACAGATAAATCTATTAGGAACACAACTCAAAAGCTGCAGTGCACAGCTCCCCAAAACATCTAATAAGAGGAAAGATTGAGATGTATCCATAGTTTCTCCCCATAAACTGAGTCTGTGCAGGGTCAGAGCAAAGAGTAAATCTTTCCTCAAGAGGCTATAATTTCAGCAGAGTTTAGAAAAACATACCAGGTGCTTGATTACAATCGTCAGCTCTTCCACTCCAATGTAATCTCAGCAGCATTAACATTATTATTTTGTCATAGTTTTGCCATGAATCAGAAAGGCCTCTGTTACAAGGAAACAGTAGACTAGAGTTAGAAAACCTTTTAAAAACCTATATTGATTTCTAGCCTTTTACCTCTTTTATCTCTTTCATTATAGGGTCACAACATCTTTGCTAACTTGTCCTCTAAGGACTACAGTGACCTTATGCAGCTTCTAAAGCAATCGATATTGGCAACAGACCTCACTCTGTATTTTGAGTAAGTATTGGCATTTTTTCTATTTGACAAATGAAAATTCGAAGAACTTACTCTAATGACCTATTAAATACCAATAAGGATATATAATATGAGAAATTAGTGTTTGGCTGCGGTTGAAGAGATTTAGTTTAATACTTAGTATATCTTAGGCTAATAGAAATACCTCAAGTGTCCAAGTAAGTTGTTGTTTTAATGTGTAACATGCCTATATCAACAAAAAACAAGTTAATGCAACACCAGGAATCAGTTACAGCTCAGTCCCATAATTCTTCTGTCCATTTTGTGATGATTCTTTCTACGTGCCTTCAAGCATGTAGAAAATCAATGACATCTTAGAATTCTTTTCCACCATTTCAGAATTTCTAAACATGTATGCTAAGAAATATTATATTTAGTTACAGACCAAGCTGCAGAGGTAATGAAAGCATACACATTGCTGCTTTGAAGAGAAATTACACCAATTTGCATCGCATGAGAATAGGTCTTATAAAGCTTAACTCAAGAGAAGTATAATAGGATCTCTCTCATCCAGTTTTCTTCCTTTTCCTTGTGTGCAAATCAAATCTCTAAGCAGACTTCAAGTTGGTGCTATTTTATGTTTTTCAAATACTGTTAATTATTACTAAGCTTTTCCCAGTGAGAATGTGCTGGGAGCGTGTGTGTAGTTGGAAGAGTCGTGGTGTCACCATCACATTGCACTTTTGGCACCCCCCTCTCTGGCACATGCCTGTAGCTCACTTACAGGGAGAAGTGCTGCCTTCCCAGTCTTGACAATAATTCATCCTCAGGAATTATTTTTTTTTTAATCTCCATTAGGCTCCCATCCCAAGTGCTGGGTAGCATTTAGTAATGTTTTTCTCAACTTTTAGGGGGATATGCCTGGATTCTCCCTCTCCTTTGTGCTGATTGTTGATACCAAACCAAGTTTCCAGAAAGCTTCAGGCTAAGTCTTTACCCTGAAATTATTCAACTATCTATATCATACAGTTATCTTTAACTGTCAATTGTAAAAATACTAACTGGGATGCTGCAATGTTTGCTTTGTCTTTTTTCTTAGTATTTGGTTACTGTGCTGAGGGCTGTTTCTAAACAGTACTGGCAGTACTGATATTCTTTGTTTCCGGCAAGTCTATTCTCAGAGAGGTTGTATTAAAAAAGGGTTTTAATTGATAGTTTTATCATAAATAACTTCTAAACATTAGTCCATGAAGAAATTTCTGCTTGTTGATGAGAAAATCCTGAGCAGGACAAATAAACCCTTTTAAGCATGCTCTTTTTGAAGCTGTCTGTTAGGATTACTTGTTATCTGGGGGGCTGGTATGGCAGAGGAATTTGCTGACAGCTGTAAGTGAGACACAGGGACCATGGGAGTGTGTCAGTACGGGTTCTCCTGTCTCACCACAAATAACAAGTGCTGCAGAAATGTTTAGTGCTGTCAAGGAAGAGATGAGTGGCAGGGGCTGAGAGGGGAGGGCAGCTGCCCTGGCACATCCCTGTGTGCTCCCCCTTGGCCGGGATCCTGCAGCCCCTGGCAGGGCCTTGGGAGGGAACCCAGGCCAGGCCCAGACGTGGCAGAGCATTCTTCCCTACCTGCCTTAGGTTGAAAAACTACACAATCATGTTGTCTTTCTAGTTTTAATACAGAAAAATAATGTCCAGAAAGGGACATAAGCTGAATTTCAAGATTATTCCTTGCTTGCATAATTGATTTTTATGTGCTACATGAATCAGAAAACTTTTAGCAAATGAGGCCTCTTTACTCCGAAGTATTGATAATAAGTTATATTTTCCTCTTGTGTTACTATGATTCATTAATCAGGTAATTGTTATGCTACTTTACTTCCAAAAGTGCCTGAAAAACCCTATGTGAACAGATGTTTCCGCACAAGTATGTAACTTGTTTTTTCAGTTTGCTACATCTTCAGTATTTTTGTAGAGAAGGAAATTCTCATATTTGTATTCTTGTAATCATTAGGTTTAGGCATTCTCAAGTTCAGCTAGCAAAACAGCAACAAAACTCTAGCCAGAGCATGGCTTTATGACCTCCTCAAGGCACTACTTCTCCACAAACCAACAAAAAGATGACTGTAAAAGATCAGACGGAAAATAGACTTGATTTTAGTACATAATTCTAGATAATGATGTTTGTAGACAACACAACAAGAAAAAGCATGGAATCCAAACAAAGTTTCTGGAAATTCACTCAAATGATTTCTTTAGTCACTGGGCTGTAGAGCAATTGGATTTGCTGTATATGACAAGACCATTTTCCCTTCCAGGCAAAATACAACCAGACTCAATGTCACACAGAGACATTGCAAAATTATTATAATTCTGTTTATTTCTGAAATCCTGGCATATTATGTTTGGTTGATAATAGCAAACCTCTTCATTTTGGATACCATGCATAAGCAACCAGTAAGAAACACTGAACTGTTTCCTTATACATGGCTGCTTTCCTCAGGTTGACTCCTTCCTACACTAGAAATTCTCTGTGGAGTTGAACTACTACTTTGCATACATTTAAATGGTTTTCAAAGAAAATTCTTACTTTAAAGTTTTCAGCTTAACATAAGGCCTTGAGACTCACAACATTTTCAGTTACTGTTTATGGATCTCTATATTTCAAATTTGAATGCTTGAGGTTTACAGAATGTCATCATCTTGAGCTTTCAACTTGAAACATTCTTGCTTGTCTTTTGTCCAGCAACATGTGAATTTCCCAGAATATCCAGTACTTCAAAATGAAAGAATTACCAAATTTTATGTTGTTAAGACTGGGCACTGAAATACAGGATGCAAAAATCCACTGCTCACTCTCTTAGTAGAGTACGCAGTTGTTGATGATCTGCTCAGGATTAGGCTGATTTAAGGTTTAATGGCCAACTACTCTTGGCCATTAAAATTTTCATTGTTGTAATATTTATTTCCACTGAGGCCATGATGCTATGACTTTGTGTGAGAGAAGTGAATTTTGTTTTCTACATGTGTAACTTTGCATTGTACCAGCAAATTTTGGAAAGTGAAACATTCTTACATCCTATTTCGTTAAACATAGGGGATTAAATATCATTATGTAGTCCTTATATCTTTCTTTTCTAGTTGCTGTCATTAAATTCATTATAGAAAGGCCCTATAGTAGGAGTGACTGGTCATATAATACAGGACAGTCAGGGACCAGGCTACTGCAAAATGCCCCACATAAAATTCTGTCCATTGATTAAGGGCGATGTTCCTGGAAGTGTGCATCTCCTTGTGTATACAACCTGTACTGGCTGCCGTCAGACTGTGCTTTCAGTAATGACTGTTCAAAAGTTCAGTCTAGCTGAAGTAAATGTAGAAAATACAAGACTTTGTAAACTCTCTCTTATTGGCGAATCTCACTGTCTTCTATGAGACAGGGCACTGGACTGTTACTCAGAACATAGGTACTTGCTTTCCAGCTTTGATGTTAATGTGTTGTGTCACTCTGGGTAAGCTGCTTCATATTTTTGTACCTCAAATTCTGCTATGTCTGGGGCAGGATCTGTTTCATATTGTAGTCACACTGTGTGCAGTAAGAGCCACTTGAAGTCTCAGTGCCATAAAAAATTAGAGACTATGATGAGTCAGAATTTTGGTACTTAAAGGCACCAAACAAGCATGAGCATGTTCTGGCTTATGTTTTGTCCATCTTTGAGGACATATTCCTGAAGACAAACCATGGGACCAAGCAGGGAGACCTAGTTTCTAGTCAATAAGAACTACTAACTCAAGACATCTGCAGCTCCTGTGTCTCACTGTTCTGTTCTGTGTGCTGAAAATAACAGGAATTGCACATCTCTGAAAAACCCTTCAGGATACAGAAGTAAAAAAAAAACATTTTGCAAGGACAAGTAAAGAGAAGTGTGTATATATTTCAGGGGCATTTCTATTGTCTGTCTGTCCACTGCTGTAGCTGAACATTTTGTGCTTCCATGGAAGACTGAACATTTTGGTACCATTTATTTCCTTATCTGCGGAGACCATAAATACAATATTGCTTTTACTAGGCAACTCTGACATTGATAACAGACATTTATAGAACATGTTCGGAAATTAGTATGTTTCGCTTAAATGGACTGTCAGTGTAACGACTTTAACAATGATACATGAGGTGCAGTGATTTCACACCATCCAGAGATCTGTGTTTCTATAGCAGTGCTGCCCTGGAAGTGTCTTGTTTCCTTCTCTGACAGTCTGTTTTGTTGCAGGAGAAGGACCGAGTTTTTTGAACTTGTCAGTAAAGGTGCTTATGATTGGAATATAAAAAACCAGCGAGAAATATTTCGGTGAGCACTACTATTTCTTGTTTTCTGGTTATTTCGAAGTGTAGCCTATTTGTTTAAGGAATTTCATATATCACGGAGTGAAGACTTAGAGGAACAATAGAAGGTAGCTTGTTTTAAAAATATTATCCATGATAACAAATATATGGTATGATTTCTAAACACTACCAAACAGCAGGGCTGTAATCAGTGTGACCTCACCTCCTCCATTCCTATTTCTGCCTTCACACTCTGTCGTATTTTCTTCTCTTTCTCCCAGACTCACCAGTTACCGCTCAGCCCTTCCGCTCTTTCTCCAGAAAGCATCAGTATTCTGCCTCGGGACAAAAAGATCTTTCTTGTCCATTTCCCTCTTCCCTCCTCCTCTCAGCTGTTTTCTTTCACTGGCCATGCTTCTCTCTGCTTTTCCAGTCTGTACCCAGGAATGTGCAGATATACGGTACTCTTCTAGCCCTCAAGAATGATCTGAGCATGCATCCTATTGAAAACCTCAGACATTGTGGGTGGTTTGAGTACACTATGCTTTTGAGACAATAAAATATGTGCATTTGCATATGCATGCCTGATTATGTCTCATTTTATCTGAAATTTCATTAAAATTCTGTTTCCTTTTGCTCTTTGGACAAAACTATTGGCCATTTTCTATTTTCCATATCATTTCACCCATTCCTCATTTTAGATCCAGGCAATATATTTGATGCTTCATTTTCAGTGCCCTTGTTCTTCATTTAAACTTTCTTAGACTTTTATCTGCATCATGTACTGTACATAAACGCTTTCTACAGCTGAATGGTTTCTTTCTCCTAATGCATATAAAACATGGTTGTAGCTAGATATTAAACTACAGTGGAACAGTATAGCTCATAGTAAATCTTAAATTTTTATTGTAGATGAGCAGTAGAAACTGCTTAAGCAGTGTCTGTGATGCCTCCTGTGATTATAGGTTCTCTTGCTACAGCAGTCACTTACAAATAGGCATATAAATTAATCCAGTTTGCAGGTGCTATTATGTAATAATACCCTTACTTATATCATGTGCAGCACATGCTTTCTAGTATATCACAGGTATTAATGTAAGTAGTGTTAGAGGTATTGCCAAATTAGCAGTTACTCCCTTGCAATATTATTTCTTTTCTAGCGTGCAACGCACATTACCAAAATTCATCATCTGATGACCTGCAACACATTAGGCTTCCTAAGCACAATTGTGATGTAAAAGCCATGCTGATGGCTGAGATTTCAAACATGTCATTCTTTTCTGGAGGAAAAGAAGGTGCCAGGGCTGACATTTTATATATGTATTATTTATTTATGCAGCCAGAGCAGAGTTGTTTAGAAATCCAACAAAGGTTGATTCAGCTTGTATTGTTCATTTCTGTTTTTCAGATCAATGCTAATGACAGCCTGTGACCTTGGAGCTGTGACCAAACCGTGGGAGATTTCAAGACAGGCAAGTCATGATTAATAGCAGGGCTGGGAGGAGGCGGGACTGGCGGGACAATATTCCCAGGGTCCTGGCTTACAAGGGACCAAAACTGGAATCAATTTACAGCGGTATTAATGCTATAAAAAAATAGCAGGGGGTTTCTACAAGAAATGGTTTATTGCATAATCTTTCCATGTACACATGCTGGCAAGCAGCATGTAGGTACCTGAAGAGATCTGGCTTTACAACCTCTCCTCTTAATAACTTTTTAAATCCATATCAAAAAATGGATGGATTAAACAAAAACCAGCATGAGCCACATGTAGCTGTGCTTACTTGTTTTGTCCCAAAGTTTTCCTTGGCAGTGGCAGAATCTTCCCTAAAACAAAAATACCAGCAGATGATCTGCAAACTTTGATTAACATAAAATTTTCACTGTATATTATAAGAGAAATGTGTTCATTTTCTCAACACTGATGGAAAAAATTGCATGTGTAGTATAGAGCCTTTTTTAGCATCCTGTACTTAGAAACAAACAAATAAAAATTCAGGCTTCTGCTGCTGAGTTGGGTCTGGCATTGGCAAATAATTACAATGTGGGAAAGGAACCTCTCTCAAAAGTCTTGTTCTTTACCATGTGACTTTCCCTCTTCTAAGCATCTTTCCTTACTCAGCATCCATCCTTAATATTTCCTGTATCCATAATAATTCTCTGTCCTTTACTGAGGTCCAGAACAAGCCAGCAGAAGACAGGCTGTGTGGGGTTTTGGAGGAATACACAGCATCCAGGAGCGCACAGGAAACACCAGTGCAGCTGAGTGTGGCCAAGCACCTGGATGGAGTTGGATTGGCTTAGCAGCAAAGTGATAGTTAAAAAGATGGGGTGAAAAAGAGAAGCTAGGCCAGAGAACTGGTGAGGCAGGAGCAGCCAGATTTCTTGGAGAAGGACAAGGAAGTAACAGAAGCTGAAAGGGACGTACGAAAGTTGCATGCACATTAACTCAATAAAAAAGCATCTATGTGGTGAGGGCTGCAGCTCAGCTTGCAGTTTTGTCAGATGAGTCTTTTTTGCTTTTATAAGCAGACTGTGACAATAGTCCTTCTAAGGCTGTTGCTCTACTTGGCCAGAGTATGGTCACCTCACATGGAAATCTGAGAAGTTGCTCGTATCCTGCAGTGGGAAAATAAGTCACAAAATTTTTCAGTGCCACCTAGCCACAGCTGCAGTGTGTGCAGTGCCTCCTCATTTTTCCTCTTTAACCCAGTTAGCTTCTCCATTTTCTTTGACAGCCAGAATGTCAGGTAGGGTCTGTTTCCCGCGTTGTCAATCTTTGTGCTATGGTGCTGAATTAGTACTGAAGTCTCTGGCAACCTGTTTTTTTTTGTCCTTATCACTTTTGAGGTCTGCAGGTGAAAACTCCCCTGCAGCCTAGCATACCGGCTTACTTTATATTGAAAAATCCAGTCTGGGCTTGATTGAAACATTACCTGGTTGAGCAGAGAGGCTAATAAGTCCACAGAGGGAGAACAGGAAATAGCTGGACCTCAGCTGTGCCAAAAGGAAAAAGAAAAAAAAAAATACATTAAAAGTGAGGGAGAAAGAGATTAAATTGTATGAATCAATAAAGGCTATATGTAAGAAAAATTCAGGAAGAGAAGATAGAAACAGACAAAACAAGAGGGAAAGGGACACAAGGAGAACAGGATCAGAATAGCAGTGAGAGACAGGGGTGAGACTGTGTCTTGATTTTTTTTTTTTTTTTTTAAATACAGTATACTTGGCAAACCCTTAATTGCTGCTAAGTTGTTAAATTATTCCTCTATCTGGAGTATTGATCTAGAATTTTATTAGTGTGCTGGGATTACATACATTAGAAAGTACCAAACGGTGTGATAGCCTGTTTCAAGATTTAAGAGTACTTTATAACATCACTTCACCTACTTCCAATTTATTTTGGTACTCCTTATTTCAACTGTAACAAGCTTAGGATTTGTGAATGTAAGCAACCATGCAGTTGCTAGAGCAAGAAATTTTGAGATTTTATGAAGTGCAGGTTCTTGCCTTTGTTCACCCTCTTGTGCCTTGGTGTTATGAAAATACTTGGAAAAAAATAAGCAGGCATGACAGGAGCTTTAGGAATTGAATGCCATCTTCAGTAAGTTAGTTTCTTTTTTTTTTTTTTTTTTTTTGCATCTCAAATGTCACACATGCCTATCTTCAAAGCCCCACACATGAGAAAAGGACAGCATGTAAAGGCTACTGTGGCAGGATTTCTCACTGTTTGACTTCCTAAAATTCCTGTTGTTTCCATAACTAATTTTGTTTTTAAATCTTGTGTTCCTCTGAGAAGCACAAACCTCTGCTTCACAAAAGCCAGAAAGATGCATTCTAACTTCCAACCCGCCAGTTCTTGATTTTGATTCAATATGGTAATCACAATCTGATGTCATATTTATATATTCAGATCCTATAGTGATGACAGTAATGGGGAAAAAAAGTAAAGCCTAGTGAGGATAAAACCCTTTATGATTTCACATTAAATTAAGACAACAGAGATTATTAGTTAATTAAGTTTCTTTGATAAGTGAAGTTGTTTAGTTAAGGCAACAGCCTGTAAATACCCAGAGAGCTCTTGCACATTTTACAAAACATTTTTGTGGCATAATTGTGGATGCCAACAAGAAGCTGTAATTTTCTAGTCTGTTCTCAATACCTGAGCACAGTATAACTGAATTGAGTGCTACCTTGACGTTGCAATGTAATTCCCCCAGTCAATTCCTGATCGAAAAGGGCTGTGCGTGTCTATCAGCGGTTATGACTGCTTATACTCCCTGTATGCCCAGACCTGAAAACGATACAAACATGTGCCTGATATCAGTCATGTAAGTAAGTGGGGCTATTCACTTCTTTACAGTTAAGCACAGGCTGAAGTAATGGTCTGAGCAAGAACTCATTACCCTAAAATTAAGTAGCAAGAACTCTAATCTTTATCATGATTTATGTTTTAGGCAGCTGAGCTGGTAACCAGTGAGTTCTTTGAACAAGGAGACAGAGAAAGATCTGAACTCAAACTCACCCCTTCAGTAAGTTTTTACCATTTCTGAAATAGTTACTAACTTGAATAGAGTAAGAAAATATCATTGGGTTCATTCAGAAAAACTAACTGTGTTTTGTATGTAAAGAAAAATCTTGGCATAAATAAAAGTTCTGTCCAATAAGGATATGCATTTAGAGCCATATATAAAAGCTCTCCAGTCAACTCAGTCACTTTTGTATTGAGCCCTTTTCTCCATTTTCTGTACCTATTCCCAAGGTTATTCTGTCAGTTAAATTTCTAAGCAACAGATACTTATGGAAACCAAAATTGTCAGATTTACTTTATGCTGCAGCTATCTATGTCTATTTGATGTATCAAATGCTGAAAAGCATTTCTGTAGGTATACAACTAAGTAGAACTCTGTGATGGAAAGGATAAATTAGTATTGAGTGGAATATAGGCACATGCATATGAAGTGTCAAACTAGAAGAAAGAAAGAAGTTTCATAAAGATTTTCAGTGAACAATTTGAAGAGAAAGCCTTATCCAGGTTAAATACCTCAAAATGTTGACAAGCCATTATCTGGAGGCAATAGGAGAAGGTATTCTAAAGAATTTAACTTACAAGCTGTTCACAAATATGTTTATACTTCCAAAACTAAAAAGCCCATTCCAGTGGCTCAGACTTGTTCTCATTTTGATAATACTCACACGTGAGCCTGTGGTGATGTAATGAAGTCAATAAAGTTAAAAAACTTGTCGTAAATAATGCTCAGATACAATAAATGGCTTTTCACTTTGTATACTGTCAGAGGTTGGGACATTAATGGCTTTATTCCATATAGTAGTTCTGTGTGTACATCTCCTCAGAAAAAAATGGTAGCTATAGTCCAGAAGAGTAATCAGGCAGCCGTGGTATTCACAATTCTGAGACCAGCTCTAGGCCTGAATAACTGCAAGTACTGTTTCATACAATATGGATATAAATGCCTTTCCTGCCTTGTATATAACATTTTCAACATGTGCTTCTCATGCTAATGAAGCATAATAGGAAGTAATTTTATTTCAACATATACATTAATGCTACTGTCTTCAAGTAGCAATGAATTCCAGTGCAAATGGCCCAGGTCCAGCAACCTTAAGAATTATTTTAAGGTGCATTATCACATCTACATTTTGGACATATGTAAACGTGGTACAAGAAAGCCAGAGCCTTCTTCTGGACTCTGGTCTTCTGAAAGTCTGCATCCAACAGCCTAGACAGGTGGAAAAGAAGAGTGTATTGCTATAAATATCTTCAGTATTTCCTCCATTATAGGAGCCCTCTCACTTATCCTTTGGGCTCTACAGTCTGCACCAAGCAATACAGTAGTTTATGGGCCATATGTAGAATGCTTTGAAGCTATACAGCTTGAAGGAAGGTTTTCCTCTCTGGCCCTTCACAATTTCAAAAAAAAATCCAGAAAACTGATGTCTTAACTGTTTTATGTTGGGAGATAAGGCCAGTAAATAATCACAAAGTTTATCAGATCTAACAGCTGATGGCTAAGGGACAAAATCATGTAGAGTTTTACAACATTAATGAGAAATTTTTAAACAAGATCAAATGCTGATGTATTTCATGACATATCACTATGACAAGCCACCTAGACAGGTATTGCTGCTAGTTAGATAAGGGAGTTGTTAGTCAGCAAGATAACGTGATATTCTCTTATCTTACAACTCAGATTTTTTTTTTCTTGCTTTGTGCTTTTAACAATCTAAAAATGACAGGATTTTTCAAAATTATTTGAATAGGAAATAACAAAATTTTCCAAAATCAAACCCAAGATTCTCATTTAAGATCATAGAGTTCTTGAATCTTACCTCATGGTCTTATCTAGATACACTTTGTGATACCTGTCTATGTCAGAAAGAGCAGGCTACAACTAGAAGAATTAAACCAGACCTTTAATGTAACGTAATATGTATAGTCTGGTGTTTCTAGAAGGTAGAGAAGGAAAGTAAGTTTTCTCAGGAAATGTCAACCTTGAGGAGATGGGCCCAGAATAAGAACAGACTTTCCACAGAAAAAAGACAGAAAGATTTAAAACATGGTATATTCAGAAGGTTAAAAAAAAAAAAAAGCAAGCACGAAACAAAAGGCATTTGGTAAGTGGATGGGCCACTAGAAGGAGGAATAAAGTCCTGTAGGTGGAAAGCTGATGGACCCAAGTAGTCTCAGGAAGAGTATGGAGGAAACTCAACTCACGTTCAGACTCTGCAGAACTCATCCCCTTCCAGCCAATAATTGAGCCTCTTTAAATGTCAGCTTCGACATCTATAATTTCCTCTCTGGGGAAGTGCAATGAGCAGTGAGTTAGGCTGTTTGCAGAGGAACAAATTAATAAGTGCTCCCAAAATGGATCTGTTGATTCCCCACCCTTTGGATTCACAGACATGGCTGGTTCTGCAGAAGGAGTCTGTAACTGGGAGGGAGTGAGGGAGCCAGCCCAAATCCATCATTGTTCATTTTGCTGAGCTAGAAAACTCTATGTAAGAAAGGGAAATTTCTACTCAAAGGAATCTACTTTACATTTCTACAGGAGGCTTCTTACCTGCTCAGCTCCAACTGTGGAGCATTTATTTTGCATCACAGAATTAACAAATCAAATACATTCAGCCTACAAATTTCAAAACAAAATTGAAAAGAAACATTTTATTTTTCATTCCAGACAAAGCAGTAGGAAGACTGCTGCAAAGATTGATTATGGATTACAAAGTGTTTTGGTTGTGGGAATTTGATCATAGCTCCAAAGTGCTGGGTGATGTGTCTGTAAAATACTC
This sequence comes from Chlamydotis macqueenii, assembly GCF_036417535.1. Taxonomy (NCBI): domain Eukaryota; kingdom Metazoa; phylum Chordata; class Aves; order Otidiformes; family Otididae; genus Chlamydotis; species Chlamydotis macqueenii. The sequence goes on along the minus strand of NC_141561.1, from coordinate 24,886,435 downwards.
CAGTGTAATAAAGCATGACAGTTTTGTTCCCTTCTCAATTCAGGCCATTTTTGATCGGAACAGGAAAGATGAACTACCCAGACTGCAGCTCGAGTGGATTGATAGCATCTGCATGCCATTGTATGAGGTAATTTTTACTTGCTGCTCTTGCAGGGTCCAGAGAAGATTGTTCTTGCCTCTCTAGGCACAAGAGTTAGCTTACAGTGCAACCCTGAAGGCTATTTGATCCCTTATCTTTCTTTGACTTTACCAAAAGTCTGAATTCTATGCAGAAATCTTCAGATTCCCTGAAGGTAATAGTATCTGTAAACATAACTTCCTCTAAGTTCTAAAAGCTGATAGGGCAACCGTCTAGTTTATTATGTTTGAGACAAACTGATTCTCATCATGGCAAGGTGTGGAGCGCTCTGCAGAATGGTGCCAGAGCGATGGCCTTGTTAGGTGCCACAGTCAAACCTGTCCAAATATGTGTGACCCAAAGAGAAGGTCAAGGCTGAGCCTTTGCACTCCCTCCTGGCTCCTTTCCAGACTTTTAAGGGACACTCTAGGCCAAGCCCTTAAGGTCAGTGGCAAATGATTTGTGGTTTAACCTGTGTGCTGTTTAACTTGCAGTTTACTCTTTTAGTCATGCTTCTGCACAGACTGCTCGGCTGCATGGTGTAAGGTGTATAAGCTCTCAAGTGCTACTTTATTAAGGCTATAGATGACCAGAATTGTGCTGCTCTCTTTTTGGATTAAACCAGCTTGAAAATTTGACTTGTGTAACATAAGCTTCACCTTTTAAACTTCTCTCCGTTATCTGTATAGAAAGCAGAGCTATGCAAGCAGGATGATAAATGGAAAAATAGCACCATAGAAACTTAACCACCAATAATGGTGTCAGCCAGTCTTCCTCCTCCTCACTGAGACCACACAGACCACCTTATGCCACTAAAGACTGCCAGTTTGACCACTGATATCCGAGAAAACATGGGGATGTTCTCACTTTAGGCATTTTGAGGGAACTGCAACAAGTTCTGCCTGTTACCATTGCACCCTAAACTCCCTCACATCTCCAAGCAATGAATGGGTCAGTGATGATACAAAGCCAAGAGCTGGGAAGCAGGTATCAGTTCCCATGTTAACATTAAACTGATGAACTTGTGCCTGAATATAGCTTCCCTGCATACCAATAAAGATGGATTGGCAGTTCCTTTTCATTTTATAGACCAAGTATGTCACCAGTAGCATCGAGGTAAGAAGGATGGTGTGCTTCCTTGCCCTCTACGCTTTGTGGCATCTGAGGCTGCCACTGTGGCAGTCATGAAGTGCCTGCCCAGCAGCAAAGACAACAGTTGTGTGACATGGACAACAAGTGCTTGTGTAAGCACCAAGGTGGGCTATTGCTTTGCCAGTAGATCCTGTCCCTTTCTTAGGTCAGCTTTTGTCATGATGAAATAAACTAAAGATACAGCTTTCAAAGAAGTAAGGCAAAGCACGCACAGAAGAAGAACATAAACCTGTATTTTTTAAAATACCAAGATCATTTTGGATAATAAGGGGGTGGGGGGTAACTGACTTTGGATGAAAACTCTTCAAAAATTATGTTCCTTTTAATATAATAGTTCATATTACACTAGAATGTGTATTATACCAGAATTCGTTATTTGTAATAGCATCTGTAATCCAAAAATCTACAATAAGGCAGGAAGAGCTGATAATCAGCCCATCCTCTGCATGAGAAGACTACATCTGAGCACTAAAGCTCTGGTTAGTTAGCTCCATCTTAGCAGGAGATCGCTGGGGAATATATTCACATCTGATTTCCCTGCTTTCTGCCGTCTTTGCATCATGCTGTGCAGCTATTAGCCTGCTGCTCAACAACTTAAAAGAGAAACACCATCAAACCTGGAAGTCATTGCAGCACCAGCCTTAGGGGTAAACAGAAAACTTGATGTCATAGTATCACACTGCGGGACATTCTCTCTTCAATGTGAAGCCAAGTTTTAATTTTCATATCCAGCTTAATCAAATCTCAATACACATATCACATCAGCAGTGTATTCAGGCATTGTAAGTCCTCCATTTAGAGCTGACTGAACACTACAACTGTGGCCAAGGCCTAGATTTCTTTTTTTTTTTTTTTCCTCTTTCCAAATACATTCTTTAAAATTCTAGCTGATTATAATAAGTCGTAGGGTCTGCATGTGGGGATAGAATGGGTTACATCATTACAAATGCAACATAAAGAGGCAGAGTGGCAGCTGACAAATTAGTAAAATCTTAGAGGTACTTACATAGCTCACTAGCATACTGCTTATAAAAACCGTATGTTTGAAATAAACATTTGACGCTCATTTTGATATCAAAATTACAACATTAAACCACAGAGAACAAATCAAGGCTTTTGCATGTAGTTTTTTTCCACACAAGTGATTAGAAGTCCTGAATCCATGTGGGCAGACCCTAGCATCTAGAGCCCTGAAGGGAACTCTCTGGCAAATACATGTGTCCATACCAACGTGGTTGCTACAGCAGGACCTAATGCTGTGCTCTGTTTTATTTGACACCTACACAGCCAGTGAATGCTGAAAACTCCCATTAAAGTCAGACAGGAGATCAGCAGAGCCCCCTGAAATTTTCTTTGCTCAAAGTAGTTCCCAAGAACAGGTTATTCTTGGCAGCTGCAGACATCTGAAGTATGCAATACAGAAGGAACTTCGCTGCCTGGACTGGTCTGACGCCACCAGTGCCACTGACAGGACTATAACAAACTATATCTTCTCCACAGTCAATGCTTATGAGCTAGGCTACGTACCAGAGTGCCCAAAATGAATGTTTCATACTTAAAATAGTATATAAACTTTGCAGAGCTTTTTAGAAGGTTACAGCCTTTCTAACCCTATCTTTTTTTCTCCGATCTGAAACATTCTTTGGAACTTGAACAGTCTTCTAGGGAGATTTGGCTCTACCTCCTCCTTATGCATCTGCTCTGCTCTCTGCATCTCCTTAAGGTAGCTCAAGATAAACCACTTTGAGGTGCGGGTCTTCTCCCAAGTAAAGAAAGAATGATGCAGTCTCCTTTATTGGGGGATGTATATCACATCCCTCTCTTTACCTGGCTAGAACTGCACTGAGTTTGGCCCCTTCTTGTGAGAAAGTTTACAAGTGACTAGCAAATCCTCAGGATCTGTGCACCTTCCATTAATAATCCTGTTTGACTGCCTGTAGAATGCCTTTCCAACCCAGAAGAAAGTCAGATATACAAAATGTGCTTGATCATAAGCTAATGTGAAGCTTGTAGCTAAATATAGATATATAATGATAGCTGGGGATATTAAAAAAAAAGAAATCAGGAATTATACACAGCTAGCTTTCCTGTATCCAAGTGTCTAAGTCCAAAAACTTTTTTGTGTTTGCTCTGTAAGCCTGACTGCTGCTGGCACAAAGCCATGGCTCTGCTGCTCCCTTGCTCTCACCCACATCTACTGCTCAATGTGGGAATCAAGCCACCTTTGATTTCAAAATATCTTAGTAATCAAATCTGTTTCCTCCACACTGTAGATAAGAGGTTTGTAAAGCTCAAAGCTTCCCAGTTTTTTGTTCGTTGCTTTTTAATTACACCTGGGACATTATAATTTAATTGAATTTACTTTTTTGTTACTGTAGTGATCGCTGATCAGAGTATTTTTATGTGACAGTAGAGTTTTTGCCTTGAGTAGCAGAACAGCCATCCATTTACTCCAAAGGTCTTGATTTTAGGGGCTTTAGTTATGCTTTACTGCACCACATTTGCTCTTCATTCAAAAATGCCAGCAACAAAAGAGTTCATCGGTAGAGATGAGTAACAAGCTTATTAGAATAATAATTTCTAAGGAAAAATGCATTTTTGGAACCACAGAGCATTTCAAATCTACTAATGTAGCTTCAGTATGAAGTAATCATCCTCTTTTTTTTTTTTTTGGTAGAATATTCTATAAAGGAGAAGCATATACAACTAAAGCAGAAAATCTGAGACATCCCACTGAAAACAAAGCACTATGGTTACACTGACAGCTGTGTTCAGCACACAGAAAAATATTCTGTACCTATCTGGTCATACATGGTCATGTAATAGGAAACAGCATTTTGATCATTAAGATAAATTATCTCTCTGACCCTCCAGTAAAGAGACGCTAAGAGTTTCAACACCAACAGTTTTCTCTCCTGGACTCTGTGGTTTGTGTGTACCTAAGATAGGATCAGTCACAGATTTTTCCCAACTCAGATTAGATTTCTCTGTGGGGAGCAGAGTAGAAGAGTGAAGATCTTATTCTTTTTAATCATTATTTTTCTCACAAACAACATCAAAGCTTCAGCGATTCACACCAAACAAAAGATGCTAACAGAAGCCCAGCTCTGTTCACAGCATTGTTAGGCAGAGACAGTAACACTATGAATAGCAGGGCCAAAGGCCATGCACTCTGCTTCTGGGCAGATAAATACATAGTCAGGTAGTCAGTGACAATGACAGCAGCTATTTAAATTTAAGGGAGATGTCTTTGTGGAAGATAAAGCAGCTCACAGCGTTTACAACTTATGCGTGCCTGAGATTGCCCTGCTCACCTCTACCTTGGTGCTCCATTGAACTGCTCCATTTTAGTGCTATTTTTAGTGCTATTCAAGATTTTCTTGGGTATTGAGAGAGAGCTTTAAACATATAATAGTATCTGCAGAACTGAATTTGCATTACTCCATCCAAGATTCTAGGGGGAATCTGGGAAGAGTAGAACATTTATGTTTAGCCTAGTAAGTACTTTAAATGTTTTAAACAGACTGTGGAGGGACAGAGTTCTCCTTTATCATATTGTTTGATGTACTTAAAAAGAAATCTAATCACTCTGTCTACAACTCCAAGAGCTCTGACATGCCTGTCTTCCTATAGAAGATTATGCCTGGCCTTATAATTAAATCTGTCTTTAGAGTACGATGATGTGGTTGCAAAAGCATCTATTCTGCTTGTCAGCATACATTAAATGCACAGGGCATTGTAAATGGTAGAGCCTCTACAAAGCACAAAAAAAAGATACACAGAAATCTCCAACAATCATGGCTGCCTCTGTGCTTTAACTTCTTCAGTTCAAGAGTCAACTTTGACACCTGAATTGGATCTGGAATCACAGAGTGATTTTTTTTTTTTTTTCCTCCAAAAGAAGTCTATACTGTAGTTAAAATTACAAGGCAGGAGATTAACCTTTTAATATTCCTTTGCAGAGAAGGAGGAAAAGGTATGCTTTAAGAATCAAGCTTATACTGCTATGTCCTGCTGCAGCCCTTCCTCAGTTACCACTTCTATCCCTTTCCCTCATTCCTTCAATTGCAACTTTGCATAAGGAAATATTGGTAAGAAATTTAGGGTTTGGACAACTACTCTAGAAGTCCTGCTTGTCCAGAATGGACTGTATGGGATGGCTTAGTCCTCACTCAGGCAGGAGTCGCTGGATGCAGCCAAAACAATGACTTTTCCTTCAGATGTTTCTGTCCTCTCTACACAACCAGAACTGAAAAAGTTTAAAAATTATTTAATGAGGAAGAGTTTATCTGTATGAACATTTTGGAAATGGCTTGCTGTACCCACCATTCATCTACATTTAGAGTTGCTGGTGCAAAAGTCAGATCACTGCTGTTCTATTTTAAGTTTGCAACTACTCAGGGGCCAGAGATAGCACAAGGTAGTGAGCTGTTCACTGTGAGCAATATATAGACATTCCCTGAAATATGTTCACAATTTGTTGAGAAGTGTTAAAAAAAAAAAAAACAAACCCCCCCCAAAAAAACCAAAACAAAACAAAGGGGCAGCGGGGAGGAAGGGGGAAGCAGGACTAAGCTATTTGGAAAAAAAAAAGGAAAAAAAAGCGTTCACAGCAAGCAATTTGTTTAGCTCTATGTGATTCTCATTGAAATCAGCTTTTCCTATGTAGCATGTTGAGGGAAGAGGAGGATAACTTTCAATAGACCCTAAGAAATACCATGAAGATGCACACTATTGACAGGGCTTATTTCTGACATTTGTTTTGGACATGGAGAGTGAGAGAGAATGCATCTACGCTTCCTGGGACTGCTTGGATGACAAGGATTGGTAAGGCAGAAAGGCTCAGGATGCAGTATGTGATACACGGACTGAGGCTGCACAGACATTGGCAGATCAAATTAGTCTCACTTTGTGTTGAAATCCAGAGGGTAATATTATCCAAGGAAGAGCAGGTGCAACATACTCTGCTGTGTTTGTAAGAAATTTGCTTCACAGGAAACTTAATCAGGCCAAATGCCAGTGCTGGGGGGAGCTGGTAGCTAAGGATTAGATTAGGAATAAGGGTTAGTACCAGAAAACAGATATTTTGGCACTGCAGAAAGATCCTTCTGTAGCCTTGAAACAGGAACTCAACTAGGTTCAGCACTTTTGCTGCCTTGTTGCTTGTCTACTAATGAACCTAGAAGAGGCCACCCAGAATGAATTCTCTTGAACCTTCAGAAAACTCAGATACTGTGACTGTATTGCAACTGCCAGTAGTGGAATAAGCATCAGTAAACTGTTCTTACCTCATGTCCTTAACCTAAGAACCTGCTACTTTTGTACTAACAGAGAGAAAAGATGAAGAATAGCTATATAAGAAAGAAAAAACAGGAAAGGAAGAAAGCAAGCTTTTACTTGCAATTCCCTTCTCAGTCACTATTTCATAGTGTAACATAGAAAGGCACAGTTTTGGTAGTTTCAGAGCAAGAATTTTTGTGTCTATGAGTATCACAAGCACCTTTTTACAATGAGCACAAAGATCCTGATCCTCTTTTTGTTTGTTTGTTTCCTGAGACCAGAGAGGGATTCATTTTGCTTTAGGAAATTAAAGGAATATTATTTTTGCCAGGATTTTGTAATTTAGTAAGATTACTGATGAAACATTGTATTACTATCAACAATTTTAGGAATTTACGAATTTTACCAAATTGCTTAGAAGATATAGCAGAAACAAGTACTTTTTCCCTTCAAACAGAGTAATTCAGCTTACTTCTCAGATAGTCATCTTATGCCAAAAAGGTCTCAACTGAAAGGATGAATCAAAGATATTTGAGAGAAGATAGAAAAGACAACATTTGCCATTGACTTTAATGAAGCTAAAGGTTCACTAAAAGGCTTTCAGCCTGACGTGTGAGGGAAAAAAAAAAAAAAAAAAAAGAGTGAATAATTCATAATACTGCAGTTTCTGTTGCTGTTTTATTTAGAATTATCTGCCCAACATGTTGTGAAGGACATGCAGTCATGTATGGTAAGGTGTACAAAGATCTGAGGAAGTAGATTGAAAACTTGGCAGATAAGGTAGAAGAGATAGCCAACAGAGGGAACTCAAGTTGTACAGCAAATCTGAAAGAAGATAAATGGATAATTTAACAGCCATTCAGTTTTCAAGAAAGACAAAGCACAAACTACATTGCCTCAGAAAAGGACTAGAAATGATGATGGATGAAATGCTTCAAGTAAGTGTTTAACACAACAGAATCACAGTTGCCTGCAGAATTCCCAGCTGAGGGCAAATTCAAAGAACTAAATAAGGATATGAAACTGATACAGTTTGAAGAGTTTTTCAAAATCCATTTAATAGCAAGGCAGAAGACATTGATCAGCTGCTTGGTTAAAATGTTGAAAGAAAAAAGAGTTAGACACCTATCTCTTGCATGCTTTAGACATAGAATCAAAACTATAAACAGCAGAGCCAAGTAAGATAAAAAAAAAAAAACCACAAAAAAAACCCCACCATAGGATGGTTTGGGTTGGAAGAAGCATTTAAAGGTCATTTAGTCCAATCCACCTGCAGTGAGCAAGGACACCTTCAACTACATCAAGCTTCTCAGAACCCCGTCCAACCTGGCCTTGAATGTTTCCAGGGATGGGGCATCCACCACCTCTCTGGGCAACCTGTTCCAGTGTTCCACCACCCTCAGTGTAATTTTTTTTTTTCCTTATATCAAGCCTGAATCTACCTTCTTCTATTTTAAAACCATTACCCCTCATCCTATCACAACAGGCCCTGCTAAAGAGTGTCTCTCCATCTTTCTTATAAGCCCCTTTTAGGTACTGGAAGGGAGCTATAAAGTCTCCCTGGAGCCTTCTCTTCTCCAGGCTGAACAGCCCCAACTCTCAGTCTTTCTTCATAGGAGAGGTGCTCCAGCCCTCTGACCATCTTTGTGGCCCTCCTCTGGACCTGCTCCAACTAGTCTATGTCTTTCCTGTGCTGAGGGTGTTGTTTATGAAATAATAACTTTTCCTCTTCTGAGCAAACCGTTGGTTTCATAAAATTATTATGAACAGACTAATAATTTGCAACTATAGCAACACATCAGTTGAGCTACTTCAGTAGTACTCAGTCCTTCAGTATTATTCTTTCCCTTTGACAATATAGCATGCTTGATATTGGTCAAAGCACTTTTGGTTATCAGGAGTACTGTGCCTATTTTCCTCCCTGAAGTACCTGCCACATTCTACCAGTGGAGAATATTAATTTATAATCATCCCTCTATAGTATGCATGCTTATTTACAAAGGAGTGCAGCATTATTCTTGCTAGTGTACCATCACCTGAAAGAAGCATAACACTAATACATGGTGGAAGAGCTGAACATTTGTGCATGTATTAGATCCCTTTCCAGTCACAATTTCCTTCCTTCTGCACTGCTAACAATTTCTGTAGACAAGATAAAAGAAACTGTTGTTTTATATCAAGGAAGTTAGTAGTATATTCATTCCATCTATTTACATCTTTAAGGATTAGAAAAAAAATACCATGGTAGAAACGTGAAAGTAATGCACAGAGGCATTATGTACTTGACAACCTGGACCCCTCCTCAGTAAGCCCTTGAAGGAATAAACAAAGTCTCCTTCAACTATGAGGAGACTGCAATAATTATTGGGTTGTTGTTTTTTTTTTTTTCCATTAACTCAGCCTCCTCCCAAATACAATATTTTTTTTCTGGAACATAATGATTAAATATGGCCCTGAATCAGTAGGGCAAATAATTAATTCATATACACACAGAGTCAAAGGTTCAGAGAAGTTAATCCCTGGATCTTCTCTGTATCGCTTTATCATCTGCATTCTACCTATAGAAGGTAGAATTTTAGCTTTGTTTGTTTGTTTTAGTGCATGGGCATATATACAGAAATACTTTTGGATTTTCAAAACAACTTCCATCAAGTATTTGTATTATGAAGATCAAATCTGTGGATGACTGCAGTACAGGTTCCCTTTTATCTGAACTAATCTGAAGTTCATGGACTTTCAGATAGATGGCTCACCTTTGGCCTATGTATTCTCACACGAAAGCCACTTCAGCAAAACTCAGGAGTCCAATTCAGCTTTGCTGTAACTGGTCACAACTCTCTTGACTTCAGCAATGCTTCATATGCTTACACCAGGTCTGAATTTATCCCTATGGCTTCTCGGTCACTAGTCCTCCCTTTCAACTCAGAAACTGCCTACATAATAAAAGTGATTAATTACAAACCACTGGGTTCCAAAGTAGAGTGAACACTGAGACCTATAACTTTTTGATATGTGCTCAGTCATAAAAATGAATTTATATGGTCTTATTCTGTAAACTCACTTTACAAATATTAGACCTGCAACCACACTTCCATGAGCGGTAATTTTGTCAAACCTCCTAAGTTAAGCAAGGTCAGAACTGGTCAATATTTGGATAAGAATCTCTGGAGGAGGGGAGGAATATACATACACATACACACTCTGGAGATGCTGCAGCGTTTGTAAGTTAGGGCTTACCATGGTCCTCTTTAAAATAATTTCATATTAGTCAACAAAATGTTGTATTTGCTTTAGCAGTACTTTAGACTCTGGCCACATCCATGCTACATCTTAGCTGTTTCAGGTAACAATCCTTCCCAGAGATGAACTCCTCTCCCCCTGCACCACCACTACCCTTCAACCTAGGAGGGCAGATCTACCAACAAATGCCCCCACTGCTACTCATCACCCTCCCCCTGAAGGGGCTTGTTGTTACATCTACTATTTCTGCATTCTCTGTGCTCTATCTAGCAAAAATAAACCTAAAAAATAGCTCTCTCTACCCAATGGAGAAAGAAAAAAAAATTCTCCCCTCCTTACCTTCTCCCATAAGTCACTTTCTCTGAGTAGTAGCTTACGCTCTCCCCATTTTGAGCTCTTCCTTCAGGCAGCCCTGCCCCTCTCCCAGGTGTGTGCAATGTACTGCTGAAGTGCCTTTAACCTTTTCTTCTACTGGAAGAGCTTCTCTGTAAGAGGAGCTACACCTTGTGAAAGGATGCTGTGGGCAGAGCAGTACATAGACGCCTAAATTATTGCAGGTGGTAAGAAAAAGCCAGTGCTACACAGTCACTTTCTGAAAAACAGCTCAGTTATGCATTCAAAGCAATACATGGATGCAGAAGGGAACTGCAGACTTACCTGGCTTTTCCTGATACCAGAGGCCAGCATGACTGCTCTTCCAGCACCCCATGTCACTCTACGATTAAAAACAGTTTTTACAGCAAAGGGGCTGAAGTGGGAAAGGTCGCCAATCCAGTACCTACTGCTGTGTAGCAAGGCAGCTGAATTACAGTGTTAGGACTGCAAATGGGCACTGAGGTCCCAGGTGAGAGAGAGAGGAACTCCCCCAGGTGAGGGCTTCCCTCGCCCCCTGAGGAAACAAGCATTTCTGGAGCAATGACTTTATGTGGTGGTACCTCATGTCAGACAGCTGTTGAAGACCAAGCCTCTTCCTGCTAAAGCAAATAATAAAATAGGGGTTAAGAAGATAGATACCAAATGAGACAGGTCACTAGCAAAGCCGCTCATACAAGACGTGCATCAAAAATGAGCAGTGGCATGGAGGCACAGTACATCAAGTTGTTCTCATGCAATAAAATGGAAAGTAAAAAGTGCAGCCAGGAGGTAGAAAACCCTGACTAGGCTACAGCCAAATAAACTTAAATAGCTTTGGGAATAAATTGGTGGTTTAATCCGGATCAGGAACAGGTGCTATGAATGTAATTCAGTAAATGGTCGAGCGCCTGCCAGAAGGGAGAAAAATGTGTTGCTTTTGAGATAATTTCCCAGAAGCTTCATAAAAGAAAATTGATTACTGGAGTTTAATAATTAAAACAGGGCCAGATATATAGTAATCAAATGAGTTTTTAATTACATCTCCAGCAGAAATAAAATCCAACTTGTGTACTTGTACCAGAGAAGTCCTAGTGAAATGCTTGGGTGGCTGGAAAAAAATAAAATAAAAGCTAATTTCTATAGGAATTATAGTAGTTGGTTTAATTAAAAGACTAGATCAGAATGAGAGAGTCCCAAAGTGAAAGGATGCTAAATACAGAAGCAGTGGTTTAAACATCAAATCAATGTCTGAATAAAGACATTTTATGGACCAAGTGCAAAATTTGCACTGTCAAGTATCCCTAATCTAAATTAATGGGTAACAAATTAAAGTTTCTTAAAATTACTCTATATATTTTATAAGAATTTCATAGAATTAATTGCTTTTGCTATGGTAAAACTGAATATTAAAGACATGGTTTATTCTTTCTTAAATACTCCTTTTAATTTATTCCATCAAAGTTAATGTTCTTAGTTAGCCACTCCTGTTATTTATACCTGGTAACCTCTGTTGCACCCAGGTTATTACATTCTGTAATATGCACTGAGGTATATATTTCTAAGAAATATATATATTTCCTTTTGGATTCAAAATGCGTTTACAGCTTATAAAATACATCAATTACAGTAGAACTCTGTGGGTGCTTCTTGAATCTACTTGGGTTTCTGGTCTCTGCTGTAGTTGATGCGAAGCTAATTGATCTGAGCAGCTCAAGCACTCGCAGTCCTCCAGGCACTGTAGGTGAGAGGGCTGTCTCCTACCAGAAGAGCATGGCATATGCCTGGCCTGGGGGGACAGCACCGCGGTAGGCCATGCCCAGACCTCTGTGTTTGCTCCCTGGCACTAGGATTGAAAACATCATGGTCTCGTGGTCAGTCTGGGCAACAAAACAGTACGGAAAGGATGCAGACATAGCCTAGAGCTGCACATACTGAGAGACAGTCCACTGTCCCAGTGAGCTCCTTCTCCGCTGCGTTGCCTGTAGCAGATATAGGTTGCTGGTATAGCATTTATGACAGGAACAGCCTGTACTGCATTTTGCTCTTACAGATCCTGGGGCTGATGGGGTGTGAATGCAGAATGCCATCTTTATGCCTAGAGGTGTTTGAAATACACTGATTTTTCAAACACTGACTTGGTTTTGTTGGGTTTTTTTTAATCTAAAGTGTATATTGGAAAAATACTTCATGAAAACTTTTTCAAGATTTAAGAAATACCAGCAAGCTTAACTGCCAGTGGATGGATACTGGCTTTGCGCAGAAAGGATTTGATAAGTTGTTGTCCAGAGTTGGATATCTAATGTGTTACCTCTAGACACCGAGTTGGCAGTGGTAATGCAGGTGCTAATGACAGCGACAGTGAGCTTTTCAGGTGTTTTCAGGTGTTTAGGATGTATTATTGCCCCTCTGTTTTGGACTCTGTCAAATCAGGTTTGGAGAATACAAAATGGTCTGAAATAAAGAGCTAAAAATGGAGAGCTCTGAGGCACAGTGATGGGAATATAATAAATCCATTCTATCAAATGAGTGACCGTCACCAGCGAGCAATACTGTACGTGGCAGAGACTGCAGTAAACTCTGCCTCTTACGCCAGGCCTAAGATTGCAGGATTATCTGCCCAGTTTATGCCATATTCTAAGGAGATAATTTAAAGCGGATTTGCTTGCGAGTTCTACACAAATCAGCTACTTACTCATGGCATGATTTTTCAGAAGTGCTGAGCATTCATATTTCCTACTGAAGTCAACTGAAATTTCAAGTTTTCATCACATCTTAAAATCAGGCCATTAACCCTTAATTATCATATAATAGCTCAATTAAAAAATCTACCAAGACTTACTTCAGTAGCTAACCAAGCTCCCATGGCTTGCAGACTAGCTATAAAAAAATCCAGTTCTTTAGTGGTGTCTGGGCTCTGGGGACCATTTAAAGTGGTTGCTGTTAACCCTGCTATGCAAAGCAAATAATGAAAGTTATCAACTGCAAAGGTACCTTCTTCCCCTTTCCCTTCTTTTCCTTATAATTTTCTGCACTATTAGAAAAACTACTTTTGCTGTCTTCTCTGTCATTATTTCTTTTATCTTACACCAACCCTTTATTTCAAATGACAAATGTATACTTTCCATGGTATCAGAGAAAGCATGATACCCAGCTCTTAGCAAAACCTTCTAATCAAAGGTTTTTGCTTCTTGCTAATCAAAAAAAAAAAAAAGCTGTAAAAGAGTAATACTCCTCTGTCCTAAAAGAGCACATTACTTGACCGCTTGGAAGGGAACTGGTTAACCCTTTCTTCACATCTGACTGCTGCTGTTAATCAGCTTCTGTCTTTAATGCAGGGACCAAACACGTGAAGCACTTGTGGTCTTTCCACATAAGCATTTGATACTAAAGGGGATGGTAACATAAATTTCCAGCAAAGATGTGCAGGGATTATATAATTTGGGGGCTGATTCAAAGCCAGCTGAAACAAGATAAAAGATTCTTACTGGCTTCTGTGAGCTTTGCACTGGGCATGTAGAAAAGAGGTGATTTCAGTGCAATCTAAAAATAAAACTATTTTTTTTCTTTATTTTGAGGACACAGAAATTTATTTTTTGCCAGCTTTGGAAAGCACAGTACAGTTGTGGTTTACTCATCTATAGGAAATAAGAATCTACCACTAGGGAGAACCTGAAGGTTATTTCAGCTTTGTCCAACTTGTCATCCAACCAGTGGACCTCCTGCTCACGGGTGTCAGCAACCAGATAGCCTCAGGCTCTCGGGGGATGCATCAAAAGGACTGTCTTTAAGGATTACAAGATGCTAAAGTAGTTGAGCAGCAACTCTGCCACCTTATGTGCTTTTTTGACATTTTTGGTGGCTTATTTAAAGCCTCAGGTAAAGCGAGTCAGACAGAGATCTCAATGGGAAGGACAAGCTTTACCTACACAGGAGTTTACAGCTGGGGGCAAGGAAGGTGGGGACATGGTGCAGATTAAACTCTTTTTACCTTGTTACTCCCTGGACTGTCTGTCAAAGGAGTGGAAATATTGTCAATATTTTTCCTCTCATCCTCTTTTTTTTTTTTTTTTAAATCTTCTTCCAGTGTCTAGTGAAGCTGAATGTGAAACTGAAGCCTATGCTGGACTCCGTGGCAGTAAATAGAGGTAAATGGGAGGAGCTGCACCAAAAAAGACTTCCTTCTCAGGCGGCATCCTCGTCCTCCTTTTCCTCTAGCTTTACCATGTCTCTCAAAGACATAAATTAAGCCTGCAAATGTCAGTGTCACTTTACGATAAGAGCTGTCTGAAAGGTTTTCATAAGCTTAGGCCCACCATTTTTTTATTGAATGCTTTCACAGACATGCTTAATTGATTGGATATTATCTTGACGGCAGCATAGTTTGCTTTTACTAGGAGGCTTAGCGGGACTGAAAGGAAGGCCTGCGGTGAGATTGCACTGGAGCAGCATGGAAGACTTAGCACAAGAAGCATTCATTCAGCTCCACTACATTTCAACTGCTGCTGTAAAAATCTCTAAAGCTGACAACAGACTGAAATATAAGAACTTACAGCTTAATAAAATTAATAATACAGAGCAGAACTGGGATGCAAGCTGGTCAATTCATATGCAAGGAGCTGCAGGAAAACAGAATAGTATGTAATTACATTGTTGTTTTGCATCTCTTCAGTACATGTTATGAATCAATTATGCCTGCTTTTGTGATGTTCCTCTCTCACTCTTCCCTCCTCTTGTATGCCTGAATGTTCTCAAAAGCCTGCTTTGTATTCTAAAGAAGTATTTTTTTACAACAAAGCTTCTTAGTGATTGATCAGGGCCTTTAGAATTGCCTACCTTTGCTACATTTAAAAACAAACTTTATTATCTTTAAAACGCCAACCTGTCCCTGCTTCCCTGAGAAATTCATATTAAGAATGCAGTACATTTCTCAGCAAGAGGAAGTTTGCATAAAAGCAAAATATTGCATGGTAATTTTAGAGGTGGGTTTTTTTTTTTTTACTTTAAAAGAAATGCTCTAACACATTCATTTTTTTTAATTACAGTGTCCCCTAAGGAAAATATTAATGGGCTTTAATGAAAATAGAATACAATAGAAAAGGAAATCTGTTGCCTTGTGCTTCAGGTTTATATTACATTGATAAGTGGACCATGGATAAGCTGTTCTAGTATAATTTCTAGTTGAAATTAATACTTTTAAATGGTGGAGAGGAAGATTATCATCATACTGGACTGACTACCTCTTACTTCTCTTGCAGTTCTTTCAGTACAATTTGAGATGCTGTTGTTACAGCTAGCACAGTACTAATCAAGGCTCACATGTAGACATCTGTCGCAGAGGTGTTCATAAAAATCTAATCAAACATGATAAGTTGCAAAAGCAAACGTGTCTAGTTCTGTGTGATGGTGCCAGTTTTGCCTGGAAATTGGTCTCTTTCTATTAGTGTAAAGACCACTATGTAGCAAAACCATGATTTGTGATTTGAGGGTGCTTTCTCGGCTGCATGACCGGACACAAGAGGAGTCATGTTGCAGTGCTTACGATTTCTCATTCATAGGGGAAAAAAAGCCTTTGTACTCCATGAAAAATGGGATTCTAAATACAGGGTTGTCTGGCAGCAGAAATTAAAGCTGAATTCAGCTTAGTTTTACACCTGTGCCAAACTCCATTTAGTTCAGTGGAATTACCTTGAACAGGCACCAACTTAATGGAAATCAGAACCTGGCCCAGCTGACCAGATGCTAAAAAGAGCTTTCCTCCTTTCTAAGGAAAGTGAGTCATTGGTGCCTTTAAAAAGCTGACTACATCTGTCTGACAATCAAACAGAAACAACAAATCTGCTGATCACTTCTTTAAAAAAAAAACACAACAAAACAAAAATCCTCTGTGCTACTAATCATGTGCGCAGGAGAATAGCTGGAAATTTCAGTACCATTGTAAGCCAATCCGTTAGTACCTAACGGAACCACATCGCTTTCTGTAGCAGAAAGAATCAGGGAAGGAGCAGAAATGCAGACTGCACAGCAGCGAATAGGTGCACCAAACGGAAATGTTTCTGCTATTATTTTACCACTTCTTTCCTCCCTGAATAAAGACAGATGCAGGATAGTAAGCAGCAAGCCATACAAAACTTACAACGTGTACCTTATGGGAGAAAGAGATACTAGGAACTGACACAGTACTGCTGGAATTCAGTTTCCTGAATTTTGATATTGCATATTGCTAAGTATAACATAATTTATAGCACATACCCTACAGCTTCCCCCAAGGTTGAGTCTCCCCTCATTTCCTCTCCTTTTTATTGGCTTCAGTGCGCTGTTGCCCATGGCAACACCCACCGGCAGGGATGGGGATTCAGCACCATCGCAACCTGATACACAGCTGAAGCTCTAACAATGTCAACCATCAATCAAGTGACTGTTTGTAATTGCCTCCATCTATTTCTCCTGTCTTTCGGTATCTTTGCTATTGTGGGTCAAAATTCAGAAACTGCTGACTAATGTTATGGTTCTGTTCCTCCATCACAAGGAAGAAAATGAGGGAGCGTGGCTAGATCTTTATCAAATTGTTCTCAGGCAAAACAAAGCACCCTACTGAAACAAGGGGGGCACCGTAGTGCATCTCGGACCACCATTTGGTCTCTGAAAGCGATACAGCGCAATCTTAAAAAAAAGCAACCAACCAACCAAAAAATCTTACACTATTTTTTTTTTAACACTTAGCTTAGGAATCAGCAAAAGGCTTGCATTTTTGAGAGAAGGAGAAGATTCTTTGTGGAAGCACACAGTACAGTAAAGAAACATATTCCAAGTTTCTTGTATTTTAAGATGGTGGAAAACACTTTTTAGCTTGTGGTTACAAGCTTGATAGATAGAAATTGTATCTGCTTTCCATTATTTGTGACAGGGAAGCATTTTCCCAGTATTTCAGTCCACTTTGCCAAACTCTCCCAAGATATACAAGGGAAAGATGACTGTGTAGGTTATTAAATCGGCATTCTCTCTCTTTTCCTTGTTTCCCTGCCCATTGCAAAAGGAGAGATTAAAACCCAATGAAATCAGCTTAGTTCTGCGAGTGTATATAAAACACAGGTCCACAAGAGGCAAGGATGAATTAGAGGGCATGTGAGAGGATGGCAAACCCACCATTACCCAGGACTGTGCTAGTAAAGTGCTGCTTGGCCTTTCTCTGGAGATGCCCAATACATCTGGTCTGCCTCAGCAACAGACAAGTCATCCCTTATTTGCCCTAGCTCTTAGGGGAAATTTGGCCTTCAAGGAGGACTCTAGTGTTTATAATTCCAGTGCTAAAATGTGGGGAGCACATGGACCACCAGTAGGGTCACAGGGGCTTCATTCTCCCCTGAAGTTGCTTCAAGCTGGTTTAACTGCAATGCCTTTTTCTCTAGATATCCTACTGACAAGTGCTAACTGTAGCCTGAATTCAGTTAGGTTTCTTGTCTCATGAATTATAGAGCATGAGGTCTCACAGGAGCCAGGAGAAGACCTGGGTCTTCATCCCCATCCTCAAAGATAATTCAGACCATGCAGTAATTCCATGCAAGACTCGTGCCTGTGAGAGTGCTTACCAAAATCAACCTTTCGTCACCAAAACAAAACAAAACAAAACAAACATAAATGTGTGTAGGTTAATCAGGAAGGAGCCTGGCGTTCAAATCCTACTTGATTTGGAGCAGGCTTTTGAACTGTGGGTGCACCTTCTCCACCAGCCTGTGGGGAGTCACAAGAGCAGGCTTGTCTCCTGCCCTCCTGACGAAGCCCTTTACATGTGCTCAGCAAGGAGATGGGACGCTCGCTAGCTGCAGCCCCAATTTCTGCTTCACTCCTGGAGATGCACAGGGCAGACAGGCTTTGGTGGAAGCGCGCAGGAGGGGCTCGTATGTACATCTTCCTGGATTAAAGCCCTCCCGTGCAATGTGACACTGTGACCCCACCAGAGAACCGAACACTGTTCAAGGCAAGGAGCACCTGGGGTAGGGGCTCTCCTGTGGCTTAGACAGAAGAATGGTTCCCCACCTCCTGAGAATAAGACGTCCAAGAGGTGTCTTTGGCCACAGTTTGAGTAGTAAAATCTGACAATTTCCTCTAAAAGTGCCCCACCATTTTGCCTTTCTCCCAGCCTGGGACCTACAGGCAAAACAGAACAGCTGAGATGTAGACATCTGCTTCTGTCAGGACACAGTTTCGCTCCTGCCCCAAAGTGGAATCACACAAGGCTAGACACCAGTAGCTCAGAGAACTTTAAATGGGATGCCTCATGTGACAACTAGACACTGAACTCCCCGTGTGGCTCTGTCACAGCCCACAATCTGCAGGGCCAGGGATCTTGCTGAGAAGGTCGTTAGTGTGTTTTGCCCCCTGCAGAAAATAGCCATAGAGTAGACGAGTATGTTTCATTTTAGCTCAGGTATTCCTTCAGATGGTGTCCTCAGTAGAGCAGCCGCATTTTTCTAGACTGGTGACCTTGCTAATTGCTCCTTCTTAGAGTGCACTGCAATCTCATAATGTGCCTGTAGTTATCAACAAAGCCAATACTAGTAGTCACAAACTATTTTTGAAAACTGCAACCAGCAGTGCCTAACATAATTTGTAATATTTAGACTAATTAATCCTAGCAGAAAAACAGGAGTGTTTCAGTCTACAAGTCAACTATTTATTTTCCCTTCATAAAATTAAAACAATTTTAGTTACTGATAGATCGTTTATGCATTGAGTGAAATTTTAGAACAGGTTTATTTCAAGGTTATGCAAAACATATTAACAGACGCTTCCAATGCTTAGAGTGTTCTGGGCAAGAAAATGCAGAGCAAGCAGCTTTTTATTGGCGTTTTCAAGGAAATGGAAGATTTGAGTAAAATCATTTGAATGGTTTCTAACATAACAATGAAGTAGGAGTTATAAATCAACTGAAATGAGAGACTCCAGAGAATTCCGTCACTTGAATGTGCCAATATTGGAATACATACTATATATTGCTTGTTACCTTTTCTTTCTTGGATCACTTTGTATTTAATTACCAATTTATAAGCATGTTGGCCACTGCATCTCACAGTTGTGTGGGGAATACCACTATAAGCTTTGAACCTTTGCCTATGGGAAACAACTGACACAGGTACGCAATTACTGTGTGTATGTTCTAATGCAAGTGAATCCTACAGACTTTCAAAATGTGTTAACTTTAGACTTTTGTGTTTTAAGACCATTGCCCTGATTGTTTTGCTTTAGTAGATCAAACAATGCAGATTCAGCTTTTTAAAGCATGTTTTTGAAATTAACAATTTGGTTTTATTGGTCTCTCTAAAAAAATAATAAATAATTTTAAAGGTTTGCTGTGATTTTTTTTTTAAATATCATTTTTCTTTGAGAACACTTTGTTGGGATGACTCAGAGGTGCATCTAGTGGTTACTGAATCACACAAATAGAGGAGCATGAAAACACATGCGACTGAGCAGCCCAGGTACAATTTTTGAAACACGACCCTGCAGCACTCGTTGCTGGGAGCAAACCTGACTTCACTGGGTGCACTTGGCATTAGTCTGGAATGACCAGAAACCTGGCCGGCGACCCTAACAGAGCTATCTACACGTACAGAAATCACCCAGATGGTACAGCCTGTCATACTGGATGTGTCATTGTTCAGTAGACGTACTGTGGGTAGGAAATAATGTATCCCTCCAAATACCAATTACGTTGTTGAAGTAGTTAGAGAGAAGTGGGCTATCTTTTCTTCTACGTTTTTAAATCAGCAGGAAAGCTGGCAGATTGCGCTAAGGTACAAACATCCTTCCACTGGCTGTGACAAACTTTGGCTCTTCAGAGGCTGTAAAGGGGATGTTTCATGATCAAAAAGCCCGACACCTACAGAACACTGGCCTGCGTTCCAGGACTGCGTGTTCAGCTTAGGGCTGGCTTTCACGCTACCGCTTGCTGGTTAACAGAATTTCAAGTCCATTATGCAAGTTTTAGAAATAAATTGCAGGAGTTGAAAAAAAAAATGAGTGAAGTCATTTTGATATTACTGTTCTTTCCAGCTGCCTGAGTTACTGAAGAGGGGGAAACAGCCAGGTCTAGGCCATGTTTTCAGGAGAAGCAGCCTGCTTGCCCCTGTCTGGAACCGTCACGAGGCACCCCGTTTCACTACTCGGGAGAAAAAAGCACGAAAGGGAACAGAAAATGGCAGGCAAACACAGCGGACAGGGGTCCAGCCCCTATCTGCACCACGGCGGCTGGATCAAGCCGGCCGCGCCGCCATCCCCTCCCTCCGCCACCCGCGCTCGGCTCTGGGCCCAGCACCGGGCGCCGCAACAGCCCGCCGGGCCAGCGGGACCCGAGGGGCGGAGGGCAGGCGACGACAACCGGCTTCCGCTTCCGGGGGAGGCCCTGGGCTTCCGGAAGGTCCTGGGCTGCACTTCCGCTCCGGCGGCAGGCGTTGCCATGGCAGCGAGGGGCCCGGCTTCCGGTTCCTCCGTGGCGGGGCCGTTGCCGTGACAGCGGCGATGGAGGCCGCGCCGGTGCCCGACGGGCAGTACACGGCCGTCGTCTACCGGCTGATCGGCGGCGGGCGGTACGGGGAGGCGGTGTCGCTGCTGAGCCGCGAGCTGCAGAGGAGCAGCCGCTCCCGGGGCGGCCTCTCGCTGCTGGGCTACTGCCACTACCAGCTGCAGGACTTCGCGGCGGCCGCCGAGTGCTACGAGCAGCTGGTGGCGCTGCACCCCGAGCTGGACGCCTACCGGCTCTACCAGGCGCAGGCCCTCTACAAGGCCGGGCTCTACGCCGAGGCTCTGCGGGCCGCCGGCCCGCTGCTGGACCTCCCCGCCTACCAAGGCCGGGCCCTGCGCCTCCAGGCAGCCATCCACTATGCCCAGGGCGACCTCCCGGCGGCCAAGAGCCTGGTGGAGGAGGCGCTGGCCGCTGCCGCGGAGGGCGGCCCCGGAGCAGGCGAGGACCCCTCGGAGCGGGCCGATGCCGAGATCAACCTGGGTTGCCTGCTGTACCGGCAGGGGCGGCACGAAGAGGCCAGCAGCAAGTTTGCCGGCGCCATGCAAGTGTTGGGTTACTGCCCCGAGCTGTCCTACAACATGGCGCTGTGCTGCTACGTGGCCAAGCAGTACGTCCCTGCCCTCAAACACATCTCCGATATCATAGAGCGTGGCATCCACCAGTACCCAGAGCTCAGCGTGGGCAT
Organism: Chlamydotis macqueenii; assembly: GCF_036417535.1. NCBI lineage: Eukaryota > Metazoa > Chordata > Aves > Otidiformes > Otididae > Chlamydotis > Chlamydotis macqueenii. Next base: position 24,865,087 of record NC_141561.1, on the reverse strand, counting down.
GACCACGGAGGGCATCGATGTCCGCAGTGTAGGCAACACTCTGCTGCTGCACCGCACAGCCCTGGTGGAGGCCTTCAACCTCAAGGCGGCCATTGAGTACCAACTGCACAACCTGAAAGCAGCCCAGGAGGCGCTCACAGATATGCCGCCGAGGGCTGAAGAGGAGCTGGATCCGGTCACGCTGCACAACCAAGCACTAATGAACATGGACAGCCAGCCCACTGAAGGGTTTGAGAAACTGCAGTTTCTTCTGCTGCAGAACCCCTGTCCGCCAGAAACTTTTGGGAACTTGCTACTCCTCTATTGCAAGCATCAGTACTACGACCTGGCAGCTGATGTGCTGGCAGAGAATGCCCACCTGACCTACAAACTGCTCACACCTTACTTGTACAACTTCTTGGATGCCATTATTACTTGTCAGACTGCTCCTGAGGAGGCCTTCCACAAGCTAGATGATTCAGCAGGGACGCTGACTGAGCAGCTGAGAAAACTCACAAAGCAGGTAAAGGAAGCTAGGCAAAATTGGGATGAAGAAGCTGTAAAAAAGGCAGTTAATGAGTATGATGAGACTCTGGATAAATACGTGCCTGTCTTGATGGCCCAGGCAAAGATCTACTGGGACATGAAGAACTACACAATGGTAGAAAAGATTTTCCGCAAATCAGTGGAGTTCTGTAATGAACACGAGGTATGGAAGCTCAATGTGGCTCACGTGCTCTTCATGCAGGAGAACAAGTACAAAGAGGCTATTGGCTTCTACGAGCCAATAGTTAAAAAGCACTATGACAACATTCTCCACGTCAGTGCCATCGTGTTAGCTAACCTCTGTGTGTCCTACATCCTGACAAGTCAGAATGAAGATGCAGAGGAACTGATGAGGAAGATCGAGAAGGGAGAAGAGCAGCTGTCCTATGATAATCCTGATAAAAATACCTACCATCTTTGCATTGTCAATCTAGTCATTGGAACCCTCTACTGCGTGAAGGGGAACTATGACTTCGGTATTTCAAGGGTCATTAAAAGCCTGGAGCCATATAACAAAAAACTGAGCACTGATACATGGTATTACGCCAAACGGTGTTTCCTGTCCTTGCTGGAGAACATGTCCAAGCACATGATCATGCTCCGTGACAGCGTTATTCAAGAGTGCATTCAGTTTCTGAAGCAGTGTGAGCTGCATGGAAGAAACATCCCAGCTGTCATTGAGCAACCCCTTGAAGAGAAGAGGATGCACAGTGGGAAGAATACAGTTACCTACGAAGCCAGGCTTTTGAGGGCACTGATGTATGAGATCATTGGGTGGATGGCATAAATGGTGTTCCTGTACAGTAGAAATGAGAACTTTGTGTCTGTTCTGTTCTTATGCTTGTGAGGCTCACTCTGGTAGTCCAGAGTGGTATGGACTTTAAAGATTTTGCCCTGCATTTTAACAACATTCAGTGGAAAATAGAATATTTGCATCAAATTAACATCCACCAAGTACCTAGGGGCCTTCTCAGTAATCTGTCATGTTAAATACACTTTAAGATCTGTTGACCAAGAAGTTCATTGCAGAAATATCATAGAGGTTTTGCCTATACATTTTATCCTTCTGAAATTTTGACCAAGTTTCTTTTCATTGGTTGACAGTTGAAAATAATTTGTTAATCTCTTCTAGCGCAGAAACTGAAGAAACAGTTTTAATTCTCTAATCTGTACCTGTGTGTGAAATGTTTCTTTCTTCTGCTTTTTCCAAGGTGTTTTTAATATATTACAGACCATATTGATAGGATATTCAAGCACCAAAAATGGCTTTATAGTAAAAAAAACAGTCCTACAAACATTAACTTTGCTTTTTGCTAACTCAGTAGTAACACACAAGTGTTGTGGCAAATTGTATGCCTAACACAGGGACTAGGAGTGTATTCCAAGAAGGACCTATTAGGATGGTACCTCAGTTTAGGTCTACCCTTGCAGTAAAGTTCGTTATGACTGGACGTAATTGGTTTCAGAGGCACTGCCTGTCAGCTTCCGCGACCCCCAGAGTCCCCGTGCCTGCACTATCTGAGCTGTTGCTCTGCAAACCTGTTTGGTAGCAAGTCCTCACTTAGTAACACAGTCCTCTGTTTGCAGCCTGGCCTGTCCCTTTAATCCAGATACCATTCTTAGAATATAACAGTCTCTGAAGAGACCTTGTGAATGTGAAATTATATTATTTTCCATATTTCTCAAAAAGCACGTCATGTGAGCCCTACAACTTCTACCCCTAGACAGACCCCGAGTCTGCTTCTCGGTTTCCTCCTTGTGTTACTGCTCCTGCCGTTCCTGTTAACGCCTTTGTGAAACCCTTTTTATTTGCTTAATTCCTTTAGTTAGCATCTCCATCACACTGGCATCAGACAGGGTATTTTCTCAACAGTCTTCCTATACTTCTTCAATCACATTACGTGTTCCACAGCAAAGTGAGACCAAACTACCTTTCAGTGTTTTTATGCAGTCTGGTCTGCTCTCCTTTTTGTGTTACTCTGCCTTCTGAAGCAATGCGTGACCCAAAGGTTTTCAAATGAGGATCAAAGATCCGTGGCTTTAACTCATTTGCTTACCTTTGATACTGGCTCCCTGAAGAGCTGTCATGGGGGAATTTTGGAATCAGGCTGCATGTCCCTCAACATCCAGTTTCTATGCTGTGGTTTACCTGGAAAGAAAGAGGATAGCATTTTTGAAAGTTGCTTTACTATAAAGGAATAGAATGCTTAATCCTTCCAGAGAGGTAATGTATATAGGGATTGCTCATCTGCTGGGAGAGAAACCTGTCAGGGCTGAGCATATCCTCTGTAGCTAAAGGAAACAGCTGCGCATTAGGTAACATTACAGTTTACCCAAAACATCCTATAACAGTAAAATAAAATCAAATTTAACAGTGTCAAGAATGGGAAAGTGTTCTAGAGAGCAGGCAGGAGATGCAGCAAAGTGTCCTAGAGAGGCCTCCATAGCTCATTACGAGTCCATAAAGCCCCCGATTATGGTGATATTAAACATTTTCCACAAGTGCTTCCCCACGAGGAGACCCGTGATTTCAAATCTTGTTCACCTCCATGAAGCACAGCAGCAGGCTGTAAAGTATGTTTCTAATTTATAGTGGAATTGTATTACATATTATGCAGCATAAACAGCATGACCTTTAAAAAAAAAGTTTTTAAAAGTCACACCACATAATGGCATCTGAAGTGCAGTAACCGGCAATGACTTGGGGAACATCAGCCCTTTATTTAGTAGTCGTCACGTGTATTCCGTGAAAGTCAGTGGACATTTTTTAAAAATTCACTTTGCAGATTTGTGCCTGTGCAAATGTTGAATGCCCTCTAACGGGGAGCAATTTAGAGACCTTTCCATGGCTGACTGTTCGGTGATGCTCACATGCTCTAGCAGTTTCCGCACAACTGGTGCATGACTTTCATTAGGGCGCTGCAGCCAGGATTAGCCGCACTAAGCGCTTCATCTCTTCTGCTCTTTCCACAGCTATACAGGGGTCCATTGCGAATAAGCAGAGGTGACAGGGTCAGCCAGCTCTGGCACGTGCTCACCAATCCAGCCAGCCTCCAGGGAAGGTACAGGGCCCTTGGCCACAGGGTGGGAAGGGAGAACAGCCACGTGCCTCACAGGCAAAAAAAATTCCCATAAAAGGACATGGAGGCATGCAAGATGTGGCTTTTTAAGAAGATACGCCTAGAATTTGCTTCACCCTGTTGCAACATCTCAGACATACAAAAAAAACAGTGGAGAAGCCTGGGGAAAATATCAATAGCAGCATTTTCCCTGTTCTTCCCTTTTCCTTCTCTGTTTTTGTCTGCTTCTCTTTCCTCCCAGAGTACACTGCGCACCCAGACAACCCAAGGTTTCTGAGCAGGTTAGATGATGCTGAACACCATGACCCCAATGTGGAGCGGCCTTTGCTGCTGAAAGGAGAGGGGGAGGCAGCAGAGCTGAGACTTAACAGGAGGAGACCTGAGACAGGCACTTCCTCCTCTGCTGCATCAATGGATGCTTTTGCCGGAGTCTCCTCCCCATCCCAGCAGTATTTTCCACCCTGTCCACCACAGCAACAGCCACCCAACCTTCCCCCGGCCGTGGGTCCCAGGGTCATGCTGCTGTCACCTTTTGCAGTGTAAGTGCGTCGCTTCCTCCAGTAGCAAGCATGCATTTATAGCATCTCCCAACAGCAAAGCACTTTGGTCATGAAAAATATATAAATGTTACAACCAGTTTTATTACCATCTTTATATTGTGTTTAATGTTATCACGATGTGACTTACACACAAAATACATTTTTAAAGGAAAGCACATACATTTTTATTTGGAGAAAAGGGAGGACACCAAGTAATGGTTTATGGTCCTTAGAAATATAGTAAAATCCACCTAAATTAACGTCCTAAGCCAGCACAGTTGTTCTTTTGTGCACAACCAAAAATCACTGTTTTCATTCAGAAGAGTGCAAACAGAAAACACTACTGAGAAACAGCTGACCGCATTCCCAGGGAGCTGCAGAGGGCAAACAGCTTCAGATAAGCACGGATTCCTAAGCAAGAGCCTCGGCTTTTTTTGACGGGAGCAAGGAGAAATAAACCCTCAGCCCTCTGTCACTGCAACAGTATCTGAAAGATGAGCAGCACGAGATGCCTCACACACACGACCGCTTGTACCAAGGCCAATCTCTAGAATTTTGTTTGAACTAATAGCCTCTTTTGTACCTTGTCCTTGCAGTGCGTCCTGTGGGATGTTCTTGTCCTCAAACCCTACAAGGCCTTACCACCCCTGGTGCAGGTGACAAGCTGTATTGTACTGCAGCGGGCAGATCTTTTTTCCCAATTACCCTTGCAGTAATTACAGCACACATTGCACAAGCAAAGGCCTCGAACTGCCATTCTGCCAGCAGCTCGCCTGCAGTGGCGGGTGGAGCAGGGGAGGCACGAAGGCCCTCAGATGTGATTTACTTCATGCCCCAGCTTGAATCCCCTTGGTGCTCAAATCTCTGTAATTAATCAAATGTCTGCTGACACCATCAGCAGAGCAGAGGTAGTGGATGCCAGAGACACTCATGATCAGCTCCACAGTCAAAGCTGACCAAAAAAAAATCAGAAATCAAGGAGTGGTTGACTTTACAGTAAGACAGGTATGGTAGATGAGGCAAAAGAGTCGTCTTGTACAATTCTGGCAGGAGCATGATTAGAGTCTTCCTTAGGGAAGTCGGGGTGTTTCTACTGGGTAAGCAAGCCCCATTAGAAGATGGACAAGGAGAGGGACATTATTTCTCTAAAAATGGTGACGTTACATACAGGAATAAAAGCTGATTTTGGCAGCCCATTCCACAATATCTTACTTAAAACATCCTATTTTACATGCCTGAGTTCAAAACTTTCACACATTGGCTTTAACCTCCAGCAAAGGCAGCAGAGTCTGGCCCTGACTGATGGTTTGCAGATTCAGGGCACCAGTGTTGCTGTGTGGGTTGAAAGATAAGCACTGAAAGATCCATCTTCTCCTCTGCCCCAGGCTTCTCTTCCTTTATCTCCTTTTAGCCTTTCAGCAAACAAAACATTCTCTGAATTTTGGCCTCTGCTAAGTCCTGCTGTCTTCTTAAGGAATGAACACGCCTCTTCTTCACATCATGTCACAGATGTGGATACCATCAGGTTTACCAAGAACTAATCCACAAACCAAATTTCCTGCAAAAGCATCTTTTAGTGCAAAGAGCTAAAGGAGGATGGTAAAACACCGCCTTCTTTCAGAAGCACAGCAAGGGGCACCTCTAGACTTTCCTTGCACACCCACCACATTTAAATGGCAGCCTTCACTAGAGGAAGCTTCAGCGAGGTGCAGCTCGTGCCTGCTGAAACCCTAATGCACCGCGGCAGGGCACGCCATGCTGATGGCCATGCGGTGCGTACCTTTGGCAGTGCCTGCACGAGGTGCCACATCAGCTTTCATGAACCACAGGCTGGCCTTTTTGAAAAGGCACACACAGCTTTGTCACTCTGCAGTGGTATGGAGACAATGAAAGCCGGTAGCAGCAGAAATGAACCCGGCTGGTGTCCTAGGGGGTAGTGGGGAGGGTGTACACAAGTGTGGAAATGGTGAAAAGTGAGTTCGTGTTAAAATCCTCCCACCTTCAGTCAGTGTGCTGCTAATCAGTAATATAAGGACATCCAAGTGTGCATACAGTCTGGGAAACACTGCCAAGAAATACTGAGACATAACTGATACCACAAATAGCTGTTTTGCAGTCCTCTGCATCTCGTTTGGACAGTGCGAGCTACCTATGACTCTCAAATAAACATTTTCTAAATAAAGTAAAAGAGGCTTTCAGTCCTGACAAACTTTTAGGCTTTACTTTCAGCAAAACAACTCTTTTTGGCTGACACTTTTCCATTAAGTAGAGAAATTGAGACATTTGGCCGCATTTTCCAAAGAACCTTTTGATTAGCATCATTTTCCTAGACCTTGCCTGAATTTAAACTAATAAAGCCCGCTCATACTGCAGAGCTTGCCAAATCCAACAGCTTCAGCCCAGAATGTTTCTATTTTGGGGGCTCTTCCCCTAAATTCAGTATGGTTTATAGCCGATTCTGAAGCCCAGGGAAACCAATAAAAAAGTTCCCATTGATTTCAATGAGCTTTAAATTGGCACCTTAGAAAATATCCATTTTCACAGACTGCTATTTCAAGCCATCTAAGAGCAGCTTCTTGAAAGTACTGAAATGCCACAACACAAGTCAAATTCAGTGACAAAACCCCTCATTTTCTCCCACTTAAAATACTGCTTAGAAAACAACTAACCCCATGTTTCCCATGGTGCAACTGCTGCACGTTAAGAAAACATCATGGTTGCACAATGAGCAGTAGACATCGGCAGGGGACCCTGATCCTCCAACCTGGACCCAGCCACGGGCAGCCCACGCAGCCCGCCGTGGCCCTGAGCACAGGGCTGAGGACTCCTGTCCATGCAGCATAGGATTAACCCTACAGCCCCAGCCCTGGGAGACACCCTCATCCCGACGGACACCCTTCTCCAAACTGCTGGGAGAGGGAAATAAAAAACACGAGTCTCACATTTTCTTCTGGAACATGGGAATCATCACTTTTATACTTCCCGGGGTGAATTTACACACTGGCTCTGAACAGTCCGAGCTTCTCTGCAGTGCTTTTGTCCTCTGCTGCACACGGTCATCCTCTTCTCTGTGTTCCTTGCTGCTTACCTTCTCCTTCCCCCCAACTCTGCCTCTAGGACCCTTGCCATCCTGTGTCACGAGCAGGGAACAGGTTGACTAACAGCTTTTTATGAGTCGGTTTTATTTTATAGCCCTCTTTCCCGTGGGAGAGGGCAGGAGGAGTTGGCTAACACTCAGATCCTGTTGGGCTGAACTGTTTTCTAACTGCCGTCTTCCAGATTAAAATTAACACAGCTCAGATTTTTCTGAACTGCATTTCTCCGGTGCCTCAGTGAGCTCTTTGTGTCCTCCTCCACTGATTCACGGCCGCTCAAACAGCCAGCAAACAGAGACGCGAGAGCTCTGACATGGCGTATCTGATGTTCTTGCTCTGTCAATAGTATTTATCGCTGCGGCTCCCGTGCGGAGCGGGAGGGCCTGCTCCTCCATCAGAGCCGAGGAACGGGGGTCTCAGAGCACACACAAATCCTTCACTCTTCCCTGCAGAGCAGGTCAACCCACATCATTTTTAAAAAAAAAAAAAAAAAAAAAAAAAAAGGAGCCACATCTTCCGACGGCTGTCACCCCATTGCTACCTCAGCCGCCTCGAGGGCGCGGGGATCCCCACGCCAGCACCCCCCACTCAGCTGGCCGGGGGTGCGAGGCGGGCGTGGAGACGGCTCCATCAGGAACCGATGCATCAGAGCGGCATCGCTCTTCTCCGCGGCGGCCCTCGCCTTTGTGTCACCTTCAGGGAGCGGGGCCGGGCGGCTGCTGCAGTGCCCCAGCCGTGCTACAGAGGGTGCTGCTACCCCAGGTTTGAGCAGGCCGGCAGGAGGGAGCCGAGCAGGGGCGGTGGGAGGCAGCAGGCTAGAGGGCAGCCCCTGCCCGAAAGCGACCGCGGCTCGCCGAGGTGCAGGCGTTGGCTCCTGGCTCTGCAGGGGCTGCCGCTGTCTCTGCGCTCAGGGGGAGCGAGGCCGCGCACGGGCTCCCAGCATCGCGGCCAGCTGCGGCGGGGGAATGCAGCAGTTTTGGGTACCAGTGCTATCACCCCCAGAGGTGCAGGTGATGCTGTGCACCCCTGTGATCTCCTGCACCCCTCTGTGTCACCCTTACATGGATTGCACCTTGTACATGCGCGCAAAGAGGCATAGGTCTGACCTAACCCCAGGCACAACTCTGGCTCCACCGGAGCGTCTCTAGACTTGTGCTGGTTTCACCGTAGGGAGCGTTTGTTTCCACGCATGGCAGCACCTCCCCAGCAGTCCCTAAGGAACACTCACAATCGTGTGTGGGAGAGGAATGTTCCTGCAGAGATAGGGAGCAGCCACAGCGTTTCCCAGCATAACGACTGGCACCTTTTCTGCTGCACTTAAAAGCCTCTTGGCCTGCTCCAGCCCCAAAATCACGTCAGGGCTTCGGGAGACATGAAACGGTAGTAACAAGAGTTAATAGCAATGCAACAGTCAACAAAATAGAAAGCTGTTAGAGCGGGACGGGTGATTCGAGAAGGGAGATGCGGGAGCCCTGCCCTCAGCCTTTGTGCTGGGTCCAGGGCAGAAAGCGCAGAGATGCCTCCCCGATCTTGTGAAATGCCTGCCAGTGCACGTGGGTAATGTACTGTGAAATTCTTGTGACTTGCTACATTATAAAGCTGGTTATAGGAGAATTTAATAAAAAAGGAAATCAGTTTATCTCTTTCTGGTAATTTCTCTATGGCTTTAGGGTCTCATTCTGGCTTCCGCTGCTTGCTTGGAGAGGTGATCCTAATATTCAGTGCAAAAACTACAGATTCCCTAAAGGGAACTTGGAAGAAATTCTCTGCTTCAAATTCAAACCTGACAGTACATATCACATCAGGGGATCCCTTTTATCAGCACAATATTCAGAAGGGATAAATGATTTACTCACATAATCTCTTAAACCTTTCACTTGCAGAGCCTAAGATAGAATTTATAGCATTTTTATCATTTGGACCTAAAAAAAAAAAAAAATCCCAGTAAAATTCCTCTTTGAAATCTGAAACCCTACTCATTGATTTTTTTCTAGCTGATGGAATTTCAAAAGAACATGTTCTTCAGTGATGAAGTAACAGCAGGCCTTTGGCTTTGGCGTTTTCTCATGTTAGAAGTCAGATAATTCCTCCCCAGGCAGACGCGTCAAATAGATGCCGCCTGTCTTTTGCATTTGAAAACACTGAGGATGTGTATTAACCTCTTATAATTTAAGACTGTACCATATTTTGTGGAATTTATTTCTCTAATTTCTGTGTGCTAAATAGATGTATATTTACACCAGAAACCTAAGCAACTAGTGCTTTCATTTTGAGTTTTAACCTAAGTAACCAGCTTTGCCTTCAGGGTGATGGGGAAGGTAACCTACGTGACAACACTTGCTTAATATTCCTGCCATGTAACTTACTCTAAACCAAAAGTGGGCTGTGACATTTTATTTTCCTTCCTAAAACATTTTTCCCTGTCTGCTATGTTCTGTTGTTATCTGACGAAAAAACAAGCTCGTCTGAGTCCAGGTTTTGCTTATCCTGTGGTATCAACAGAGTAGTATAACTTTTTGTTTGTTTGTTTTTCTAAAGATATTATTGAATTAAACTAGGGGAAATGCGCCCAGTTATGAGAATGCAAAACAGATTCGCATTTCCTGGCACTCTCGCTTTGTTTATTGTTTGAATCCAAAACCATCAGGTGTTAACCTGGGGTGAGAAGTAGTACAAAGAAATATGTAACAATGCTAATAATTGTTTCTTCATTTGAATTTAAGGTGGTGTCAGAGGCAGGAGGCAGAATGAGCACAACTAGCGCTAAATTATGCTTGCACTTACCCAGTGCGAACCCCAGTACTTCCATCCAATTCAGCAAAACACTGTCTGATTTACACCAGCATAAGCGACAGTAGGATTTGGCCCTGCGGAGCAGGCTCTGTAAGGTCAGATCCTCCACGGGTATAAGTTACCGTGGCTCAGTTTGCATTTGTAGTGCCAAATTTACTTCTTTCCATTTAGTATGTAGCCCAAGGTCAAGTTAAGAAAATATTTCACTGTCATAATTATTCCCATGAAATCCAGAGCACTTTGTATTTGGCAGCCAATGTCATTCCCCATGCCTTAAGAAGCTGGCATTAATTTCCTGACACTGAACAAAGACAGATTCACTTGCACATTTTCCTGACTGCCATTTTCTTCACCTCCTGTGTTTGAATCCTTGCAATCTGATGCAGTCCTGGAGGAGCCTTCCTGGATGCCACTGCAGCACTAACAATAACCACATCTCGATTTAATGAGGATTTGTGCCAGATTTCATTCAGCAGGACTTTTACCTTCAACCTGGGGAGTAAGCCTGGCGATGCTGCCTCCGGAGAGCTCTTTGCTCCTGCATTTTCTCCCTGAGAGCCTGCCTGTCCTCATTAGAGAGCAGAGGTGGGGATGTCACAGGTGGGTCATTTCAAGCCTGTCACCGTGTGTCAGTAACCCTGCCGTGTGGTTGTGCAGCCCTCAGGACCAGCTTAGTGCTTCTGACACAGATCCTCTGGCACCTTCCCTCTCCGAGCATCCTGCTTACGCAGCAGAGCGCAGCACAGAGCTTCCCAGGGAGGAACGCTGCACCGTTTCTCCTGTCTGAAACGAAACTCAGGCTGGAGGAGCCAAGCAGGAGCACTGGCAGCAGTGAGGGTATGGTGTGGGATAAAGACCCTCGGTGGGCGAATTGGCACAGGACAGGACATCCAGTAGAGGCACTAGAGGAAGCCTGGGCTCCCTGGGGTGGGAGCTGCTGTTGGGGGGGGTCAGGGTGGGGCTCGGGGAAGGCTGCAGGGGAGCCAGGACATGCTCCTGTGCCTCTGAAGGACCCGGCCACAGCTCTGCCTGCAAATGCAGTTGCTGGCAGCCACCTCCTTTCTTCTTCACAGAAAAGGAAATATTTCAGTCCATGACACGTAGCTAATATCCTCAGCTGATGTTGGCTTGCCTGGCTTCCCTGAAGCAATGAATATTTATACTAGCTAAGAACCAACATGCATTTCATATCCTTCCAATTATTTCTCACAGCTATTTGGTTTTGTTTTCCCATAACACTCAGTAGGCCGAGTGCCTTTTTCATGCAACATGGTCAGTTTTCACTGTAATTTTTTCCCCTGTAGGTTTGTTCATAATTACACATCTGGAATTCCCATCACAACTTCACACTAATTTAAACTGGGCAGTGGCAAAATTACCTAAAGTGCATTTGCCTCACTCTGATAAACAAAAAATCCCAACCAACTCCCCCAAAATGTCAAAAAAAAAAAAAAGAATATATTCAGGTCAGATAATTCTACACATCCCTGGCAACAACACGGGCAGGAAAATGGTGGTGCAGACCCTCCCACACCCTGGCCAGCACTGCAGGATTTCAGTAAAATTTCCCATTTTTCAGGATATTAAGTTTGACTGCAAGGAAACCCAGACATCATGTAATCTCACTCCAGCATTGGAGCGGAGCTAATAAAGATGCATAAAACATGCCATAGCCTGGTAGCTTGCTCAGAGGCACATGTTTACATTTCAAAATGAAGACAAGTACAGCGTGGGTGCGACTGGGACAGAAAGAGCAAGGGAGGAAGATTAAACTATAGCATAAGGAGGCACAGCCGGTTGGGAAAATACAAATTTTAATGAGCAGGGAAGGCCAAATGTGACTCGGGTTTTGATCACATGCTGGCTGTACAGATGCTTGGCCACTGCTGTGCGCTGTGCTCCCCTCTGCTCTTTCAGCCCCGAATGTGGCCCCTTCATGGCCTGGGATGCCCGTGGGGGCTGCCCTGGGGTGGGGGGAATGGCCCCCAGCACAGCAGGCAGCAGCTCTTCTCCTGTCCCCTGGGGATGGGGAAGCAGGACCTGAACCATGCAGGAGTTAAGGCTGGGCCCTGAGTGTATAAATGGCTTACAATGATCTTTGCACCCCCTCTGACATTCCTCTCTGACACAATGACATAGGTGAAGTAACTGCAGATGAAGCAACAGAGCCCCTCAGGCCAAGATCTGCATGGCATGTAGGCACCTGAGCCATGCCATTTGAACAAGATGTTCCCAAACACCTTTGTGAATCCATGCCTTAGGATATGGCGTGCTGAGACACCACCTGAAAGCACACACCTGCACCAGGGGTACATCGCTGCTATTGCAAGGTTGCTGGCCAGGCTACAGCTCCTGGGGCCAAACAGCAGCATCCTGACCCCCACCGAGCAGGCACACCTTCATCTCCTGCTTTGGGCCTCAGAAATTGGATGCTGAGCTCGGTGGGCTGTTGGCAACACTTTTAAAGTGGCTTGGTTTATTGTCCGTCTGAAACCCTCTCTTTTCTTCCATGCTTTGATTGTGGGTTTAAAACCAGGTGCTGTCATGAAACATGAATCAAGGGTTGTTTATTCCTACACCAGTTCTGCCGTTGTACACAGTGCTGGGGTCGAGCTCACCAGATCCGCGACCATCAGACGTGGCAGCAAAGCACTGAGGCAAAACGCAGGGGCCACGAGAAGAGGAGATGAGGTTTCCATTGCACTGTCTAAGCTTACGGCACACAGGGAGAGCACTTTATTACGTGTTCAGGAAGCATAAGAAGGTCTTGTCACACAGCTTGGGTGGACATCTGGATCTGAGATGGGACTGTACGCGAGAGCCAACACCCTCCAGGTGCAGGCCAGCAGAACAGACAGAGGGATGAGCGGAGAGCAAGCCGGCGGGACAAAGTCCAGAGCACAGTTCAGCCGCTCCCAGTGGACACCGGAGCCCTGGGATTTCCCTCGACTTTGGCAATGTTTTGCCATGTCAGGGCAGCCTCCCATACATATCTGGCCTCAGCAACATTTTAGCTGCTTTTGGAGGGCTGATCTCTTTAACTGGGATAACTTTCATCACGCAGCAATGACGCCCGCCTCAGTTTTTATAGGGGTGTTACAGCAGAAGTCGACAAAGGTGTTGGGAAACCTGATGATTTTAACAGAGTTTTGCAAGTTTCTTACCCCAGGGCAGGTTTTACATATTCTGGGCTCATTTACAGTAAATAAATTTGTTTTCCCCTACTTGCCCCTTTCCTGTGTCGTTCCCTTTGAAGATGCATCCCTGTACTCTGTCACTGATAGGAGCCGCTTGTGTCTCCCCTCTCCAGGAGGAGATTCACAGCTGGACACAGGCAATGATTTGCTGGCTTAGATGGGAAAAACGGCTGCAGAGTGTATAATTCAGCTCTGAATCATGATGTCCTAAGGATTTAGCAAGGAAATCTATCGACATGAGCATTCAGGAGTTAAAACCATGTTGTGGGGGCTGGCTGGTGATTTTGCAGAGCTGCTTGCGGGAGCTGGGGTGAGGGGAATCCCCCTGGTGATTTGTAGTTTTGGAGGAGGAGGACTGGAGCTGCTGAACTGCCAGGAATTTGATTTCTGGCCACAGCTGTTTATTCCATCTCGCACTGTTCCCCTCGCAAGACAAACCGCGCCTCCTGAAGAGGCTACAACACACACTGCTTATTTTTACCACATCGCAGAAACATCTGACTTGGCTCTCCCGCTGTATCTTTAATGCTTGCCAATTCTAACACCTCAGATATAAAACTTTCAGACCATCCTCTGCCTAGCTTTTGCTTTTCCATTTGATTTTCCCTAGCAACAGGATGTGCCCTGAAGCATTTCTGACGAGAGCGACTCTCATTCCGACAAATGAGAAGACCTTGGCTCTGTATGATATATGCCCTAGTTAAAGTAAACAATAACATTCATATTTTCCTGCAGGCCTCACCAGAGCACTGGTCAACCATTCAGTAAGAGGCCCATATTTCTTACCGCAATTTATGGCCTTGAGACGGACAGGAGCTAATGTAAATGTCCTGAGCTTTTGTGAGGGATGGTGCGGGGCACATAATGGCTTTGTAGTTACCTATGCTGAGCAGATACACAGCTCACTGATCTGTTAAGCACTTCTGAGATCATGCAGTGTGTGAAAAAAATACTATGCACTTGTAAATGTCAAGAGGAGTTACTGGTATTTATAGAAAAGAAACTGTTTTACTATTTCCAGTTCTGTGGAGCAAATATGCTGTATACTTTAGGGTTCAGCTCCAGCAGCTCAGTAGTTTCCGTGCGGATCAGTTTTTTAAGGTCATAAATTGATTGAGATGACCCCGGCAATTCAGCACCGCGCCTGGGTCTTTTCAAACCCAAGGAAAGGCAAGTGACATTTAAGGGTAGGAAAGAAAGCAAAGCAAAGGGAATGAGGGGGGTTGCAATATGATAATAAGAACAAAGCATATGCATTTCACCAGTTGGATTTCATAAAGAGCTCAATCTTGCAAGGTCTCTTTTGCAAGATACGCCTGGGCGTATTCATTTGTATGTTAGCCCTGAACACCAAACAACTCGCTAACACAGAACCAAGTCAAGCAAGAAAAGGAAGGATCAAGTCTGACAATAAACATGTGTTCTGGAAATTGTGAGTCCCTAATTTAATGCAGCACAGGGAAGGCTTTGCATTTTAATTTATCAGTTTCTTTTTAATTGACCAGATTAATTATTTCCACCTTGCCATTTGGCAGGTAGGTCACTGTTCCTTTTCACAGCATTAATGAACTAATTCCGTTTTTCCCCTTGTAATTAAAAGTGCAAGTTATAGAGATCACATTTATAAATTGGCTTGGTGCACAATAAAATTTACTCTTTATTAAATAACATAATTTCCCATGCCAAAAGGGATTTATTTTCTTTGCATTTCTCCACCAGCAAAGACATGACAAGAAAATATCCTCTCAACGCTGCACTTCTCAATCAGTAATAAAAATGGGTAAAATAAGATTACCGGCTAACTCCTGAACACCCACAGGTCTCCCATGGGCACACCAAGCTCAACTACAAATGTGAAAGCAATTGAAAGTTTCACAGTATCAATGTTTTATGCTCTAATTAAGGTCTCTGGTGATCAGGTCAAAAGGCAAGAGTTGGGAGTGTCCTGCTACGTGAGCTGAGGAGGATGCGCTGCAGCTGGCCCATTAGCTTTAGCTGCTGGCTTTAAGAGAGGCTGGAGGAACATAAAGACTTGCTCGTTGCAACCAACACAAGTCAGACTCACTGGGGTGGGCCGATTTGGGGTCTGCTGCACTTTCAAAAGCTCATCTTAATTCTTAACTTGCCTTCTCAAATTGCTGTGTTTATATGCAAGCTTTTCCTGCCCTTAAATGCCATTGTCCAGTGAATTTATGCAATGGCACCTGATTCAGGTAGAGGCTGGATCTCATTTGTTGTAGTGGCTAGATACACACGGGATAAGATGTGAAAACTGGAATTGTAACAAGAAGAGGAAGCATCTGGGAGTTTTGTACAGGAATGGGGCTGGACAGATACTACAAACAATTATCTGAAAACATTATTGTGTATTTCTAATGAATGCGCTACCGTCAGGCTGAAGGCCCTTTCATGTTCGGAATGTTGGGCACGTAACACGTTCGGATGTTATGAGTAGTGAATTTAGTTGTCTAAAAGACAGCTAGAAATTGCATTTCAGAGTCAAGTCCACAGGTATACATCATATCAACACCCCTCCCCACCAATTTAAAATCCTCTCATGTATGTGCCGGCACTGAATATATTGTATTTGTTCAGTCAGAGACTGGGCAAAAAAAACAACTGTTCTTCACCATTCTCAGCCAAGTAATGTATTTGATTTTTTTTTTTTTTTTTTTTAAGATGTACATGATCTAGCTGCATGGTAAAAACCAAACCAAAACTATTTTGAATACATTCATGTGTTTCAAGAGTGAGGAATAACATTATGTCTATTTGTGTGCTCTTGTGCACGTGAGAAAGGCAGAGTCTTTTAAACATGTTTTCTTACCAAATCACTTGCTTTCTCTAGTGGTCAGGGTAGCTACCACAGTGCTTGGACAGGCAGTACAGAGTGAAGGAAAATTGTACAGATGGCAGAGAAAAAAGGGGAACCGAAGGGACAGGAGAAGGTCAGGGGGTGCTGGAGGGAGTTAGAAACTAGGGTACTAGTGCTGCCCTAGGAAAATAAGTATCCCAGTCACCAGAATTACAGCTGCCTCAGTACAAATGTGGCTGAGAGCCCTCACCCCTCTCTGCTCCACCATGTGCATCTGAAGCCCAGCTGTTACAGAACATTGGTTTTCTCTCCACAGATTGCATTTTTTTCCCCCACAAAGAAATAAGCAAATACTTAAACATATAAAACAGCCTTAGGACTCATTCTCTGTGCATCTGTGGGGCTGAGATGAATTCAACAAGACTGTGAATAAAAATACAGCAACTGTTATTTCTAATTCCATTTCTCAGTGGAAAGCTTCTAGTAACAGCTAATAACTAAGTCATACTAATCAACCCAGTGACAAAACCTCTAAAGTATGTAATATAACATAGTTTCTGATTTTTTTTAATGGAACCTACATGTTGCAATCTCCTACTCTACAGTCATAAAATTTTATAGTCTTCTCTTTTGTCTACTGAGATTTCAGGTGTTTAACCACTGACTTCCACCCAAACAAAGTCTGAAGTAACAATAATGCTATCCATGTGCTGCAATAAATGAGCATTTCAGGTTGGCTGACAGCAACAGCTTTTACATACGCAGGCAGGCATAGCCATCCAACTTCTGCCCTCAGCCAGTGTAACTTCACTGTGACGTTCACTGTTGTCAGTGGAATTACTTCTGATTTACTTCAGCACGATTGAGGAAAGAGTTTGGCCCAGTTTGTATACATTTATGGAGCAAAACCTAGAGGACAGTGTCTGTTCTTGTTTAAAGTATAGCAGGAATTACAGTGTTGGTGAAGAAAAGCATGCAAGCCGTGATTGCAGCCAGCAGCGATGTTGCTATGGCACACCGTCCTCAGGCTGTTCTTAAAATGCCTGGAAGTTTAGTACCTTGCCCACTGCCTGTGGGACAAAGGCATGTTAAAGCATTTACATTAAATGACTTTTCAATTCAACTTCAACCCAGAGCCACCTCTGGAGACACAGCGGTGGTGGAGGAGGAGGGATAGCGTATGGGAATCTGAAACAATTAAAGCTGTTTTGTGCTCTCCTAGCACACCTCTGCCCATGCACTGCCTTATATTATGTTGAAGCCCGGAAAGGTTGGTAATAAAAATGCAGCGGTTCAATTAAATAAACTCTCCAGGCACAGGAATGTAACAAAACTAGGGAGTCACCTAAACTCATTACCAGTCCTGACTGGCCACAGCTTCGCTGCAATGATAAAGAGTCATTACAAATAACTATAATTTATTTTCCATATCTTGTCTTGTAAGAATGGTCAAGGGACCCTTCCAGCAGGCACAGTCCCATTGGCCACAGGGAAATCTTCACTTGCTAAAGTTCTCTTCTCCTGCGTTCTGGATTTTCTTAGCATAGTAATAGAGAGCAGCCACAGAACTTGCAGTGCTGTTATGTATTATTGCAGCCCCGGCTACCACAGCACAGTCCAACAGTACATTCAATAGAATATCTTGTTTAAAAGTTGTGGAACCTGATTATTAAAAATTTGTTTGAGGATGAAAATTTGCACTCTGGCACCACAGAATAGCAAAAAAAATAAGTTGATAACTAAAAATGGAGCTTGATGGTTTCAAGGTAACAATGCAGAGAGAAGAAAAACAGAGCCAAGCTGGAACAGCGCAATTTGGATTCCATTCTTCAAAGTTCAGATTTCTGTTTTCTTCATTCAGTCCTCAATAGGAAAGATTTGAACTCTAGAAAAGAACTGCCTTAAAACCTCAGGAATTTGTACCTTGAAATCTTAGTTTAGATTTTACCACCACCCTCCCAAGTTTACAAGTTTCCTGAATTTCCTGGAGTTACACCACTAAACTTAAAGAATGGCCTCTCCTTTTCCACTGTAAGTCTCTGGATGTTTTGGATAGAAGAAGTTGGTGTTCTCCTTCTAGCACATTACATTCACATGTTCTAGCTCCAAGTATCGTTTCCTCCTATTCACTAAACACCAGCAATGGGCAAAATGAAGGCATCCTAGCTTGAAAGGAGCAACTTAATACTCTTCCATATGGATGCACATGCTCCAAAGTGGCTTTTCACAGTCTGTTAGTCCCTGTTGACCTCTTTGACACCAGTGAAGATCAGCCAAAACCTGCAGCACACCAGCACCACAACAGACATAGGCAACCCCACCTGATTTCTTACTTACCCACCTGCATGACTGAGCTAGTTTTGGACAACTACATAATCCACCCACAGCTTTTCCCTCCAAAATAGTTCCTCCTGATACTAGCTATCCACTCCGTAGGTGTCACCACTCTCATTTCATTCCTGAGTTGAAGCCAGGTGGAGTCACCAAATCTGGTGACAAAACAGAAATGCCAACTTTGAAGCAATAAGATAGATTTTCCTGTTTGCCCCAAATATCAACAAGTGAGTCTTTGTGCTGCTAGTTGTGTGATTGGAAACAGTCACTGCTGTGTTGATCTCACCCAAGGGATGCGCATGAAGGGAGAAGGGACAGTGCATGAGGCACCTGCTGAAAAAAAATAATCTCTCTTGCTCCCAGCAGCCTACATACCCTGGGCAGCCTGGACAGGGTCAGGACAGAGTACAGTGCTAGTATAACCCATTTGTGTGGTATAAACACACATCTGTAAAATCAGGTTTCAGGAGGCTATTGGTGCAAACTACCAGGTACCCAGTTATTTTGATTGAGAGGTAGTTTGTTTCAGCCTAATGGGAGCATAATCCCAATCCAGTAAGAGTAATACACAGGAAGATTTGAAATACACACTTGGCTTTTCCCTGGAGGGTAGTCACCTACTAGTAAGAAAAATAAGAGAACACTGATGGAAAAGGAAAATAAAAACAAAAAGCAAACTCATGTCACCGATTCCTATTGTTTCCAGATCTTCTGATCCCAATTAGTCTGCCTGCAAATCTATAGAGAGCTCTTATGATTTTATTAGTCATAAGCATCCTCACAACTGGCTCACTGTGCCCCCATAAAAGCGCATTATGGTGTGGGTACGGCGCAGGTAATTAGCAGTGGGATCCCTGCAGACAGGCTTGAAGTTGCTTCTGCCAGCTCAGAGTTTCTCCCTGTCCCAAAACCCAAGACCTTTCAGTTCTCCTCAAACCTACAGGCAAACCACCACTCCTACTGAGGAATAAAGATTTGGGGTAAACAGATTTCATCCTACTCCCTACATCAGATGATCCTACACCTTTTCATCCATCTTCTAGTGCCGTGTGAGCACGGCACACTGGACTCACTGAAACTGAGTCCAGCCCTGGCTGAGGATTCAGGCAAGAAACAATGAGCTACTTCAAGTCCCACACGAGGCGCTGGAGTTCAGAAGCTGTTTGTGCCTTCCACGAAGACTGGCAGAAAACTCCCCTTTGTTATCTTCCCAGGGCAGTTTTCCACAATCCATTAATCTGAGCACTGGGCCAGGCTGGAGTGGAGGGGAGAAGTGACAGAGGTGATCAGGAGGTGGCCAGGGAGAACCCGACCCTTGTAGCTGAGGCCGTGTTGTAACTCAGCATCCCAGGGAGGAGCTCATCATGTCAAAGGGCACCATGGAAAGGAAACTTTTTGTTTAAGTGCAGTAGCTATTAAAATACTTTAAATTCAAAAGTAAGGAAATTAAAATCTTTAGGCTCAGCATGGAAGTTATTTAAGAAACTTGAACGTAATCATGGACAGCACAGAAAAGAGGTGTGCATGGGGGGAAGGAGGCAGGAAAGTACGAGGAAAGCAATAAAATGGTTAAATGGCAATATATTGTTCAAGCCAAACAGGTGCCTTTCAAAAAATGAAAACCCAGCCCAACTGAAGCCAATAGAAAGGAAGTATGAAGCAGAACAAATAAAATGTCAGAGCATGAAAGTTCAGAAGGCTGAGAGTGATTATAAGTAGCCAATAATGAAAGACATAAAAATAAATAACTAGAAATTCTTGTAGCAAGTCAGTTGGTTTACCGGGGATTAGAAGCAGCCTTTCGTAATAAGGAGACAGCAGAGGAGCTGCATGATTTTTTCGCATCAGAGAAAATTTAAGAGACACCTACTGCAGCTGTAGCCTTACCCATTATTAAGCTGAGAAGCTGTCAGAAGAGTGGGTAATGAAACAGTCTGAAACACTAAACCACGTGGGTGCAGGCGGAGAGGCACATTGCTTATAAAGCTATCCTCCAGCACAAAAGGCTGGTTTTCCCCTGGGGTTGTTAGTGCTGCCATAGTAAATATGAGTATGTTTATTGGTGTGAACTGGAAAGGTTTGAGTGATAACATGGGGCGAGATGATTCATATTAGCACTCTCTCAATAGCACTTCTATCCAGGAGAGAGTAATTGCCATCCAGTATTGCTTTGGTGGTACAGAAGCACTCAAGTCTCCTTTCAAGAGCAAAGCACGGGGTCCTTCAATGGGCAACCCACTGCCTACTAAAAATCTGCTTTAAAAGTGTCCAGAATGGCATTGTAAGTAATGCATCTTAACACCGCTCACCTTACTTCTCAACTACTGTAGATGACAAATAAATACCTGATCTCAACATCCAGTCTGGTTACAACGCATCTTAAATTTTGGCTTTTCCTAATTCTCTGCATAGATCTGGCAATATTAGTTTATTGGCAAATTCATATGACTGTGAGCTTGGGTGCTGCGTTGATTATACTGTGGAAGGCTTAATACGTCTTCTGTATCCCCTAGGTGGTTTAGAAATAAAGCTATTGCTTATCAACAATATTAAAAAAGCAATATGAATTCATAGACGAACAAAATCCTGCCAGACGTAGGCACACAGGCATGCTCTATATCCATTGTCACTCTAATTTCAAATAAGGTGAAATGAAGAAAAGGTGAAACAGACACAGAACATTTGGTCTGCGTATTTGAAGAAAATAAGGGTTTCTGCATAATAACTTAAGGTCCTCGTACTTGCAGCATTTGGATTGAGTTGTGGTGGCCATGAGGTGTGATTCAATTTGTTTTTAAATTCCATTTTGCCACACTGTAAATGCAGTCACGGCTACAGGTCTCCATAAAAATCAAAAGGTGGGGTGGGTAGGCAGACATGTGGGTAAAATATTCCCCTGGGATCTACAAATGCAGGGACTGGATCCAAAAAGCACTAAACAAGAAAGCCATCAAAAAAGAAGGGGGGGAAGGGAGGGGGAGAGAGAGAAAAACTGCCCATTAAAACTACATAAATATTTAAGGCAGCTTGTAACTTCTATTTAGTTTCACAGAAACTGAAGATCTAAAGTCTCTGTTGACGGAGAGCACAGTCAGACCCACGTGCATTCAGGTCTGAAAAGGAGCTGAAGAGGGTTGAGCTGTGGACCAACAGCTTCCTTCCTAGCTACGTGGTCCAGTGATAAGACCAAGCACAAGGGTGATTTTTAGTGTGTGTCTCTCTCTCTCTCTCTTTTTTTTTTTTAAATAACTCTATTCACCTATTCAGATGTTTCAATCTTTTGGAGAGGGACCAAGCAGAAGAGGAGGCATGAGAAGGGTGCTGTGACTCACAGTAACCATGGAAGGCTTTAAGGCTGTGGCTGAAATTGGGGTGAACAGGAGAGGACTACATAGGATTTTCCTATTTGGATCATTTGTCTGAGAAGAGCTGAAAGAGAAATACATCCCTCTGGGCTTAGAACAAACCCAAATGCTAAAGGATTTTACCTTATGTTGAACACTGATGAGAACATTGTCTTTTAGCAGAAGGATTTATTTTTTTAAGTGGTTGAGGTCTCCCCATATTCTTTGGACTTGTCTGTTAGCTTAAAGTGCCACTTAGAAACTCAACAGTTCATTTTAAAGAGAAAGCATTGCCAAGAAGGACCTTGCCCATTTTTTGAAGTATCAGTGTTAACAAGAACTTAGTTTTCCTCTGTTTTCTGTGATACACATTCATCAGCTTTCACAGAATAAGTCAAATATTTGCTCTCATTTAAAAATTCACTGTGTCTTGAAGTAAGGAGAGGGCAGAATCTAATCACGTTATCTTTCAAAGCATAGTCCTGTATACCCTATATAGCCCTATATATATACACTGTATAGCCTTATACCAAGTTTGCGCTGCTGATATCGTGCAAGAGGAAAAAGCACCTGGTCTTGTAACAGGAACAGAGGCTTCAGAGAAACAATGCACTGCAAAAATACAAAGTCTAATCACAAGAGCATGTTCTGGTGCAATGTGCGTGCTTTATGTGCAGGGCACTGAATAAGGTGTAAATCCAGCACTCAAGCTGTAAACAGCCTCAAATTGATTGCTCTGGGAAGTCAAACTACAGAACCAGGTCTGGGGCCAAAGGTGACACAAGTCCTCACCTTTACTGTCATCCTGTGTAGAGAGTACAGAGCTGGGCAGCGAATCCCACCGAATCTGTGCTCCGAAATACTTCATAATCCGGTTGCATAAACAGTATGAGAAAAATAGGTTTAGCTTGCGCTAATAGCCCCTTCTGAAGTTATTTTAGCTCTTTTATCTCATACGATACTTCAGAATCAAATTTAAAACAACCAGAGGAAGGTTACTTGTTATGCAGCCTTTGAGCTCAGAGTAAATCTGTTGGTTTGGTTTTTTTTTTAATCTAAGACAGAGCATTTGTACAATACATACACACAAACTAGAAAATTTCTGAGGGCAGTGTGTGAGATTGTAGCATGTTGCTACTTCTGAAACACCTATACAACAAAAATTGAAGTCAGCTCATCTTGGCTTTTGAAAGAGTGTTTGTAAATACCAGGAGATAATGTTGGGGGAAGATCAGTCCTTCTGATTTGTAAGGTAGTTGGCCAGAGTTACCACCACAGAAGAGAGGGACAAAAGGGTGATGGAAAATTCATTTAACTTAATTGATGGGTCACTACAAATCATAGTGCCCTGTCACTGCAACCTCGCTTCAAGACTTACAAAACTGACATTTCTGGTACATCCAACTCCACACTGCGGTTCCCAACCCTGGCATTCTCAGCAGAGATTGCTGTTACTGATAGACATATTACTGAGGAGAAAAATAGCTGCCTTACTTCATGAAAAGTGTTAACTGTGAATCCTGCTGATTTGTTGAGCAATGCTGTATTTTCATCAGCTAATCTAATTGTGCAAAGCCTTCTGTATAGAATCAGCCAAATCACAGCAATCGCATTTCAAATGTACGCGATGTGTTTATAACTCTCGTGAGACACGCTGTCCACTCCATTAAAAATAACAACCTTTGTAGTTATGCATGCTAAGGTATCAGTAATCAAATCTCATGCTTCATGGTGTAAGATGATCACTAGAAGTGTCAGGAAGAAATTATTCCCCTAAGAGATGGGACAGCAAAATATGTTTGTTGCCTTTGAATCATCACATGTTGTCAGTAACAGCATACTTGTGCGTTAGATCATCGATCCAACAATTTGTTATAGCAAATTCTATCATCTGATGTTCAGCAAATCAGTCACTTCAAGACTAGCAAAATATAAATCTGCTTTCCCCACAAAGTAACCAGCACTAAATTTTGAGATTGTGAGGAATGCAAGCCTGGCTCCAGCGCAAGTTTTGAAGAAAGGAATTTACTTCTAGAACTGGCTACATCAGAACTCCAATCTAAAATCTCCAAGTTTTTGAGCATCAAGATTTGGCTCTGAAATTTGCCACTTGGGGCCAATCTCTCTCAATATACTCCAAGTTTTCTGTAACCCTTTAAAGCCGCCCAGATTAAGCAGAACACCTGTAAGGGCAACTGTATTGGAGAAATTTCTACAGCTGAATTCATTTCTCTTTATCCCCTGCTTTTATGGTGATTTCTAGGGAAATTAAATGTAGCAGAACCACCCCTCCCAAAACAGACTAACACCATATAACAGCTGGAACCAGGCAGGGGGAGGTTTGCTGACCCAACGGCGCGTTTAACACCCCACATTAGCTTTGTTTGCCACTGGTGGGCTTTTGGTAACTACAGGAGTCAAGAGATAATCTGTAGCTGATGGGATCCTTCCCAATAGATGAAGATAGTGATAACAAACGTGCATGATTTTTGTCACTGTAATACGGATGTTAGTTTCTGGTGCCATCTGTGCATTAATCCTACAGTAAATCTGGTATTTTAAATTTGTCAAAGAAATAATTTCTGAGAGAAGATACTCAGAGCATTTGCTCTTTGGTAGATCTATCCCAGACCTCACAAAACTGTCAGAGTTCTTAAAATTAAAATAAATTGCTAATTCCTGGAAGTGCTTTCAGAAGCAGCATTTTATTATCAGCCTGGCACTCCTTGCTCACACTGGCTGCTATTCAAAATCACCTTGGCACCAGAGTCCTGCCCTGGCTGTGGCTTCACTTCACCTGGCATCAGTAGCCTGGAAACAGTCCTTTCGAGATAAATGACCACTGTGCCAAATAGCAGCATAAAACTAGACAATAAAATGTTTTCCTTTCAAGAAATCTCTGATGCCATGAAGCTTTGCTGTCTTCTCCTGCTAGCTCCCCAGAAGCTGTCCAAGCCCCATCTGTTCGCAGCAGGCACCCTCGCAGAGCCTGAAAGCTTCCTGCTCTCCAGAGAAAGACACTCGAGCATCTGTGCAGCAGCACAGCACTGCACGGCCATTCCTCTCCCACAGACTCAGGCAAGGTGGAAAGGACCTGAGGCTTGGTTTTCAGAAGACCCATGAAAGGGCTTCCAGTCCAGCACTTCCCTCCCAGCTCACTGCCAGCAGATGCCCTGCTGCCCAAACATCGCACCCACCTCCACCCCAGCCCTCGGCTTCCATCACTCCCCAGACCCCTGCGCCAAGGGAAAGTCCTCTTAGTATTTCTAGTTTCCAGCTGTGTTTCAGATTGTGGGCAAGAAGTCACCTGCTGATATGCACTAAGTTGTCATGCCTGCAGTTTTACGTTATTTGGCTGCAACTAAGAAAATAAAAATCATAGATTTTGTATCACAACGAAACGAGCAGACATAACCCGGGCTATAATGCATGAAGACAAAAAACTTGGACAGATGCAAGAGGATTTGTCTCTGCTGCTGAAACACCAATATTCTCAGTCCTAGCAGCATTAGGCTGGCCTAGCAGAAAATGCAGCTTTGCTCATCCCTGCCCACACGGAGGCCGGAGCCTGGTCTGCACCCTGCACACCCACCCATGCTGGCATATGGTCCTTACAGCTGCTGCTGCTGACCAAGGCTGGTGTCTGGCGAAGCTTATCTGCGCTGCAGGGAACTGCAAAGTCTTTCTGTCAGCCCACCCACGCTGGCCAGAGCTGGCAATTACCTTGTTTATACAAAATATCTTTTGATTAATGGTTAGAGAAATAAAAACTGTAGCATATGTTGCTCTCCGTATAAAATCATAAGTCTGTCAGGCTTATGGTGCATCTGGCCAGGAAAAGGGGACAAAGATTTATTCCTTGTGTTATACCTTGTACCCCCCACGTTTAAGCCTGAGCTCCCTCCATCATTTTACTTATTACACTCTCAGCCAATTCAGTGAAGACATCTAAATGTGGTCTCTGCAGCAAACCTCGCCCGGGTGTCAGAATGCATGAAGAAGAAGGTGGGATGCGGTCATGCTGACAAACCGAGTGGTAAATCTTCCCTAGAGCCAGGCCCTGGCCCAGGCATGGACGGGACACCTGCCGGCAGTGGCCCATGAGGATCTCAGACAAGGCATTGCTTTCTTTTGCTCTTAAGGGAATTGAGGAAATGTTTTCCTTGCTCAAGGAGGTTTATGAAAGTCCTGCTTTGTACATGGGACTCCAAGCACCCAGTGCATGCAAGCATTGAAAGGCAGCATTGCCATCTCAGCTTCATGGGGGTCTGTCATGCCAGTTCTACTCACAGTCAAAATCACACGCTTACACCTGGTGTTCACACACACCAACCTGGCAGTTCTGTCTGTCTGGAGAAAACAGACAGCAGCTCTCACCTCACCGTGCCCTCAGGGAAAGCCCTCTGTGGTGCCACCACCACTGAACCCAGGTCCATGGAGAGACCCAGCACTGCCCACTCACTCACTCCATCTTGGTCATCTTTGTCTCAAGTCCTGTTTGAAGAGGTCATAGGTTAATAGTTCTGAGAGTACATCCAAATTCACCTTTTCTAAATGCATCCCATTACTTGTGAGGTGTGAACAGCAGTGCTGGATGTGTGACAGCACAACAAACAGAGACCTGGTGCAGAGGGTGAAGTCCCAGGTCCCAGCCCACTTACATAAACCTAGCGAGAGGGTTCTGTGCACTCTCTTCATTCAAGGGAAGAGAGAAGCAGCACTTCCAAGTAGACACAGCCAGGTCCCACACCAACCCTAACGAAAAGATCAGCTCTAGGAAGAAACTGGGCCAGTTGCAAGGGAGACTGTCAGATCTGGGGAGAGAAGACCACAAGTCTTCTTTTCCCCAGGTGAGACAGCTGAGACAAAAGAGGAGGGCTCAGGGCAGGCAAGAGCGCAGGATGCAGGAGAGAAAGCTCAGTGCATCATCGTTGTTCACTTTTTTCAGGCACATCTTTTCTGAAAGTCTTTTTTTTTTGCTGCAGATAGTCTGTAATAACAATTTCTGTGGCATCCTCACAAAGATACTTCTCCCTGAAAAGGGACTTGCATGCCCAAAAACTTATATTCCCCCCCCAAATCAAAGGCATCTAATAAACGATATTACCTCTCTGCAAATTTTATCTCACTTATTTATAAGACATTGGGCCAGATTCTCAGCTGGCATAAATTTAGGGTCACTGAATCAAAGCCCAGTGGATTTGCACCCATCTGGCCTATTGTCTGGAATACAGATTAATAGAGGGACAGGACTCTAAACCAGGTATCCGTAGCCAAACCACAATTTCGGGCACTTCCTTGCCAGTTCCTTGTGCCTGAGGCCATAGATCACAGAGAGTTACAGTACAGATCAGCACAAAGTGGGAATGTATGGACAGCCCAAGCATGTTAATTTTTGAGCAAATCCTTATAATGAACAGAAACAGAAGAAGCCCAAGAATGAACAAAGAAACAGTAAGATCTATTGACATTAACAAATTCAAATACACAGCAAAGTTGGGACCAGAGTGATTCTACCCATTCCCTGGTGAAACACAACATTTGTCAGCAAACTACCAGCAACACTGCCTCAGGACTCCACACGGTCGTATTTCTGCATGGCAGAAATCCTGCTAAACTTCTCAGCCTGCAGCCTGGCAGAACAGAAACAAAAGCCAGTGGAAGCAACAGGACAGAGGTAAAGCCAAACAGCAAATGAACACATATTTAAGCTGTAGCATAAAGAAAATGAAATAAAGGCCCAAAGCAAACCCTAACATGCTCCAGGACACATGATTTCTCTGCCAGGGCCCATTAAAACCTCATAGCTGTAACCCAGCACCCACAGAAAGAATTACATTTTCATATAAAACAACACAGAAAAACAAGCTAAGCTCAACAAACCACCAAAAGGTAAATCACAGTAGCTAATAGAAGTCAGACTCAATTATTTTTTTTTTTTTTTTAAAAAAAAAACCAACAAAAAACAGGAGGATGTGACATGAAGAACGGAAGGCATCCTGAAACTTTGAAAGAGTCAGTGTGGAAAAACTGATGGATAGTCCTTGTTTCAGAGCCAATTATTAGCATAACAGCTTGACTTGGACCTGTGCTTTTGTACAGGAAGGGCTGTTTCCCAGGAGAGGAAATCTCCTCTCAGGAGAGGAGTGCCATGTTGGCAGTGGGACAGCAGTGTGGGGAGAGACCAGGAGAACAAACCTAGAAGCAACAACAGTGAAACTGAAGGACTCATCAACAAAGGTGACATCCTCTGTCACTTGGGACAGGGAGAGAGGACAACCCAACAGGCTAGTTCTTCTTTTCAACTGAAGCTTTTTTCCCAGGTGTTTTCTAAGCAAACAGTCCTTTTTGATGCTGCCGCTTTGCATCTCATGGTTGTACCTCTAACTCTTGCCTAGGCCAGTGGTGGTTAAGAGACGGCCCTGAACTGCGGAGTGTGTAGGGAGATTGTTAATGTCTTAGAGTTTGGGACCTTTGGAGCAGATCCTTTGGCTCAGTCCATGAGAGAAATAAAGATAACTGTCAAAAGGGAAGCCAGTGAATTCGTGTTTATAGTAAACTGGCCTGTGCGGGCTGAATTCACATCAGAGTTTGTCACACACAGTTTATTACTCATGGCTGGGCAAGGGCCCCACCAAACGTTTGAGGAGTTGCTGGCCTTTAGTTAGACCATTAAAAAAAACGAACAGCAGTAATAAATACTCCTGTTGTTATGCCTCCAGATAGCCCAAAGTTTAAACAAACTGGGAATCTTCCTCCTCCTTCTCTGACCAAGGCTCCTCCAGATCATGACAGGCATGGTAAAAGAACTGATGGAAGAAGCTTGCTGACCCCAGCTGGTACTTTTCTAGGGTACCCTGACATAAGTAGTGAACAGGTTGCCCAGCTTTTCCTATGAGATGTTATGATTGCTCTATAGTATGCAAGCAATGGGAAAATGAAGAAAATTACTTTGAAAGGCATTTACTCAAATTAAAAAAAAAAAAGTAGCAGCTTGCTAATTGTAGTTAAAACTTTTGTGTTCATCTTAAACACCTTAAACTCATTTCAGAAAACTGAAATAACAGCATCAGATTGATCTTTGGCTGCTGCGTGGTAGCAATAGCAAATGCTTTTTAAGAGCAGAGGAGAGGTCCAGCAACTCTAGGTAAATTCTCCATCATCCATTTGTTTTTCAACATCTTTCTTCTTAGTTTTCAAATCTTCACCACCTGGCTTTAAAGTGAGAGTTAACTTTCCTTGATCTAGATTTAAATGAAGATTTACTGTATTTTAAGACTGCTTTTGGCCAGCGCTGGAGAAGACAGACGACAGAAACTCCATTGTCCAGTATGCCATTCCAGCACGGCTGATAGGGGACAGTAGCAATTTTATCGGTCAGTGAGTGCTTAGCTCAAGTGCTAGGAAATGGGGTTGCTCGCTCTGCCGGCGAGCATGTGGACAGCTCTTGCTGTAGCTCCAAATGATAAAAAGGTTGAAGTCTTTCTGAAAGGAAGGAAACAGATCAAACTGCACAGTCACCTAACACCTACAGTAATGGCCATGCCTGGAAAAGGGGCCAGAAACACCCACTTTTATCCAGGGTGGCTGGTTAGAAAATAATGATACACGGATGTGAAGGAGGGGAGTAACCAAGTGGCTCATACGCCACCCTGAACGCCCATCACGTTGATTTATAGGCCTGAGCTAGAGCCCACCAGGCAGGCCTTTGTGTGACACCTCATGGTGGGGGGGGCAGAGGTCCGAGCCTTCTTCCTCTGTGGTGAAATGGATGCACCATAAGTTTGTCATCCAGGACAAAAAAAAAAAAAAAAAGAAAAAAAAAAAAAGAGGAAAGCCAGTACTACATGACTACAGGTCTTTGCAAGTCCTCAGCAAGGATGTGGCGAAGTGCCAGGGGTCCTTTCTCAGAGCCATTGAGAGTTATTGCCGTATGGAAATTCATTAGTTATTTGGTGTAGCCTATGGGAGAAAGGCTAATAACACTGAAACCCTGTGAGGCAAGATAGATGCATGATAGTCAGTGACACAAATGTGTTGAATTTATCATTTTTAGATATCTCCGTCTTTCTTGTGAACTTTTCCATCCTCCAAACAAAACTTCCCCTCCTTGGTACCATCCCCCAAATGCTCCATTTTCAGCTCACATGCCTGAACTCTGCGCTGCTTTGCCACCCTGAGCCCTCACCAGCCTCATCAGTGCCTTCACTGGGGCTGGGTTAGCAGCTGCTGTATGGACAAAACCTGCGTGTTTTCAGTATGGAGCTATCCATGTGGTAAATTTTGATTCCGAAGTTTACTAAAGTTAAAGCTACCAATCTGGCTTTTTTTTTTAGCAGGGGATGCAAATCACAGCAGAAGTGCAGCTCTATGCCAAAAGTAATTCCCATCTAAGAAATAGGTATACAACCCAAACCTGTTGTTTCTGGCATGCAGCATGGACTTTGTGAATGCTATGCTAGGTAGAGGATTTGCTCACGTCCCCCAGTTTTCCTAGGCATTTATACTTCCTGGGCAAACACCTAAAACACTTGAAAGCTTAAATTTACCTGTACTAGCTATAGTATTTGGCTCCATTCAGCTGGGTTTACATGCTTACTGTGCAAGTGCCCTGTCTTTTTGGTGAACAAAATATTACTCTAACAGCCACTGGTACGTCAGATGTTTCTTTAGGAATATAACTGCACAGACAGAAATAGCCTAATTTAAAGCTTAGTTGCATTCCTAAACTGCATATTCTGATCCAAAAATCTTACCCAATATACATTTGTACCATTTTTCTTCAGCCATCTCAAGGGGCTTGCCAAATCTATAGCAAAACTTGCTTGATGTTAGAAGAGAAACAAGTACATGTTACACCAGACATTAATGCATTTAAATTGGATTTGGTGAGCTTAAATTTGGTATAATTGTGTCTCCTTATTGTTTTTTTTTCATATGCAAAGTTATTGGTAGGAACATTGGCATCTGTCTTCGCTTTTAATCTGTTTAAAACTTTATTGGCACAGTCATATGAGGTAAGTAAATATTTTTTTCATGAGCCCATAAAACATCATTAGTTTATTTTTTCATCATGTCAGGTTGGATAAGTATCTCCCAGCACCTGTACATCTTCATGAGGATTTTATTATTTATTTTGATTTAGACTAAACTAAAATGAAGACCTGTCCCAAAGCCCTGGGCTTCTCTGACAGTCTGTAAAATATACAGTAATAAAATTGAATTAGCAGGCTCCCTCAGTGATTTCCAGATGGCAATACGCTGGCAACAGCAGAGGAACCACAAGAGATTTAGCCCGCTCTGTTCCGCCCCAGCATCGCAGCAGATGCACCCTTTGCATCTCTCCCATCCCAAAGGGCCAGAGGGATGCGGTAATAAGGCAGGCAAGAATGGGATCCTGTTGTCAAAATAACAGCCTTGCCCCTTCCCAAATGCCAGAGGGGAACATCGGCTTCACAGGCTAGGGCTCGACTGCAATTTTTGAGAAACAATAGCTCCAGGATGGATAATTTAGCATTTTATCCACATAGAGACACTAACTTTGTCTAGTAAACTAGAGAATGCATTAGCAACACAACAGTTGCATTACTGTAGATAATCTGTATTAATTCTCCATGTAGACTACCTTGATCTGAAGGAAGCATGCAGCTTACCCCAGACTTGAGGAGAGAGGAGCCTACACTGGGAGCATCAGGAAGCACGAGCACAGACCTGCCATAGGTTCATTTTCCAGCTGATGAATCTTAAGTATTTCAGAGTGGGCAGCTCTGACTCAGGATGCTTGATTATAAATCTTATCTTTTGTCCAGCTGAAATAACCTAAACCATTTCCCTTCAGCATTATAAACTGGGCAAAACAGATAAATTGTTTTCATTGAAATTATCAAATGCCAGGAGAACCAATGACAGAAGAAGATGTGCATGAAGACCTATATGAAAACATTTCCCAGTGTAGATCCAGTTAATGTCCCTATCACGCAAAAAAGAAAGCCATCTGCAGAAGCACAGGAATTGTTTCTGCTGATGTAACTTGCACAAGAAACTTGAGAAGAAGAATGCAGTATTTTATTCACACTGAGCAAACTTGTCCCGATGCCTTAAAATGTATTGCACCTGCAGTCTTTTCTAGCCAGCACTTCATAGAAATAGGGCAATTTTCTGTTACAAACAGGTTAAAAATTGATTTTTGTGCTTGAAAGCAACTATAGTACCTGTGAAAGTAGTGACAAACCTTGCCAACCACCTGTGGATGGCATCGCTATAGATACAGTGCAGGGGTTTGGACTGGTCATAGCATGTAGGCTTGATCTATTACAATTAGTGTGTCTTCAAAGACAATGGTAATTGAAAGGGCTTGGCCGTTGCAGGACTGAGACCATAGTTCTGCAAACAAACAGGATGGAGAGAGAGAATGAGCAAACTACACAAGCAGAGCTAAATACTTTTTCTCAAGTCATTTTTCTGTTCCACTCAGGTGACTCTTCCTTTCGCATCCATGACAAACACAACATCCCTTTTGGGTACAAGATGCACCTCACCCACTTACACACCTGCTCCTTCCTGTCCTGCTCCAGCCTTCCTCACAGAGCACACTGGAAAATGCTCTTTTACAGGAACTACATTTTTTTTTCAAAAAGATAATTCAAAGATAATTCATTCAGAAGAATCCAGAAAGGAAACAAGGGTTCTCCCTCCTTACTCCAGCAGATCCTGAAGCAAGAGGGAAGACCCTCTATTTTACCTTCAAGTAAAGACGAAGTCAAGCAATACACATCAATGATCTCAACAGGTAATGCAATTCAATATAATCCACTCCTGCTACCATTTCTGCTGAAGTTCAGAGAAATAACACTCTGGACACTGAACATCATTAGTTAAGTAGTTAAATAATAATAGCTAATTAATAGTTAAACAGCCCTGATGCCTACAGACAGCATCCTTGCCCGTGTGGTCATCCCTTCTCCCTCATGCCCCAGTGCCACGTGCAGAGCACCTGGAGGGGCCCAGGTCCCCACCGACATGCGGGACAGCAGCAGGGGCTCTGCAGCTCAGGCAGCTGCCTACCCACGAGGGCTGGGGAGCCCTGGGAGCTGCAGGACACCTTGTGGGGGGGCAGAGGTCCAAGCCTTCCTCCTCTGCAGTGAAATAAGGAGACCTCAGGGCAGCCCAACATGGCCACAGTGCCAGATGGCGGCAAACTGGGGAGCTGTAATGAGCTATCTGTGGTTTCCTTTTTCCACTATATTTCCCCTGCTTTCTCCATGGCATCCCGAAAGAGAAGGGCATCAAACACACAAGCCACAAGCCACCATCGCAGTTGGAAAAACACAGGTATGCAACTTAAGTAAATATAACTCAGTTGTACCAATGAAATTGAAAACAGAGAAATGACATAAAAAGAACGTACATTATTTTAAATTGCAATTTTTTATACGTTCACTTTTATTGCCTCACTCTTTTAAAATAAATCCAGGACTTGATTTACTTTAATAAAAGTTTAATTTCACATCTTGGTTTCAGTTCTGCTCTCTTAATTTATTCTATGGCCAGCCTTCCGACAGGAAAAGAGCTAGAGCAGCTGGGGAGTTTTACAGGCAGGTTATACCCAAATCACTGTACTACAGGGGTTAAGAGCAAATTCAATTGTATCTTCCACTATATAGGAATGTTTTATTCTTTTCTTCTTCTTTTTTCTTTTTTAATATGTATTGTTTTGAAAAAAACAGCAAAGATTGTAATGGAGCCATTCTTCACATCCAAAAAATGTAAACACGTGCGTCAATATTTCACAGTCACATTTCAAAGTTGACAGAAATGGTGTACAAAAGAGGGAGGTTTCAAAGGCCAAACCCAGACTACATAATACACGAGTGACCTGCAGTGGCACCTTTCAGAAGCCTCTGCATACCAAGCAAAATTTGAATTACATTTCTTTTTACCTCTTTCTTCTAAAAATAGATAAATTATTTCAGAGCACAAAGGTAAATAACAATTACTGTCCTTGCTCCACAGCTGAGCAGTTGCTAACCTCCAGCTCATCCAACATACAAAAAAATGGATCCATTAGCAAAGTCAGGTTGGACACATGCGGGCTGGGTGCTCATAAACAAGGGCAGAACATTATTTGCAGAATGGTTATCATAAGCAATGGATGTAACTGCATAGAAGTTAAACAGCCTCTTTAGGTCACTCAGGACTCACAGGTCTCACATTCAAACACTGCCTCAGCACGTCTGAAACACAAGCAAACACCAAGATGCACCCATGGACGCACAGACGCACCTCAGGGGAAGCTGGACCCCACACAGCTACGCTCAGGTTTTCTCCTGAGCTCTCAATTTCCCTGGGGCAGACCTGTCTTTCCCACTCTGGGGCAAGGGCTCACCCCAGCCCCTCTCCAAGGCCCTGTCTCTGAGCAGGCATCTCAGGCAGCTTCATTTTGGCCCAAGGAGGAAAGCCTTTGCTGCTCTGCTGTCACCACCAAGCCTCTTTGACCACAGGGCCTCCTCAGGGCAAGGGCAGCCCCACTACAGATTTCTCCGTCCCTGGCCCATAGAGGCCATCTGCTCCGAGCCCTCCTGTTGCAATCAGCAGGCAATAAAATCACCAGCGTCCTCAGAGGGCTGGTATCCTCTTACCTCAACAGGGAACGTCCTGCCAGCCTCTCCTTGCTCTGGTCGTCCACGCTGCTCTGTGGAGAGCACCCGCTCGGAGGGCTGCAGCCCCACCCACCTCACAAACCGGGGCAGGGGCAGCCAGCAGCCCCTCACAAGCAGACAAAGGCTGTGGCTGTGGAAGAGGGGGCCAGGTGAGGCCCAGGCCCTGTCTCCCTCCAGGTGCCCCAATCTCCCCCTCACCTGGCACAAAAACACAGCTGAGCCCTGTTACTGTCATTGGGAAGGGGGGAGAAATAGTTTGAGTAATGTGCAGCAGGGAAAGGGCCAACCATCATCTTTCAAATAGGCCCTCAGATAGTGGTTTCTGTCTTCTTTCTCCTTTGCTTAAACATTCCCTCCCCAGAGGGAAGAGCTTTCCCCCTGTGGCTGCGAGGACGGGGGGTGCGTGTGCCCGTGGGTGGTGTGGTGGAGGCAGGTGAGATTTGCTCAGGCAGGGCTGGAAACCATGTGAAGGCCAAAGCCGCCTCTCTCAGGAGCATAGCCAGAGCAAAAAAAGTTTATCTGGAATACAATGGCAGGCATTTGCAAACGCAGAGAATTAAAACGGCCCTTGTGAGGCGACGCAGCTCTCCCCGTGTTGGACACCCACGCGGTCCAGCCTGGCGAGAGATCAGCAAACCTCTGCTGCGCTGAACAGCTTCCCAGGAAGGCAGCGTGCGCAACCCTTTCGTTCCTGAAGAGCTTATTTGCAAGCAGTGAGCAAATCCTGTCACTCAGACTCACAGCAGAAATGTAACCTCACAGTTACGATTCAAGATGCTAAGTGCTGGCACAAACGCATGGCTCTGCACGCACAGGCTAATGGATGCCAGCACAATTACTCCTGGAGACCCGTCCCTGCATTTTTAAACCTCTCAGCTTGCTGTTAAGGGAATTTCCGTTTAACTTCAGCGGTAAGTACTTCTGCTCCGGCTGCTGAAGGTCTTGCTGATTGCTATAGTGTCTCTGCCATTTTGTAACCCATTCCAAATGCATCATTCATCACAGGGCTCCCCGCCCCACCACTCACAGCTGGTTTAGCTTCACTGTGCGCTGGCTGGTCTGCAGCTGTAGTGTATCAGCATGTTGTTTTAAAACAAACAAAAGAAAAGAAAACTAAAGAAACACTTTTGCTCTTCTACCATTTTTTTCAAATGAGCAGATAATAATCAGTCTATCCTCTCTGCAACAGTGACAAGGATAATTTTGGTTTTAGTAAGGTAAATCACACTGCAATAGAGGCCAGGTGAAAGGACCCAAAGCACTGTAGCATGGCTGAGCAGGCCAGCCCACAAATGCTTGGCTCTAAACACCTAAATGCTGACTACCCAAGCCCAGATATGCAGAGGAGTCTTACATGAGCTACTGAAAAGAACAGGAAATAATGTCATGTTTTATTCATGTCCGCAGAGCAGCACACAGCTCTACAAATGAAGAGAGAGTGATTTCCTCTCATCAGCCTTAAGTACTAAATTGTAACCAAAGCAGCAGATTTGTTACCATCCTAAATTTATCATTTCTCTATAGCAACCAGGTCCCTTCTGCCTGGCAGTTGCTGCCAGATGTTCATTTCAGTGTAATTTAGCCATACATGTAAGACACTGGCTTGCACTTCCTTGCTCTGTTTTCCCTGTTAGCAATTCTCTTTGCATTCCGGTCGCTATTTCATTAGCAATAAGTCATGCAACAGACAGGTGAAGTTGTACAAAGAAGTTTTTATTAAGTGTGCTGATGGGGCTGTGCTGCCTGCTGAAGCTTTGCAGATGGACAGCCTCTGTGTTCCAGGCTGCGATGCTGACCTTCGCACTGCACAGGAGTAAAAGCCTTCTTGAAACCCTTTCTCCACTGCCCCTTGGGCAGCAGTCACTTATCGCCTCCATCTAAGACTAAACCCTGCTTCCTCAGCCACGCACTGGGTAACAACGTGGAAGGACTCCATGCTTGTAAAGCTCAAGAAACTCTTCACCAGGAGAATGGTGAGGACTTTGTTAACAAGCATACAGACCCAGCTTACTGCTGACTTCTTCCAACATCTTTTCTTTTTCCTCTTCTCTCTCCCCAACCTCTTTCCACAGCTTGTTCTTGTTCCCTGCTGACTTTTTAATGCTATGCTTTAAAGGGATCTCGCCTCTTAAGGAGAAGGCTTTGAAGGTCCCTCCCAACCCTAACCATTCTATGATTCTATGATTGTAACTACAATCCATTTGAGGCACTTCTGTGCACATAAACTGAACTCCAACACCATCTCAAGGAAGCCAGCAGCTTCTGTTCTTCATGTTCCTGTGCTAGAATATGCTAACCTGTAAAGCTGAGCACAATTAAGAACTTGGGTGTAACATAGTTACAAGCATGAACAGAGAAAGACAAAGCCTTCATTTATTAACGACATCTTAACTTAAAAAAAAAAAAAAAAAAGCCTGACTGGAAGAACAGCATTGCCCTATACTTCCAGAAGCAGCAGTACTAAAAAGGCTGGTTTGCCTTGTCGCTGACCACTCACCAAAGTGTTTTAAGGGTCCAAGAAGAACTGCAAGTCAGAGCACACTGACCACTTGAAGTGGATGTACACCAACTAACATTAAGGTTTTTACCACACGGACTCTTTGGTATTAAAAAGGGTTAAGCTAAAATTTCAGCTTTTTTTCTTGCCAGCCCAAATTAGGGTTGGTGTTTTCCTGAAAAACCTGCAAGAATTTAATACATGGAGACTTCCATCTTATTTGAGACTTCTATCTTATTTGAGTTTGGCTGAAGCTCTCCATAAAGCTCAAAAGCTTTGGTGGGGACAAAGCGAGAAGAATGAGGAGCAAACTAAGCAGCAGAGAGATTGCATTTGCTCATTTTCCTAGCAAATTAGGCTAAACCCAGAATTCTGTTCTAAGCAAGTCAAGAAACAAACTTTAAGTATACCTGAGACTATGCTCTAAGCCCATAGTGTGGTCACACCTAAGTCTTGTCAACAAGTGTCATTCTAAACCTGAGACTTTCATTCAGCATTCAGCTCACCCACGTCTTCCTCACGTTTGCTTTCTAACATTAGCCAGATTTACTTTCCTCAATGGCCAGCTTTATGGCCTCATCTCTGCATGTATTTACCCAGCTGCTATGTATTTGCTAGGTGAGCATGTGTGTCACTTCATGTTTCAGAAGGGCTTTTAACCCTCACCTCTGGGCAGCCAGGATTTCCTGCTCTGCAGCAGCAGGAACAGAGCGAGACAGGAAACACTGCTGGCTGCTGCCACGGGCTGGGAGGGAGAAAGGTCAACGGCTGTGTTTGGACCTTCGCATTACTCCCACATCCTCAGGCTTGTGTCTCATCAAGGTTGCATTTATCAATGCCACGATCGATAACAAATTTATGAAGAATTGAACTTAACAAATTGCCCTTTGATGTTTTCAGTTATTTGCTGAACTTCATTTGAGTCCCTAACATCAATGCCATTCATTGTCTTCAAACTGCCTTGAATATTTTGTTGCTGAGCTAGGACTGACGGATGCAACAGCAACGCCAGATACCCATATGCTCAGAGCGTCTGTGTTACCCGTGGGAACAGAGCCAAGCCCTTCCAGCAGCCTGAACCGGGAGCAGCTTTATTAAGGCCCTGTCTTGAGACCATCCACTTTCTATTCTGCTTTGCAGAAGCATCTTGGGAGGTCTGCCACACTAGGACAAGCCACGTGATACTGAACAGCAAAGTTGTGACAATCATTTGACATTCATCATTGGAAAAATACAGTTTAATTTTAAAATGTGGGTTTTGAACAAACACATTTTTCACTTATTTCCTAATTTGATCTGAAGTCCTAGAAGCATCAACTTAAACGTTACATGGTTACAGTCACATCACAGGGTTTTGTCCATCATCTTTTTCTATACCTACCACTTCACTGCTGTGACCAGCGCTTCCATTTTACCCTTTAGAAGACTGCTATGATACTTTATAGCACTAAAATAAATAGATTCATTTGAAAGCTGTTACAGCCCCATACTTGGCGACTACTGCATACTACCATGAAGGCAGAAAGAGGCCGAATGCTTCTCAAATAGGAACATTACAGTGCAGTTTCTGAACAGTCAACTGAAACAAATTTAGCTTTATTCTGAATCAAAATGAAACATTCATAAAGTTTCCTATAAAAAGTCCAATGCTTTCTTTTTCCAAAGTGCAAAAACAAAGTCATAAACAAAACATTTCACAGCATTTCAGTAGAGGTACCTGTTATTGCAACTTATATTGGTAAACACTGTAGGTAACAACAAGATATAAAGTATTATACCCCACATATTTTTGAAACTGAATTTATAATCTCAAAATGACAGCACTAATATTTTTAAAAGACAGGCAAACATTTTTGAAAAATGTCCTTGACCACCTCTGCTCTTAAGCACCACTGCAGACCTTAAAGCTGAACATGAACAAAGCAACCACCTGCCAATTCAGCTCTCCATAAAGTGCCTAGGGAGCTTTCACCTAAGCTAAAGGTAATGTGGAATTCAGCGTCAGTGCTGGGACTACAAAACCATAAACAGTGAGCCTATAGTATTTACACAGCTGCAAGTTCAGGTCCAACTTTTCATAAAACTTACTTATTTTAAACAAAGGGAACACTCATGGGATCGGGTTGTCATCCTGAGACAAGTAAGATCTCTTCCAAATTGAGGCTATCTAGATCCAAGTAAAAATACTGCATTTTGATGCTGTTAATAGAAGGGAAACAGAAGTAAAATGCTTGACTGCCAGGTAGTTTTCTCCTTCCTGTGAACAATCACAAAAACTTAAATAATATTGAAAAATGGTTATAGTTCTACAAATTAAACCGTATCATTACTTCTCCTGTCCCATGCTTACTACGACTTCCACAGTTTTTGAGTAATATTCATTGAAGAAACTGTATCAACATAAGATGATTCAACAGCTCTTTCAAGAAAGATGTCATTTCAGCCATTTTAGCTTAAAGGGCATAAACACTTTATAGCAATAACACAGATAACTGAGAAATACACCTCTTCTGCTCACATGTAGTGCGTGCTTGCACACAGAACTTTCACGCAGATCCCAGGACCTGTAACAAGCTTTTAAATGAGACATGCATGCAACAGCAGGAAACTAAATACCTGTTGCAACAGCTTAACACACCAGGTCTTTGAAATATCAGGAAGTTAAATAAGACAAGGTATGCTCCTGTATTACATTGAGAGAACTTTCCAAGAGCAGTTGAACATAGTCCCCTTGCTGCCCAAACAGGGAATACTGAGGTGAAATTTCTGAACCAAGTAGGCTGGTGTTCAGGTGTTGTTTCACCCTTCCCTGGCTGATATTCTCTCATTTTCCTATTTTGCTCCACACAGGATACAAAAGCAGAGCTTCTATTAGCATATATTTACAAATTCAGTCTCATTTCTCTCTGCATGTGCCAAAGCCTTCCTAATAGTTTTCCTTAGTAAGAGTTCACTGCCAAATTAAAATGAACCAGAGATGACAAGTTAGAATATGTTTGTGTACTTTCAGCACAAAACCATGTAATTGTTTAGGCCCATTTTCTTTTTATTAATAATACAAGGTTCTATAATCTCTTAACAGTACAACTGAAGTCTTACAGTTAATCTCACACTAAAATGACAAACACTGTTTGGCTTTATTTGCAGAAAGTTAAATTACAACCTTGATAAACATACATTTCCAAGATTGAGAAGCAATTTGTGTTTTCTGGATTTCAGTGCTAGTGTATCCCTGCCTTTGAAATTCGTTTCAGTTAATTAACATTACTACGGAAGAACTAGTTGGCCTGGCCTCTGTTCACAGCTGTAAGGCAAAGATGACATCTCTAACTCAACCAACACACTGTAGGTCAAGTCAAGAAGAGACATGTTTTTCTTTGACTGTAAGATTTAAACTCTGGATCAATTTTAACACATTTTTAATAAAAGTTTATCTAATGTAAATACATTTTGCAGTCAAGCCATACTCACTCTGCACCTTTCCTCCTTCAAAGAGAGCAGAAGCTGTGTAACTGGAAGTCACAACAAACTTAATTAAAACTGCTTGTAACTTACATATGGCCAAAATAGTCAAGCAAATGAAAAAGTAATGTGTTATGCCAAGATACACTTCTGATCTGCATGGATCAAACTCCATCTCCAAACAGGCTGCAGCTATGGGAAGTGACATCTTTAGAAAGTAGAGAATACAGAAGGAAGAGTGGTGGAAGACTTCAGTATTACAGAAAGGAAGATTTCTCTTAAATGGGTAATTATCTGGGTGGATCTAGTTCTCCTGAACTTGCATTGATTTTCTCTATTTTCATTAGGAATTTAAGTATGAACTTAAAGAGAGTCAGTAATACATGTGTTTCAACTGCAATTTCACTAAGCTCTGACCAGTCCATAAGACAGAAAAACATTTAGGAAGATGGCAATCCGGTGGCTTTTGCGGGAGGGGGAAGAAAAAAATCCATTACATTCGTAGTTGATCTTTTCCTCAGAGTTAACCAGTGACATTGCTTTGGAACCCTTATAGCCTGTTATTTCACCTTCCCATAGGACAACTGACATGCAGTAAAAATATTTACATCATTCTAAATCACTTCAGAAGCCAGTGGCTATTTAAAGGTTAGAAATAGATTTTGCCTGTGTAATTTCAATATGAAAGAGGGATGAGGAAACTACAGTCTGAAAATTAAGAATTGCAAAGGATGTTATGAAGTTGTGTAGTACTTTCAGTCAAAACCTTAAAGAGACTGGTATTACTGAGCTATGACTACTTCTTTTAGTTTGTGCTGTCATTCTGCAAGAAAGACTTCACATACTTTCCTACAAAATTGATTCTTCATAGTTAGACACATTTTCATTGAGGCACAAAAACACTCTTCATATTTACCAACTCCTGGAAAAGTCTCTATTTCAGAGTGATACATTTCAGAGTCTTGAGCAAGATGCCAGCTGTGGCCATGTAGTCCCCATCGTGGAGCATGCAAGACAAGGAAGTCCCCTGCATAAACATGCACAGGTTCACTTTGCTGAGATACCACCGTGTACTTAAGGAACACTTAACCACATAGTGATGAGTAACTTCCCTGAAACAGACTAGGCCTACTGTTTTGGTTGCTGCTGAAATACGAACTCTGGGGGCCAAAACCAAAAATATAAGGGGACAGATTTCTATGTTGAAGTGTTGTGAAACAAAAACCATTCAAAATAAATCTAGCTGCACTGCAAATATCACATTAACATTCTGTTTTGTGGCCTGCAGATCATAAAGTTTTCCTTAAGTACGTTGACAGCATGCATTTTAAAGTGATGGTTTGAGTGTTCATGGTTTTTTGATTAATTATAGAATTGAAATTAATCTTTAAACAAGTTCAAAGTTGTCTGATATGCAGTATTTTCCAAGCACTTTATATTCTTTTTGGTATATTACCAAAACTGAGAGCTAATTAGACAGTATTCTAAAATTGTTTAAAAACAAAAATGCAATTTTACCTTTTTATCCTCATTAAGGGTACTACCAATACAAAATGTGTCCAAACTGACACTATAGAGCTGTGAAGCAGTTGGCTAGAGAGACAGTATCCTCAAAGGACAGTCTGTATTTTTTTTCCTATCCTATGCAATCATATACATTAATTATCAAAAAGTTGGATAATTTGCCTTAAGAAAAGAACCCACCTTAAAAATGGATCATGAGTACTGACATACTTTTAGTTTGTTTTACTGATTAAGATTCAACTTTCAATGTAAAAATGCTTACTCTCATATGATACTGAACAAGAAAATACTTCATTTTCTTTGAGTCAAATGGACAATTAAAATTGTGGCTACTAGTGAAGTAAATAAATTATTCATAAAAGCTGTATGAAACTGTACAAAACTAAAATGGAAAATCTCCCCTTCAGGATGACAGTATGTTGTCCATTTAAGTGTTTATTAAATTGTGAGACTGTTTCAAAACACAGTGCTGGGCAGTTTAATTGAAATAGCCAAAACTTTTTTTTTTAAACTGAAAAAGATATTTTGCATCTCTGCAAAACAAACAAAACAGGAGCAAAAACCATACACACTAGGATTGAAGTACAGACGAAGGCAAAAGTTTTGCTACAAACCTGTTTTGAACATACAGTGAAAAACGTCTGTTGTACAAAACTTAGTGACTGACTGACGATTAATTATCTTGACTGAAGATTATCCCAGCAATGCAAATACAACTCAGAACAGCTCAATTGTGTAAGATTTTTCCAATACTACTACAGTGGGAGACCACTGAGTTTTTAGAAGTGGTTTGTCTTACATTGTCTCTTTGGATAAAAGCCTACATTTGTACTTTAAGTATTCACTGGTTACAAGTCTGTTACATACTTAATCCTTCAGCACAATGAAGTACTCCTTGGTGTTCTCTCATCTGTCTCCTAGCAGCTTTCCTTTAGCAAAAAGCTGGGTTGAGCAGCTGCTTCTGTAGAAAACACTCTTGTCAGCCTTTGTTCTCCTTGCAGGGGATGCTTTAGTAAGAAACATCTGGCAGTATCCAGCATTACAAATACTGTCAGCTGTGTTGCCTAACTAAACTTGGAAAATCAAATTTGCATTTCCGGGTTGGTAATACATTTTGTACCCAGTGGGCTGTTTAAGAGCATTGCAAGTAAAAATCCATAAACATTAAAAGTGATGTTTACACTTTATTGGGGAAAGGGATAAAGGAGTGGCAAAAATCAAAGTTACTAGTTTTTAAAGTTTAGTCTGTTATATTTGATTACTGGGATATCAATACAATGAAAGTGGAGGAATTTAAACAGTAATTTTGAAGAAGTTTTAGTACATCATGTTGCGCAGGGCTTTATAAAAGGTTTTTGTTTCCAAAGATGTTATTGGGGTCCACATATTCTTTAACAGATCTCAGCATTCCCAGGCCAACATCAGAGATGCTCTCCTTCATCCAGCGCTTCCGCAATTTGCCTACTGGAAAAACAAAAACAAAGTGTTTCAAATATACAGCAGGATTCTAGGAGCCAATCAATCTTGTGACCATGAATGAATAAACACTGTGTGATAAATGCTTTTATTCAAAAATGAGAAATGTTTTGCTTTATTTGATTTATTGAGCCCACTAGACTATCAAGCTCATTAAGCTCAGCATACTCCCAGAGGAAGACTGTGTTCCACACTGCCTACTTTCTTTAGAAACTATGAAATTTAGATGAAGCATAGGCTGAAATCACATCTTCTATTAAAACAGGGAATTGGTAGTAAGTTTTAAAAAGCCAAACTCATTTTAAGTAGGAAAGTGAAGAAGAGATTACTAAAATGCAGGACCTCACACCTCCTGATGCTTAAGTTAAAACATAACTCAATAAATCTAACAAACTTAAAACAATATTGGTTTAAATAGCAAAAAAAAAAATATTTTCTAAGGAGAAGGCTTAAAGCCTAGTTTTAAATCAACAAAATAGCTTATTTCATTCAAAAACTTCTACACAGGCTGGTAATTGCTCATACCATTACACAAGAGCTTAGTTTCCCATGTAAAAATGGATATTCACAATATATACCAAATATAAAGCAAAGCTGAAATCCCAGCCATTTGAGATTTCATTAGTCTCGCAATAGTCCTGTTAAATGGTCAAACGTTCACATAGTAATTAACCAAATCATCAACTCTGG
Organism: Chlamydotis macqueenii; assembly: GCF_036417535.1. Classification (NCBI taxonomy): domain Eukaryota; kingdom Metazoa; phylum Chordata; class Aves; order Otidiformes; family Otididae; genus Chlamydotis; species Chlamydotis macqueenii. The sequence goes on along the minus strand of NC_141561.1, from coordinate 24,821,057 downwards.
TTTAACAGATCATTCAAAACAAAGGATATTTTTTCATTAAGCACACTATAGCATTTAACTTGTCAGCCTGAAACACAATCCATTTGTCAGTATGATGCAATATAGTAAAGGTTTAAGAGACAGATGCTTTAAGAGTATCTGAAGCTAAATTCAAGCCATCTTTTGTGCCCCATTCTCAGGGTAACCATCAAGCTGTCATCAGAATAATAAATTACAGGGACACCTCTGGAGAACAGAGTATATTTGTTTATACCTTAAGGAATACCAGCTAGTCACAACGCCAACTGAAAAAGCAAATAATATGAGAAAGAATGAAATTTGCAGTTTGCTAGAAAATAGTTATTAGCAGCATGCATGTCAAGAGGAAAGATCATAACTGAAGGACAAAAGAATGTCATGTGGGAGGAACTGGTTGTATTTTGCAGCCCAGCTCAAGGAAAAAAAAAAAATCCATAAATATACCATCACTACAATTTGACTGTCTGTCTGAGCAAGTTGATGTAGCTGAGTTTTATCTGGGGATACTTTAATACTACTAAAAAAACCCCAAACAAACAAACAAAAAAAACCCAGAAAACAATCATGGATGTAGCTTGACCATCACCTCAAGTCATGCTGGCTTTTACACAAGCAGCTGAAGAACAGTCATTACCATTCTCAACGGTTATCTGTAATATAGTTTCAGTGAATGTGTCCTGTGGTTATGGATGTAATTGTCCTGAAAAGACTGCAAACAACTGCTCCAACAAGATGGAGCACATTAGAATCACAGCAGGATGCCCAACAGCTAGCATGTCTGCCTCTTTTACACCTCCAGTAATAATGCAATTCCACGAGGAACTGAACTACTGTTTGAGCAGCACCAAACAGGCGTTGCATATTTAATGAAGTCGCTCACCAAGTGCTGGAAAACAGAAGGTGCTTGGAGTGCATCATTAGTTCTGTCAAAGTGATAATTTACACATCTATCTTGTCAAATTTTCTATGGTTTATACTTTTGCAATAATAAATCTAACATACATTTGATTAGTGAACTGGAAAGAAAAAAAGCTGTACTACAGTTACCAGCAGTCCTTCACAAACATGTTTAGTGAAAAGATTTTTAACCCCTTGATAACAGTAGGTTAAGCCCCTGCTCCAACTGTTCGTGTCAGTAAGGAACACATGGATTTTTCAGCTACTCAAGTTTTCATAGCAGAGTTAACAAGCATTGAAGCAATCTTGCTCTTAGAATTCTAAGCTGGTTCATCCAATTAAGTGGAAAATAGACCAGGTGAAGGAAAGGCTCTGTGCAGATGAGAGCAACATTTAGAAAAGCAACATTTATATTTCTTTCACTTCAGGTTAGTGCTACCCTGTAAGTGTTCATCCGCCACTGGACGATACAATTAGCTTCAAGGATGAGAAGGGAAAAGGAGGAAGAAAATGCCATAATAGTAAAATACGTTACCATGAACATAAAAATAATTCCAACTAACAAAGTTGCTTAACTTCACTCTAAGCCTAGCCAAAGAACAACTTTGGGCTCAAGGAAGCCTTGACTTCCCCAACAATAAGAGGTCTCAATAAGGGCTAATCCTACTATGGACTAGAGAAAAGCACCTCTCCATTTCTAGCCTAGAGAAAAATAGACCTTTATAGTTTTAGGCCTAGATGATGCCATTTATATAGAACTGACATGAGACAGTGCACAGAACTAGATTTTACCCAAGCATCTACCACTTATGGGCTCTCAGCCCAGTGTACTTCTCAATTAAAACCAGATCAAATTCACCTGACTCTATATGCTATATCGTAACATTATTAATAAAGGTTCTCAAAACAGCATAACATTGTACAATCAATTTGTCACAAGTCTCTACTTGTCAACTGAGCTGTACACACTATTACACATACAATCCTTGTTGTCTCAACTGGAAACAAATAACAGCCCTTCCTTCTTGCATCTTCTTCCTCTGAAGACACCTAATCTTGCACCTTAATTATGCAAGATGAAGCACAACAGAATTAGTTTTTAAGTTTTACAAGTGGCAATTGCCCTGTTCCTGATGTGTGCTGAGCAGTCTAATGCCTTAAAACACTCACTGCTAGGAAGCCAGAAGTCTTCAAGCTGAAGCCCAGTCTATTACATAGAGTACAAACACCCAAGCATGACGGAGGGCCTACTTCACACAAGTACTCCAGACCAGAAAGCCAAGAAGCTTGTACAGTAGGAACTTTCAAAGACAGTCCAACACCAATTTTAGTTTTGCAGTATTTTCAAGTTTTATCATCATTATAGTCCATGTATGAAAGAAAAACATGTGAGCTGGATAAGTAACTTTCTTCTAGTTCTGATACATGCTGGTCCAGCCCTTAGCTGGTTTCACAAGATAAGTTGTTCATGCTTCTGGTGCCCTTTTAATCTGCTAGGGAGTAAAATTTACTTCGGTGAAGTGCAACCATGTTCTATGCTGCTCCTGTAGAACTCACCATTTGAATACAAAACAACTAAGCAAACATGCAGCAATATTACAGTCACTGCCAAAAATGACAACAGTTTCCCCGTGTGTGGTTTTTCAAAGAGCAGGAGATTAGATGGACAACACATACCTGCTGGCCACAAAGACAAAATGGGAGTACAGCTCTTCTGGCTCATAAAGGCTACACTTGCTCACCTTTGAAAACGCATCTGTATGGCTGCAAGAAATCTGGCTGCTAAGGATGGAACCACCAAACAGCAGGCAGCAATTGAACAGTCTTGTCAGGAAAGTTTGTGTGTAGCTGATGGATCCCAGAACTCACTCTGCACCCAAGCAGAACAGATCTATAGCAGTGTTTAGTCCCAGTGGAAACAGGCTCTAGTGGCACTGCACATGGCTCTAGACTTCCTCTGCTCCAGCCCTTTCAACTTAGAGAGGCAGTTATTGCAGAACAGTAGCTCTGCTAAAGGGCAGTAATGGGTCATAAGAAGGATGAGGCTCTTCCAGCTGTTGCACGCTCTTCCTGAAGCTGGTTGTCTCTAAAGAAAGCACCTTTCTGCTCTTGGAAAATGCTTAATGGGTTATTACTCTTCTCAGAGAGAACTCTGCAATACTGAGAAAGGTCAGTGCATTAATAATACTGTGGTAGTGCTGGAGTATACTGGACCAGTGTACCTGAAGTCTACTATGTAATTAACACTTGACATTACCATAACATCTTGCACATTTTCACGTGATGTCTAAACATCTTAAGTATTTCCGAGCTCTGTATGGATGAATCAAAGTCCTTTGCATTTATTTGGTGGAAAATGCACTCTCCTATTAAGACTTTGAACAGACCAAGGAGGAAAATACAGAGTAATACGTATCTGTGTTATTTTATTACTTCACATAAGGTTACTCAATGTCTGACTAATGTCACAGTTCAAACTCATTCTAATCAGTAAAGCAAGCTCTAGTTTTAAGATGAAAGTATGATCGGTCTCCAGTGCTTAACTTAAAGCTAAGAAGATGTTTTTCCTGTATCTTCTTAGAGGATAAGAAGTGTTCAATTCTCTCCTTAAGGGAACTTTATAATTCCAGGTTTTGTACTTTGTGGGGGTTAATTACTGCAGTGTGTAGCTTAAGCAATAACTCTCAAATCTAAAGATACTCACTGGCCAGGAAAGTGGAAGGATCAAAGCTGTGTTTTAAGATGTGCACTAACCTTTTCTAAGTGTAGGACATAGTCAAGGCAAGGTAAAAACTACCATCAAGACTGTAAAAATCTCATGAAATGAAGACAAGGAATGCTACAACTAGGATATCCAGTTCCTGAATACCTTACAAAAACTTTTAATACTTCACAAATTATGTCATAGCATTAGTTAAAAGGGATAAAGAAGGCATAAGAAACCACTTCAAAGTTACACACTAAAAGCTACTTTAAAACCCATTAAGAAGCTTTTCAGCAGTTTGTTTAGAACAAGTTGAGTTAGAAACAGATCTACCTCATTTAGGTAAGATTACCCGGATAAGAAAAATCTGATAACCTCCTCTGTAAGGATTAATTTCTGATGAACTGGAGAATAGCTGATGTATTTTGGATGTATTTATTTTTACAGCAACACATATACCTCAGTTTCTTAAGTGTAAAGCTGTTCATTACATAATCCAGAAACATTATCAAGTGTTAAATACTAACATTAAAGTAGAAAAATAATTCCTGACACTTACCAAGTAGATTTAAATATTTTAAAGTCAAGAGTGAGAAAGACTTCAAAAAGAAGACAATTTGATTAAAAGGACAAAGTGATTTAAGTTGCAGTCAGATATCCAGATAAATCTGGATATCACATAAATGATATCCAGATTTATAAAGACAAAAAAATTCCAGATATTCTACCCCAAAATACAAGTAATTGTCACACTGAAAGGATAAATTCATTACATAGATGCATATGTCTGGCTCTGCTACAGCTTCTTGTGTCCATGAGATACTTGCTGTACATGGCTGCTATTGATACACTTCTGAAATGTCTTTGTTGCAATATTGTCACTTACATATTGCAAGATACGATCTTAATGTAATCCATTAACAAATAAAAGTTATGCTTCTTACAAGTTTTAAGTCTCAAAAGTCATGGGCGGGGGGGGTGGGGGAATCTCACAGTATTGCTACCTTTAGTGAGTCTTGCCTAGAAGTTACAATATTTTTCATTAGCCTGAAGGGAGGGGAGGAGAGAAGAGATATTGAGATTAAAATAGAATCCAAAGTCTTTCTGAAGTTACTCTTCAAAAAACTCAAAGTATCATGATTTCAGTTCTCACTGTAGATTGTAGCTATGTGTCTACCTGCAGTTAGTACTTCCCCAGGTGTAAAGTAATTTAGAGCTTTACACATCTCAAACTGTCATATATGACCACTTCCTCACTCAAGGAATGTACAAAGATTGACTTAAGCAGGCTTTGTATTTCCTATAGCCTCAAGTCCCAGACTACATCTGTTTTCTTTGATACACAAAACCAGAGTTAAAATAGCTCCATTTATCACACTGTGATTGTAGGCAGACAAACCAGCCTGTTTCCAGATAGTGAAAACAACTGTTATTAATCACAATTACAAGACAAATACTAAGAGAAATTACACCAGTATTTTCTTTTACCCCACACAATAGACAGTGCTAAGAGTGACAAGGCCTGAAGGTCAGCAAGTAGAACTGATACTTTTAGACTAATTCTCAGCAGCACACTTACTTAACATTGGAAAAAGATGGATCTTTAATATCATACACAATGATCTGTCAGATACAAACACTCAAAGTAGAAAATATTTATCAGTATAACAGGCAGTCACGCATACAACAGGAGCATAAGAAGTCTAACAGAAATCAAGTTTTCTGTATCTGTGGAGTCAGAAAGTTCAAGTGTGCAAGGATTTGAAAATGCTACATAATTTTCTTGTTTGACATATGCTGTAAGCAAGGTTTCATATGGTGAGGGCAAATACATCCAAACATGTGACAAGCTCCAGCTGCATGCAAGTTAATGGATGAAATGCTAGTCACAGTAAAATACAGCTGCCACAGCAGGGGAGAGCATATCAAGGGGGTAATTCCACATCTCATGTGTGAGAATTGACCGGTCCACTATACCACCATATTAAAGATTTAATCAGAGGACAATAAAAGCATATTAAACAAAAAATACTGAAACTGTTCTCACTCATTTTATCATCACCACACATCTTTCAATATCCTGATATTGCTAAAGCAGAGTCCATTTCAGTTTCTATCACAAAGCTAGATGTTTGAAAACAGCCCTAGCTAGAAGTTTCAAGTTCAGGAAGTCACCAACATGTTTTAAAGCATAGCCCTTTAGTTTTCCCACATACAGAGCTTTCTTAGAATTACACAATTTTTATCCAGCCTTAAGCCATTAGACTTCTTCCTCTTTGCTTTTATTTCTGTGGCCACATAATGCCCCAAGAGAGCAGAGAAAAGAAATGCATTAAGTTAATCAGGTTAAAGCAGCTAGCTACACAAATCAAACTGCCTTCACAACAACTCTTTCTGACATCCGAGCTCACAGCATTATACAGGACACACGCAATCAAATTAGGCTGGGTATGTGGGAAAAGCATATGTAAACCATCGGGTATATGAAGTTTCACGTATAGACGACAGTGTTCTTAATATTAAAGCACAAGATACTAGCCTCTTTGAAAGCTAACTCAGGACAACTCATTCCCAAACTCAAAAGAAGAAACTGATTAACCAGAAGTTAGCAGACAGCAAGCCAGTAATATCAATACTTACATAACATCAGTTATGCAACAAATGGCAGATTGCAACACAAGCCCAGTTTAAAGTCACTAGCTCTACGCAGATACTTTCACTAAATGCTCTGGAATTAGGGCTAACAGCATTCAACTGGCCACAAAGGACACTGAACTGTCTTGAAACTGCAAGACTTCCATTTGAGGTATTTGTAATTGAATACACATCTGCACAAGGTTCTGTAGAAGTTGCTAAAGACAAACCAATCAACCACATTTTGCGGTTCTCAGTCTGTAGACTTCTTATCAAAGGTTTGAAGCTGGTGCTTGTAAATACATCACATTGTGTGACTTCACATCAAGCAAGCCAGGTCCAGGGACACTTCCCCTGGAAGTCTGGCAAAGGGCCGAGAATTTTCTAGAAAGCATCTGAGGAGATCCCTTTCACCTAGTAAGTTCAGCTAATGCCTGTGAAATATTTTTCAAAGTTCTATTACAAACTATTTTGTATATTCATTAGTGTTTATCAGTATCAAAGAGACTAATATTAGACTATTACCTCCATGGTGATGTGACAGACTTCCTCCATTGGCAAGTATTTCTTCTCTAGCAGCTCTCTAGATTGGAAAGAGAAGGTGTTTATTCAACACCAAATGCACAAGATTTTGTTTCAGTGAAATGTTTGCTATTGTACTTATTTACACAGGTGTATGAGAAGTTTCATAATTAGGGTACACAATACAGGCAAACTTTTAGTTCAAGTCTGCAGACAAATGTAAGTGGGAATTTTCCAAATAAACATTATCAAAGCAAAGACATTTCAAATGGTATCTGTTACAATAAATCTATTATTCCAGAACGGAATATTCTAGATAACCTCCCCCTTGCCGAAACTAAAATAGTCTAGTGGCTGGGATGCTTATCTGGAAGATGGGTAAGTGCCTACTGAAAACAAAATTGCAATAAAAGAAGTTTGAAAACAGGCTCCCCAGAGTGATTCAAGATCTTTATCCAGACCAGAGTTTAGATCCAGATCTCCAAGATTCTGGTCAAGGAAGTGAGGTACTTTACAACTGACAGCCCTTTCATGGCTGAAGTTGGTGGCAGAAAACAAAATTTAGATTTTTATGTTAAGAAATATATGAATGCTTTCAAGCTCTAGAATCTTCTTTCCCATTTGAGCTCTGGTTATAAATAGCTAGACAGCTTAGAAGATGTAATAAAGAAAGGTTTCCTAAGCACAAGCGCTTTTTTTCCCCCCTCAAAAAAGTAGTTTTTTAGGAATAATGTATATAACCATACCTATGTAGTTAGAGATTTTTTTTCAGTCTGCCACAGATTGCATATACTTGGTTGGCAAACTCACTTTGTTAGGTTAAATTTAGTCACCTACAATGGAAGGCATGCATGCAGGTGATCACACATGTAACCAATTCAAATAAGTGGTAATGTCTAAGTATTAATAAAGATTCATTAAATAAGCACTCAAGTATTACAGTCTCCAATGCCCTAGATTCAACAGCACGGCAACCTCAGAAGTTGTAGACAAAACTTTCCATCTACTTGCCAAGTTCAAGAGAAATTTCTAAAGAATAAGCATGAGAAGAATGAGATTCTCATTATAAATATAGACTATCTCCACAGTCCTATTAGCAATTTTCTGGAGCCTAAGTTTGAGCATATGAACCAAAAGGTAGGATGAAAAGCAGTTTGGCCATAGTCCTTCTATGTCTAAGTAGTACATCTTCAAGGTTACAAGGATATTAGTTTCCCTTAACTAGGCAAGTATAGTGTTTCACCAGCCAAAGTGTTAAAGCAGAGTTATTCCAGAGCTTTTTTGTAAGTGTCGAAACAGCTTACAACTGGTCTAACACAGCAGACTTAGACCAGCACTTATCGAGGCCTAAACAGACATAACCACAGCAGTTAATTCTCTGAAACAGCACAAGAGACACCCTCACGTTAACTATACTCTATGTGCAGCACATAAAGTGCTATGATCTTGACAGTTTTACCATATATTTCAAAGATTAATTGAAAGAAGTAGCTTTGTAAACAATGGAACTAAGGAAGTCGTTTCCCATTGATTTGGTTTTATGGCTGATAGTTTCTGCCATCCAAGAAAAAATCCAGTTCAAGCTTTCCTATACTTTCATCCTAAGTATTCATTTACTAAATGAATAAATAAAATAGCCTAAAATAGCCACCTGCTAGTCTTTCCTCTAGTTGGTGCACTATTACTGTGCACCTTTTTCCTTAGCTGCTAGTGATCAATGCTTTACAGACAGACTTTTGAGATCTTTCGTGCAAAATTCAGTTAGCTTGGCCAATGGGTTCAGCATATATTACGGGACACCAGCTTCTCCCCCTCCCTCTTAACTATTTCTTACATGCATTACCTCAATTTGTTCATAGACATGAATAGGATCACTAATTCCTCTGTAGTTAAAGGCAAAGTAGAAGTAGACACATGCACCTGCATCATAAGTCTGTGTCACCCTGTTGAAGAGAACTGCATTACAAACAAAGCTTTATGGTATTAAGCCAGCCACTATGCAACATTACACAATTCAGAAGTTTATTATCTTACTTTAAAGGGTAGTATCTTCTTAAAATAGTTTTATATCCTTTTTGCTTATATTTTGAGTGACTCAATGCTAAGAGCTTCAACTCTCAAAGTCATAAGTCATTATACTTGACTCGCACACATATAAGGAAGAGTAAGTGTCAAGACTAATCGAGTCCTAGTAATCCCTTAAACTACCCACTCTTACATGTAATCCTTTTGCAAGCTAAAGAGGAAGGTCAAGATTACCAGCATTCGTAGTACCATCAATAAATGCACTGCCTACCGGCTAGCAAGTTTAATGATCTCTTCCTTAGTTCTCTTACTAATCAAAGATTCAAGAAAAATTATTCTTTAGGTTGTTGCATGGCTTACCTGCAGGTGGAAAAGGGAGCAAATTGAACACCCTTTTCTTTGCATTCTCTTACTATCCTTTCCTTTACGTTCCTACAAAGGTCCAAAACCCTGTAACAGAAAACATTTTAAAATATAAAGACTTAGTATATGATTTTATAAAATCCTAAAAAAAACCCACAACTTCAGCTTTGGTAATCTTTTTAAAAAGCATAACCTAGCAAAACAGAAGATTGCTTTCTAGAACCAGTTTTAACTAGCTTGGATTTTGTTTTAAGACTTCACTAGTATTGCTTTTTCTGTACTTCTGAACAGCAGGCTTACTCTGAAGCAGCATACATCATGAAAGCTCTTTTCCATAAGGAATAGGAGTCAAAAGTGTTCAACAGAAAATGGAGATTACTACTTCTGTATGGTTTTACTTACTTTCTCAAAAAAACAGCCTCAAATTTTTGGCAAAGTAGTTAACAAATATAGCTCACAGTAGAAAGCATGAGAATTCTAAGGCCTTATATACTCTGCTAATACTATACCTTCAGTATGTTGCAAGGCCAAAACTGGAGATACACCAGCTGTGCACTAGTTTGACAGCTTGAAATGTTACAGTTCTAATATGGCAATGAGCTACTAAACTTTTTCATAAGCCATACTTGTTTTGGTCTTTTGGTATGGTTTTTTTTTTTCCCCTTCTAGGGGAAACCCAGGTGCATCCAAAGTGCTAGAACAATTTTAAAAAGTCACTGTTATTCAAACAACCATTTCTTCAGTTAGATGTTCTCCCAAAGGTCTGCAGTGCTATACCGTACAGTTGCACAATTTAGATTAAGACACTTTACATAGATTTACAACTACTTTGCAGATTGACAGAAATAATATACAAACTAAATGTATCCATTTAGTGAATAAGTACAGCTAAATATTTTATTCAAGTTATCATTACCTGTCAGGAACAGGGTAACAGATTGATTTATGGAAGATTACATAGTTCTTGTGAGTGAAAGCAGAAAAAGGTTTTGAAAGCATTGACTTTGGTGAGGACAATTTTAAATATTTTTCTTAAATTCTTAGAAAAAAGTGTACTCTTTCATGAAATGAGGGAGAGGCAAAACAAACTGGTGACTAAGCAGTTAGTATACTTTAAAATCTATAAAGCTGAAGTAAAATAAAGAGCAATTTTGCTTTAAAGTTGTCCTCAAATTTCTGCCACCTATTTAAGATACTACGCCAATTTTCAAAGCAGAGGCTGGAACTTACCACTTCCACTAAATTCAACAGCAAGGATACAGGCTTGCCAGTTTAAGTCATCACTTTGCACACTTTACACTTTGCATTAAATACTGTAAAGCTTTGATTCACATCACGGGTCCTACTTCAGAGGTTTCTGGCTTACCAAATGGGCAGAAACATCTGAAATGATTTCATATATTAAACTCTGTTGTGGTGAAGTGTTTCTCAACAACAGCTAACAGATAAGATAAGCTTAGGAAAAAGATCTTAATCTTAGGCAAAAGTTTTCTTTTCAGTTTTCGTTATCCTGTTACTGGGGAAATAAAATACTACTTTAACTATATTTAAGTAATTTTTTTTGATCTTCACTACAATCTTTTCTACTTGAAATGCACTGCTGATCCCACACGTATGGCTGGTCATCACATAATATAGTTAATTGTCATCACTGTCCAGCTTTTAAACTGGACAATTTCAAGTCCTGAATTTATTACAGTAAGCTAACTTAAATAGAAACACTACTAATGCTTGCATACATTACATGTACAAAATCCTGATACGTAATTTACTAGCTACTTTAGCTACAACATACAGGTGCAAGACTTGAGGCACATCAGGGAGCCTCCAATACACATAAGGCCTAAACTGAATTAAGAAATTAAGTTTCCCCATCAGCAAGCATAAGTTAGGAATAATTTGAATTAAATCAAGTTTTAAGCAATTCCAAAGAATAATCACAGTTTACCTATCCCAAGGAACAGATGTCTCAAATGATTCTCCTATTACATAGTAATCCAGGCCCAGGTCCTAATAAGTAGAGAAAGGAAATTATCAGTAACATTCAGCATCAACATCTGGGACTCCAGTGTACACTACAAAGCTAACACTTAAGCAACTTTAGTTAGTTTGTATGAGAAAAACAGAAAGTATTTATCAAAAACACCCATCTGTCCCAGTAACATTAGTTTGTAATTATGGAAATAGAGTAGCTCTTCAAAGATACAGATGATAAACACTCTGATGTCATGGCTATAGTAAGATAACTTGTCAAACTGTCAGTATGCCTAAATAATCAAATATTTGTATCACTACAGCATCAAGCCAAGATCTGCACTGTGCTAACCAATATAATACCTAGTAGAAATATTTATTTGGAATATAATTCCTATCTAGATAAAATAAAGACAAATATTTTGCCTATTTTACACATAGCTTGCTGAAATAAAGGGAAATTCAGTGGTTTGTCCCTGACTATAAAAGCCAAAACAAAACAAACAAACACCACACCAAAAAAAAAAACCACAACAACCCTATCACTCAGGATGTTCATACTATTCTAAAAAAATCTCCCAAACAATAAGACTAAAATTCTAATAACAGCTGCAGCAGTTCAGATTAGAGGGCCATTTTCCTGGAATTCTGATTCGAACTACAGCCATAAGCAGACATCCTAAGAAGAGTGAGAGCCAAGTGAGCACGAGTAGTTCAAGTACTCTCCCAGCCTCCGATTACATTCAACCTGTAGATTTATAAGTCTGATATGGTTTATTTAGTAACTGCAAGTGGATTCTCCAATCTAATTTTCTCTACCCTTTGTTAGAAACTATTTTCCTAACAAGTGCATAAATTAATGTTTTAATGGTATTTTGCAGATTAAGTTCCATGAGTAAACACTAGTCAAAAATTGAAGATACACAGCCTCTGGGAGAAGTTTGAGATATTCAACACCTCAATTTAATCTTAGAGAAAGCACCTTCAAAGACACACTTCTATATTTTGTTACAATAATTAACAGAAATTTCAGCAGGCAGATAAAAGGTGACCCACCCGAAGGTAAGCAATGACAAATGTCAGCATATATCCTCTCTGTCCATTATCTTCTCCTGCTGCCAAGCCACTGCAATTAACAAGAATTTAATTAAACTTCCCAGCAAAGTAGTTACTGGTTTACAAAAATAATTAAAAAAATAACACTTTGGTTATTAAACACCTGCAAGTATAGCTTTCGAAGCTGTGCTACAATAGTTGCAAATAGTAGGCTCTCTTTTCACTAGAAATGAGAAGTTACTTCAGACCAGACCTTTAACTCTTTGCACTTCTTGCACTTTTCATTCCATAATTTGAAGAGAATTCACACCATCTTGAAATACCAAAATACAAAAGGATTCACAGTTGAAGCCTCTTCTTGCATATAACATTAAATAACTAAAATGCTCTTTAAGATCAAGAGCAATGTTACACTCTTGAACATTAGCTAGCTGCTAACATGAAATCCCACTTTTATAAGCCACTTTAAGTGGCAGAATGAAAGCACAACAAAAACACAAATTTCAGAAAGGATAGCCTTGAAATTAATAAAACAATACTTATGTATATTTAAATAGTTGAGACTAATGCTAGCAATAACTTTCTTAGAAAGAAAAAGGTGTATTTTTGACAAGTCACACTTTTAATCATGGTGACATGGACAATGGGATACAGTGCAGCCTCAGCAAGTTTGATGGTGACACCAAGCTGCGTAGTACAGTCAACATGCTGGAGGGAAGGGATGCCAACCAAAGGGACTTTGACAGGCACGCCTGTGCAAATCTCACAAAGTTCAACCAGGCCAAGTGCAAGGTGCTGTACATGGGTTGGGGCAATCCCAAGCACAAATACAGGCTGGGGAGAGAATGGGTTGAGAGGAACCCTGAGGAGAACGACTTGGGGGTGTTGGTGGACAAAAAGCTCAACATGAGCCAGCAACGTGTACTTGCAGCGCAGAAAGCCAACTGCATCCTGGGCTACATCAAAACAAGTGTGGCCAGCAGGTCGAGGGAGGTGAGTCTCCACCTGAATTACCACACCCAGCTCTGGAGCCCCCAACATAAGAAGGATGTGGACCAGTTGGAGAGGGTCCAGAGGAGGGCCATGAAGATGATCAGAGGGCTGGAGCACCTCTCTCATAAGGACAGGCTGAGAGAGGTGGGGTTGTTCAACCTGGAGAAGAGGAGGCTCTGGGGAGACATTATAGCAGCCTTCCAGTACCTAAAGGGGGCTTATAAGAGAGAGTAAGAGACACTTTTTAGCAAGGCCTGTAGCAACAGGACAAGGGGTCATGGTTTTAAACAGAAAGATGGTAGACTTAGATTAGATGTAAGGAAGAGATTCTTTACTGTGAGGGTGGTGGGGCACTGGAACAGGTTACCCAGAGAAGTTGTGGGTGCTCCATCCCTGGAAGTGTTCAAGGCCAAGTGGGATGGTGCTTTGAGCGAACTGGTCTAGTGGAAGGTATCCCTGCCCATGGTAGGGAAGTTGGAACTAGATGATCTTTAAGGTCCCTTCCAACACAAACCATGCTATGATAGCTTTATGATGTGTGTTTTCAATCACACTTAATCAAAGCAGAAGGACAGAAACTACCTGATCATTACTAAGCCTGCGACTCCAATGAATGTTTTCTGTTTGTAAGAACACAAAATCTGTGGGACAAATTCACTGTATTGCTTTAACTAAACACAAACTCCTCTTCTAAACAAGCTTCTTGTATTCATATGCTCACATCAATTCTGCAAAGATTTAATATTACTCTTATGATTTTGCCTTCCCTTTCTGTAGTTAAAATAAAAAAGCTCGTATGGCAAAACAAGCAGCTTCCATAAGCAATTACAAGGGGTAGGTTCCGTTTTAATAACAACAATTCTATATTTAGTCAAATACTTATTTTTCTGCAATACAGACAGTTGAAATTTGTCAGTAAAGTTACCTATCAAGAGTTAGTACAAAGCATATTTATCAAAGGGAACATTCAGTAGCTGATTGATTATTGCCACTTCAAACTAGTATGGATATGTTCTCAATTTACAGTAATCACTTTAAAAATACAGTAATCCTAATTTTTCCTGGACAGTTAACTCTCAGCTTCATATGAAAAAAGTTATTTGAAAAGTATACCCAAACTTCGTGGCAATATCATAGACTTGCTTTTCATGCTGAAGAACCTTCTCTCTGTCACCCTCAAAGAGCAACGTAGCTACACACAGTACGTTGGGATCAAATCCTTTAAACTGCAAAGAGAGAAAACTCTGCATTATGTCATAGTCTATGTCATAGGATACAAGCAACAAGCTTTTACCTTTCAAATGCACAGTATGTGCTCTGGTTAATAACTGCTGTTACAACTAAGAGGAAAAATCAGGGAAAACATCTTTCAAAAACTTACTCTCGGAACAATTTTTTTTCCTTGACAGAATAAACATTCACAAGCCCACTGAAATAACACCATAATTTCTCCAAATATTCTTGTTTCCTGCAGAGCTAGAAGAACTGGCAAACAACACCCTGTGGTGATACAACATCCCAAGAAGCAGTGATACTTGTTGCCAACTACAGAAGCAATAGATACTGCTGACTAGGATTGTTTCAAACTGACAGCAATCTTATTGCTAAAACCATTACTATAGATATTCCTGCACTACAGCAGATCCAGGAGGGAAGGCAAAATAATTTTTGGGCTCTCTCTAAACCTAATAGGTATTCCCTAGCAAAAGCAGTCTCAAGACACATGGCATTTTCTACTTCAGCATCACAAGAGCAAAAGAATCAACACTAGCCACAGTCTCTCAGGTGAACTCACTCCTTGAAGACAGTCAGTATTATGATATCAGAATGGAACATTTAC
This sequence comes from Chlamydotis macqueenii, assembly GCF_036417535.1. Lineage (NCBI taxonomy): Eukaryota > Metazoa > Chordata > Aves > Otidiformes > Otididae > Chlamydotis > Chlamydotis macqueenii. Next base: position 24,806,031 of record NC_141561.1, on the reverse strand, counting down.
CTCCTCCTATCTAACAGTTATCTCTATCCAGGATGATGCCATTTCCTGCATTTAAATACCCATATTTGCAGGTACTCTCCTGTTTGCTAATTTGGAGGAAAAAAAATCAGTAACAAGATAAAATTATTTAATACAAAAGCCTAGGTGCTTTTTTATTTTAGCATCAGTAAATTCTGGATTAAAAAGGGTATTCACTGGGATGAATTCCATAAAGAAAAAAAACAAAAAACAAAAAAAACAATTTATATGGGCAATTCAAGACAAATATCTAGAGGTTCTCCCAAAATTCTAATTCACTGTAATAACAAGGTATATCATATCTTGACAAAATCTGGGAAAAGGAATAGATAGTAAAGTGTTAGCCTCACTCCATCAGTATTAACTGATGATCAGTGGTCTGCAAGCTAGACAAATTGGTTCCAGTCTTGCTCTGTCACTAACTCACTGTTAGACAAGGCACATTACTTATCTACAGATCTGACCAGTGACAACAGGTCTCATGGAATAACTCCTTAAACAGAATCTCTTTTTGGATTAAACCAAATGTTAAGTGATACTACAATGTAGAATCTGTTACACTCAAACTTACCTGCATTAGAGACAGTATAACAAAAAGTCCTGAATTCAATGAACAGAAGGCAGTTTCCAAACAGTATTAAATGCCAGAAGTTACCTTTGTGATGTAGAATTTTTTCAGTCCATCCAAAAATGATGTAAAAATGGAAGCAACTTGTGGCTTAAGAGCATGACCTTTAGCAAAAAGTGGAAAATGGTGTGTTAAGGCAAACAGTGCTCTTAAAATTCCTTCAATAGGCAAATAAAAATAGCTTGGTAGTCAAAGTTGCAAGAATCACTCGGAGCACTTTGATTATCATAACTAAAGAGATTTCTCTTTAATAACTTAGAATATGATTTAGGAAAAGGTTCTCTCTTTTTTTTAAAAAAAGACATACATACAACAGTGCACAAATATTTCATTTCACACTAACTAAGGCTACCCTCGTTTATATCTTCACAAGTTTATGGCACATGGAAAATATTAAAGGAGCACTTCATTAGTTTTTCCATGACAAAACTAAGCAGAATCAGTTACTTTTTTTTTTTTAAGTTATGCCAAAACCACTGAAACCAATAGCCAAAAACGGTGCAAGTTAGGAGTTAAGCAACTTTTTCCTTAATGGTTATGTCACTTCTGCAAAATTTTCTACATAAAGCTAGTAATTGCTTCCTTAATCACATAAGGGGAACTAAAATTACCAGGATATATAAATGGTGTCTCAGAGTCTGTTAAATTAACATCTCTGCCTCAGGACTGGGTTTAATTGAGATGAAAGTCTTTTACTGTTTGTTCCATTGTTTCCAGTCACAAGCAACTTCTGAACTCCCATTACTGCTTCACTTTAACAGTGCTGCATCTGGCCTACATGCTGTAAGCCCAATTCATAAAACTTATGCACCATTTACATGATACTTCCTTCTAAAATAGTTCACAAAGTATTTCCTCCTGAATAAAGCATAAGCTTCAGAAACTGATTAGTCTCCTTCCTTCTTCAGCAGAGAAGGACTCTCCCTGTAGATGCGAACAAACCCCAAGGAATGTACCTCCAAGCAGACTTAAGTAAGCATACAAAAGCGCACCAGCTAACAAAAGGACATGATTTTATTAAACCACCATCCGTAAAAACTACTGTATTTAAGCCTACTTAATAATGACTACAAGAAAAATCTATATTGACACACCTGAAACTATGTTTTGCAGGTGACCATGTAAGCTGCAACCTCAGATCAAAGCTAAAAAGTAAAAGAATGATTTATTGAGTGTTGGGTTTAAAGCCTGGTCAAACTTCTTGCCAATTAAAAAGAAAGAAAAATGCCTCTGTACATGTTTGAGAGAAATATTATAACACAGTGACCAAAGCAAGCAATAAGTCTTGCTGGGCGCTCAGGTCTTACAGATCCTGATTTCCTAGGTTTGAAAAACAAAGTTCAACTTTCTCACAGTAATGCCTTTTGAGGTCAAGGTTCATCACTGAGGCTTCTGTCCATAAGTAGTTTCACAAATTCTGACTTGTTCAAGTGGTATTAAAAAAAAAGTTTTCAAAGTCAGTCACACTTCACATTTTCATCTTCTGGGTACCATCAAAATAGCATGGCCTCAGCAAGATCTTCAAGTTCTGTAAACTATTCTATTTTGGCTAGTGGAACTTCAGGTTCTCCTCAAGAGTGTCTCTAATCAGAACACAACTTTCGCCAAATTTTTTACAGTTTAAAATGACAGCTTTCCCCAAGAAGTGTTCAAAAATGATTCCTCTGCATGTTTGACATTGTCCTATTTAGGTATTTGAACTGGTTGAAGTTTCACAAAATCTTAGTGTTCAGTAATCTTCTAGTAGCTTCACTGACTTTCTATACTTAAAGTCCACAGCTTAGTTCTATTTGCAAACGGTTGTGACATTTATTACATCTGAGCTTCTTTTAAAAATAGACAGCTCACTTTGGACAAGTATGTCACTGCCTCTCTCCCACCCAAACAATCATTGCCACATCAGAACACTTTAAAAAAAACTTGCTACTTCTAAGGAATCTGTATACCACTTGTCATGCTTGTATGAAACTTAAAGGAATCAGTCAACTTACCTTCATTCTGATTTTTTTTTCATACCCAGCTTCTCATTACTACTCTTAGTACAGAAACGTTTCAAGTACAATATTAAAAAACTATCATCTCAGCTAATTTACAGCAAAATAGACGAAGTGTCTCCAGAATTTCAAACTCTCCAGTACACTATATGTCAAGATTGGAAAGGCAGAAAAAAAAAAATCTTTTTTATTTATAGACAAAGCATGGCTCTCTACTGACTGTTGTAGTTGATGCTGTTTTCTCAAAGACAACCTTCTGTTTCTCAAAATACACATTATGGCACTATCCAGAGTCTGAACTTTGGGTTCATTGCCTCCTTTGTCGAGTTTTGACCAAAAGAAATACCACTTAAAACAGACTTAAGCTACTGAAAAAAAAAAAAAACCAAAAAAAACAACCCCTTGGAAACAGATGTTTGTCCAAGATCTACATACTTACCAAACTGAAACTGTGCATTGTCAACAAGGCGAATTGATGCAGGAGCACATCTCTTGAGGGCAAAGTTAGGGGAATAAGAGGAAGGAAGAATAAAAAGACTATGTACGCAGTTTTGCTGAAATTCATAACAATCAAATTTTCATTTAAAAACAGCATACAAGAAAGCACACTTTGATTCCAGAGACCTATTACCAACATCATCATTGAAAAGCAGTGACTATAAGCTTGTTTTTGCTTGAATAGCAACATCTATTAGGTATGTTTAGATATAACATACTGAGAATTCTCAGTTTAACCTCAGGTCAACACAGGAATAATCCAAAGATCTTTGGCCTTCAAGTATTAAGCATTTTTCTAAATTGCCATATGCATTAAAGATACTACATTTGATCAGAACATTGAGCTTATGTTGCTATGTAATCAAAGATACAGATACATTACAAGTCCTCTGAAAAGTCTAATTGCTGTGGGTTAACTCTGGCAAGCAACTAAGCACTATGCAGCTGCTTGCTCACTCACTCCCCTCCTAGTGGGACAGCGAGAAAATCAGAAGGACAAAAGTGGGAAAATTCATGGGCTGAGACAAAGACAGTTTAATAAGCAAATGGGGCAGTGGGCAGTAACCACCACTAAGTGATGCAAAAGCAATCAATTACCACCTATAATTACCACCAGCTGACCAATATCCAGCCAGTCCCCAAGCAATGGCAACTCCTGGAAAATTCCCCCTCCTCCTGTTTTATTTCTGACCATGATGTTGTATAGTACAGAATAACCCTTTGGTCAATTTGGGTCTGCTGTCCTAACTGTGTTCCTTCCCAGCCTCTTATCCACTCCCAACCTACTTCCTGGTGGGAGGAGAGTAAGAAAGAGAAAGCCTTGACACTGTATGCACTGTTCAGGAATAGCCAAAATACTGGTGTTTTAATGTTGTTTTGGTCACAAGTAGAAAACATAGCACCATACAGCTGCTATGAAGAAAATAAACTCCATCCTAGCCAGACCCCATACACCAATACTCTGCCATCAGACTGCAACTAAAATCCATATCTGGGTCCAGTCTTCTGCACTGTACAGAAAACTGAAAATCAGTAAAAATAGCTGCCTTCAATTAGGCAAGCTTCTGGTCATACCTATGCCTACATTGTATAATCTGTAATCGCCATGTCCAGTCATACTGAAATGTATGTCCAGAGGAACGTGACGAAGTCTAAATTTTAGTCTACTCTTCATCTAATCACATGAATATGGAAGTACCCCTCTACCACTTGATTTGACATGTTCACCCTCCATAGTATCATTAATGTATATTTGGTCACACAATAGGAAGAAAGAACATAAAGAAGAACTAAGATAGCTCACCAGGCAGGCTGACAGAAGGCAGTAGAGTAGTGGATGAGTAGTTTTAAATGAGACCAACCCGCCCACAACCTGCAGGTTGGTTATTCTTATATCAAAGTAGAATAATACACACAAGAAACAGCTTTTCAGAGAGCGATCTTTGTAATTACTACCAAGATTGATGCGAGGAGCAACAGAAGAGAAGACTAAGTAGTTCAGGCTCATGTAAGCAGTGAAACAGCAGCAGCAATGGAAGCTTAGAAATAGAGCAACACTAAGTGGCTAGTAGTGCCTTTTTCCTCTTCTAACTAAGCCCATAGCTAGGGAAAGACACTAATTCCTTAATTGACTTAAAATGTTGGTCAGCCATATGATCAAGCATTCCTAGTCTGCTTAGGTATCTTTAACAGGAAGAACAAGCACTAGCAGTAGAAGCACGACAGAAGAACTGGCAAGTGCTGCTGACTAGCATATATATGTCATTCACATACCAGTTTGAACACCTGGCTTGGAACATTAAGTCATTAATTTAGACCAACCACTGGAAAAAAATGTAAAGCTGTGTTTAGTTTGGCATTAATGAAAACATTTCTGAAGTACTTCCCCAATTCAGGGTATATTCCACCATCCACAGAAATAATTTGATATATTTTGTGCAGAGCAAAGAAAAGTTAGTCTAAGATAGTAAAGAAGACAGCTAGCCAGTGTAAGATTTGCCTGGAAGCACAGCCATGAGGAAAAGCACTATACAATTTGGATATTCATGTCTGAGTTTTGCTACCTGAAACCATCTGATCACACTACTCAGAAGGCTCTATTTAAATAGAGTGTAAGCACAATGCCACTTCAAAATATCCAGCTCACCTGAACATGTTACTGTGCTTCAGGAAGTGTTTTCTAAACACAGGCCATATCCTTGCATTGCTTGACTTTTGTTCCTTTGTCACTTCAGAGTCAAATTCAACTGCTTTTTACTTGTATGCTGCAACTTAAATCCTTTAAATATTGGTCCCTTTACACAGTCCTGAATTAATCTAAGGATAAAGCTCTCTGTTGAAGGAGATGCAAAGCCAAATTTTCTGTGCCGAGATGAAAAGCACATCCGTTTGTCTCAGAATATCAAGCAAATTCAGAACACACTCAATCCTAAACTGCATAATTTCCAGAAGCCTCATGGATAATATACACTTATGAGATTCATACTATCTCAAATCCTTGGTTATCAATTGCCAGAAATACTAGAGCATAAGCACACTCCTAGTGCTAGAATCTGTGTTCTTGAGTGAAATCAACATCCAGCTTTTCTTTACCTGCTTTGCCACTTCCCTTAAGCAGGCCACCCCTCGTTCAAAGTTTGGGAAGACCACAGAGCCATACTTCTGGTATTCAGGGACTGGGCGAATCTTTATTGTAACTTCAGTAACCACTCCAAGAGTTCCTTCAGGAAAAAAGAAAAACCAAGTAAAGTGTTGCAAGATGTACTTCTTGCAAGTTACTCAACGTAACAGCTGTTTATCAGGATGCTCTAAGTCAATACAAAACAGAAATCCCTGAAATTCAGTATTGCAGTAGTGATTTATTCCTGACTATTTACATGGTGAATTCTTAGAAGATATCCTCTAAATCATGATGTTTGTTACTAGACCCATAGGCTAACTCAAAAATTTGTTTTAAGCACTGTTCAGTTGCGTAACTTCACAGTCCTAATTAAGGTTTCAATGTATTATCCTAACACAAGAAATTCACACCAGCATTATGCCGCCCGTAGACACACTGGAAGGCAGAATATTAAAGATGCTAAAATCATCAAGCCATTACAGAAGCTGAATTAAGATGCAGTTATTTGAAATTACTGTGTTTGTACCTTCAGATCCCATAATGAAGTGATGGATATCAGGTCCTGTTGACATGCGGGGTACTTGACAGTTTTTTTCTACTATGCCTCTAGGAGTTACCATTTTTATATGGATCACCTGTTTAAACAATATGCAATGACTATAAATACTAACATTAAGCACAAAGTTTTTTGTTTTTCTTTTCTACAAAATTTATATTAAGCTTGATACAGTTCAGCTTTGTAGACTTTAGACATTCTGTAGGCAGCCCCAAGAACTTTTGGGATAACCTGAGGACTGTTAGCAACAATTATTTCTAACACAGTACAGTTTGCCCACACAAGAGATTGTATCCAGTTCTACGCCAAATCAGATCAGCTGTTGCAGACAGTACCAGTTCAAACTGTTTTGTTTCTCAGCATAGACAGTACTTCATGAGTACTAGGATTTTAATCCAGAATATACATAGTACTTCAGAGGGGAAAAAAGTGAGGGTTTAAAATTTGCTTAAGTTTTGCTTTGTAACTGTTGCTTGATAGAGCTAATATAATTCAGTTATCAGTTGCTATAGAAATATTTCTATTAGGAAGAAAGACAGAAGCAAGCTTTGTGAAATAGTTTATCAATATTAAATCTGCCATAGGACTGATACACATGTAAGGCCAGGAGGTTGTTTTTCTTCAGTATTTTTCAATGTTAATGCTTCCAGCTTTATTCACGCACATACAATACAGAGCCCAGATATTTTTTTAATCCTTTATTCAATTTTATATCTAGGAAAGATGAGGTTTGGGGGTTTTTTAGTGAAGTCTTTAAATTAAGCAAAATTACAGAATTTCAACTAATGGCTTTAAAATTTTCAAGCACAGGTAGCTAAGTAATTTTAATCCCGCTCCAAGTTATTCACAAATTTCATTATATGCATTTTATGAACTGTTGATTCTACAGTAAGTGGATTTTAGGCAGCTTATGTAACACACCTTTTCTAGATATAAAGTTTCCTCAGAAGGTAAACACTTCCTTGAAGCTTTCTCACTGAAGCATTTTGAAACTCATGAACTGTTCTGAATCAATTTTCAATCCTATTTCCTCCTAATGACAATTTCAGAAGCTGTTTTAGCCTGAAGTTATGCTTCCATGATGTGAAGCAGAAGGCTTTCCTATTTCCCAGTACAAGCAAACTATACCATTCAGTAACATTTCAGGCAGTAGGGGACAAAATACACTTTGTAAGTGCTAATAGTTTTAGTTCAGTCAGGCCTACTGAATAAAAACTGGAGTTCCTGCCAAGCTGAGTCACTGATAGTAAAATGTCACATCTGTGTACAGAACAAACATGTTTGAACTATGAGGTGATGAAAAAGCCTGAGGTGATGGGGATATATTACCTAGAGTGTGCTACAGGAAACCTACATGTGTGGAAGGGCTATTGTACAAACTATGAGAGAAAGTTGGAAGCTTGAAGCAAAAAGGCAGGCAAAGTCTGAACAGTGATGATTTAACTTCAATATATTTGATATATTTGTTATGACAGAAAAGATAGATTTTTAAGTCAAAGTATGCTTTAAACAATTACCTGGGTTAACATAAAGATGTTCCATTTTAATGTTTAACAGAGTCAAGAGTAGAATACTGCTATTCACAGCCCATTGTTTCCTTCCTCAGGTTTCCTACATACCATGTGGTAGCACAAGATTTCATCATTGTGCAACCACATGGTCAATTAGATCAGCCTACTGATTTGAAAAAACTACTAGTCTAGGGGGAGGTAGGAAGGTGGAAAGAGCTAGCTTGCTGTCACAGTAGCTGATCCAACTAGACAGCTTCAGGAACACGCAACATGTAGGAGAAAACATTAGCCTTTTGGAATCACTCTAGAAATTTGACAAGATTACGACACTGGATTAATAGAGAGCACAAAACGGTGGAATAAGGCACCAGAGTCAGGACAGGGTGACAAAATTCCTTAAGCTAGCCACTGAGTACCAAAATGAAACTGACTTTTAGATCAGTGATAAGGATTATTAGTACTAACACGAAAAGCAATCAACCAAGCACTTCAGTCAAGATTTGATGCCAAAACTGTATCGCTTGTTAAGAGAACCGCAATTCACTATCCCTTTTCCCTCTCATTGAGAGCCATTACAGAAGTTAAGCTTCCAAACAGAATAATTAATTAGAAAAAGTATTAGAAGTATTTACCAGATCTTCAATGTTTCCATAGATGTTTTTTTTCATGCCTGATGCTCGTGTTGCTACCCATCCTCCTAGCGAACTGAACTCCATGGAGTCTGGTTCATGGCCTGTACAGAAGCCACTTTCAGCAAGCTAAAGAAAGGAAAAAAATACGTTCTACAGAGCCTTCTTTTGCTTAGTACTCCAAATATCAATATTCAAGGGTTTTGTGGTTTGGGGTTTTTTTTTTTCGTTTGGTTGGTTTTTTGTTTTTTTTTTTCCTTGTTTTGTTTTGGTTTGGTTTTTTGTTTGTTTTCAAAAAAGTATCCTGACCACACACTCATTTATTCAGGCCTACATTCTGTCTTTGATATGTAAATGAAATGCAAATTGATTCTGCTTTTACTGTGAATACGCTGTGCTACATATCAACCTATAATAGTCCTCCCTTGTATTTTAAAACTAAGGCCTCTATTGTTCATAAAAAGGGGTGAATTCAAGTACATAGGGAAAAAAATTATAACTAAGTAACTGCCAACTTCGCACAAATGCTGCCAATAAATAAGGCACTTAATCTCTTGTTCTTTCTATCCTAATGCGATATGCAGCAGGTCTGCAGAAAATGTGAGCAAATTGCCTGTACTTAATTCTCTCAAGGAGTGATGTGTTTTAATATACAGCCATCTGGTTGGGCTTCCTGTATGCAATGCTTTCAACTATTTGTGATGCAGATCATGCATTCCTGTACATTAAGTAGTCACTTGTTTCTCATTTTTCTGTATTAGCTTGGCTTTGCCATCTGCACAGCACCTGAGGTTGATTTGATGCCCTTAGAACCACAACAAAGCTGTGGGACAGGAAGAATTAAAAGACCCAGCAGTCTCACATAAAGTCATAACTGTGTTAGTGCATTTAAGATGATCAACTTGCATTGACCAACTGATAACAAACCCATTGGACATAGGTACTTAAGTGCACCACATTGAGTTGATCATTGACATGTTGTACAAAGTGGTTCTAACTTAAATGATTGAAAGTCAGTTCTGTGTAATGTCTATGGTAATCCACCTAGCTCACAGCCCTCTCATACCAGAGCTTGTGCCTTTAAATGCTTACTGGTTATATATTAGGCAAGGGCTGGAGCCTGCAGTCTCCTCATTCCCTAAGATGACAAGAAATTTGCTTCACTCACAACTTAGCAGTTTTACAAGTTGTATAAACACAACCACAGCAGAAGATCATGCTTTTGAAAACTTGTAACTGACTGCGCATGTACAAAGCACTTGATTTAAACTCGCTGAATTCTGCTGTATGAACAGCATGGGCTAAGAGCACTTGCAGAACAGGCGAGAGATGCAAGAGACTGTCTCATCCAGAGCTTTTCCTATAGAATCACACTCTGATTGACAATGCTTATTACAAAAGACAATATAAAATATTTTTCTATCTTCATTATCCTTTTGTCACCTTTAGTTCTCATCTACCAGCTATTATTCCATATTCTGTTCTGACAAAAATAAGTTGAGGCTTCTCTATAGAGTCCACTACATCTGGAGTTCTCATCTCAAAGAAAACAGTGTCTTAATCACTCTAGAGTCACTAGCTAAGATAGACAAACTGTGAAGTTTATGTTGATTTTGAATGCTCCATTATATCAGTTACAGCCTAACTTTTGTCAAATATCAGGTTTTCCAAATCTGTATTTGTTGAGAATTCAGATCTTGATTTTAGTTACTGTTATAAGGTTCATGATATCTGTAAATCAGACAGCCTACTAAGTAACTTCAGCATCCAAGAAGAAAACAAAAAACCAACAACAAAAAAAACCACCACCACCAACAAAAAAACGGAACACAGTAAGAGGCACCCAACCTCCTCACTGCAACATAACTCTTAGATAATGCTGGTAAAGCCTCTTGTGGCAACAGAAGTTGGATGAGCCTCCAGTCCAAAGATTATTAAATACTATCAAGCTGCAAACCAAACAAAGAAACAGTTTCCTCTTTGCACAGTCTAAATGTATCTCTGCATTCTACCTGTACTGCAGTGGAAGTCTGCATGGGCATGAACTATAATATTAAATCATAGTTATGCTCAGATTGTACTACACAAAATAAGCACAACTTTAAATCCTAGCTTTAATCACATCCCACTTGCTAGCAATACTGGAATTCCAATATACGTAATAAGAGTTTTAAATATATACACACTTTAAGTAGGTGATCTGATTTTGTATTTTTTTTTGCACATTTAAGAAATTGCACAGAAGTCCTCATGTGCTCAGAGTCACTCTGTATTTTAAAACCTTTGTATGAATACTAGTTTATATTCAATATTAAACAAATTGACAGTCAGTACTCTTTTCATAGCCAAAAGGCTGATTGAAAAAATTTTTGTTGATCAAAAAGATTCAAAATAATATCTGCAACAGTAGGCAGCAAGGGAATGTTGGCCCTTACTCTAAGTGAAAGGAAAAGTAGTGGCATTTAAAGGACAGAATAGTAGTGAAATATCAAAATATTATTCTAGAAAAATGTCATTTAAATGCATATAATATTCTCTTTGCATTTTAATTCCAAACTTGAAATAAACAGATTTGGAAAAGTTAAAATATATCTATTGATAAAGGGAAAATAAAATAAGAGGCAGGAAAGACTATCTTTCTCATCATAAACAGCTCTGTTAGTCAAGCATGACAAGCTTTCTTCTAAGAAGCGGTCTGGAAAAAAGTTCAAACACCCTTGAAATCTCTGCATATTTGTAAAGTGCATTTAAGCACTAAGAAGAGTTTAGACAACATTCAGCTATCAAACAAGTCGTAGAATATATATCTTATTTTAAAATAAGCAGAACTGTACATCCTGAAGAATGGTAACAAACATTCACAACTTGCTTGACTATAGAGAAGTATTGAGAAAGACCTCGAGGAGGTTGCTGTGGCTCAGCTGACAAGCTGCAATTAAAAGCCACTAAAGATCTCTTAGAAATGAAGGCGATTAACCTTCCACTGAACTCTTATTTTGGGCAACTCTCCATCCTTTCTGCTACTCTTGTAGCTGGCCTTAAGAAGCAGCAACAACAGCAATTCTGTTACATGCACTAACCTTTCTGAGGAAACTACCTCTGGCCAAAACACGCGCTATAAAATGACAGTTTGAACTTTTCCTGGTAATTGGTACCTAGTGTCATGCCTTGCAACTACAAGGGTGTGTCTAAGGCCTGAAACAAAAAGCATAGCATTACATCCTATGAATTGTCAACTAATTACTGTAATCACATTTTGTGGCTAGAGCTAAAAGAAAAAAAAAATTAAGATGTTCATCAAACAGCATTCAATGTAATATGGTTCGTAGCCATGCATATATAACGCTTACTACACCAGTCTGCGTGAAAACACTGAAGAATTAAGCTAGAATCAATGATTTAGACACGACAAGAGGAACAGCTAAAAAATATTGAGAAATACTAGGTGCTTGACTAGTTTAAAATACCTGTTTTTCCAGATCCTGTCCAACAATGCCAGCTTCCACACAAGCTGTTAAGTTTTTCTCATCTATCCAGAGAATCCGGTTCTGTTGAAAAGCCAATCAAAACTAAGAATAAGTGTTAAAGATTTTTGTTTATTTCCTTCCCTAATGCTATTCGATCAACATGTCTGGTCATACAGTTTACTATTAATACAACTCCAGTTATTACAGTAGTGGAAGCTGAGCCCCCTCACTCTCTCAAACAGCTACACAACCAGTTACAATTTACAAAGCCACCACTAGAACAGAGTAACATACTTATTAGTCAATTTATACTAGGAATGTTTACAGAAACAATGCAGAAAAGCCGTAAAGAATTAAGTCAAAACTCTTACAGAAGTTAAGCAATACAGTGATTTTCACAAGCAACAATAGAAGGTGCCTGAATCTGACTACCTGGACATTATACACCAAGAAAAGTATTCTTAGACTGCATTCAGTTATGCCAGTTCAGCTCTGATTCTGACACAGTAAGCAATATTTACTACAGGATGTCAGAGCATGTACATACTTCAGAATTTTAAGATAAAGTGATATAATCCTTGCACGTATCTGATAAGACACTGTCCCATCAGTATATTCTACGGAGCAGGAAAAGCAGTAAATACCACAAGTTACATGGTGCACTAAACACAATTGTCAATGAGGACAATCCACATGAAGGAGAAACTTAAATATGGGTTTAGCTTTGTTTATACTAAAGACACCACAGAAGCTTCAGCTTTCAATCTTCTTTCTTATTATGTACACTTCTTGTGTACTTCTATAGTTTTGTGTATTAATATTGTATAGAAAGAGAACAGCTCTAACTTCCCTTTGCCTTGATTTTTCAAATGACAGAAACATCTTGTAGTCAAACTTAAACTATGCTTTAAAGCAATTGTCTCCCCGCATAACATCTGGGCTAACTAATTATTCAAAGTCAGCTATTTCAACTCCTTTCAGACACCTTCAGTTTCAACATAAACTGCCTAACTGATTTAAGGTGCTTATGTAAAGCAGTTTTTATGCAATATATACCCTACATATAAGATGAACACATCCATTAAGTGTCTATTAAAATAGTGAAGCTTAGCCAACCATCTTAACTGCTCTGAGACACCCAGGTTTTAACTCTGACAATGCTTCTTTTCACCTTAATTTCCTTATTTTCTCTCCTTATTAATGATTACAAGAATTACCTGACAGAGTCAAGACACATCAAACTGGTCTGTTTTCTGACTTGGTGTATACTTACAAATCTAGATGACACAAAAGCATGACAATAAGAATTAACTATACTCCTTTCCTACCCCCAAACCAGACAGAAGTCAAAGCTGCAGGCTATGAACCAATGAGCTCAAATTAAGGCCTGAGTCAGTATTGAACTCTCTGGATTTCACTCCATATAGACATCCGAAGAGCTTCCTTCAATACGCAACTATCACCTTTGCCGAAAGGATCACACTGTAACCAGACATACTGCGAAACAAATTCAACTGCAGCACCACTGAGTGGAGAAAAATTCAACCAAAACCCAGGTCTTACCTTCAAGGCTAAAGGAGTTAATAAGCTCAGCAGGTGCTAAGAGGCAGTAGAACCTTACATCAAAGATACAGAGCTGTTTCTGAAGCATCTCATTACCATGACACATAAAACTATCATTTTAAAAGCTCCTTCATAACGGAAAGATGAAAACTAGCACTAAATTTTACAGAATGTCATTTCTAGACTGCCATAAAAGCTATAAACTTCACATTCTCAAGACGCTATCTACACAAAAATCTAGTGGGTTTTTTTTTCTTTAAAGTTGATCCTTCAAGTCAATTTATAGATACTAGGTCACCTTACCAACCTTTGTTTTAAGTATTTTCAAGTCGGCAAAAATTAGTGAAATTTGCAATAAAACTTCCTTCTAGCCTTTCACTTAACCTCAGATAAAAGTTCCAATACAGAAGAAGAGTAGCTTCCTTTGATTTTCACTTAAAGCTGCTATAAGAAGGCTTAACAGTTATTTTTTTTCCTTATTAAATACATACAGGTCATATGAAATAGTACAGAGCTAACATCAACAAAATATCACTTAAAGTGAAAGGGTACCAATTTAATCATGCATGATACAGATTAATACTTCCATCCCTACTTTATCCTTGCAAAGAAAGAAATGTTATTCTGTAGTAGCTAAGTTAAAAAAATAAAGAGACATACCATTTGTGATGTATCTAGGGAGACAATTGTTCTTTTTTCTTCTTCAGGACATTCGAGGGCACTAGAGACACTCGTCCCTCCTGCAAACATGGGAGTGAAATTGTGATCATAAAACTCTCAGGCAGCTTTTCTTCACATACCATCCCTCTCTGCCTCCTTTCTGATAGCTGTATCAGTAAGATCACTGGAGTTAACTGGAGGCTAGCAATTAGCTTTTTAAGGCTATCCATTCTCCCAAACTGGGTTTCACAAAAATCAAGGCAGCATAACTCTGTAACAAACCATGAAATTTTGTGACCATCTCAGCTACTTCTGTTAAGTCCAGAACAGAGTTTTAGAACAAAGAAGAATAAGAAATAAAGTCATCCAAGGAAACGATAGCTATGGTTTCTACATATTCTTTTGAGATCACTATGGAAGCCTTCCACACTTCCATCTAGAAAGCTGGCTTAAGTCTAACTAATACAGGAAGGCAACAGTTATCTGAAAGTAAGAAAAACTGAAAGTGTAGAACTATAAAAAAAGTTAAAAGCAAATGTCAAACTTCTCCAGAGGTTTCTATCTTTATAGGATGTCACAGAACAGCCTCCAAGCAGCCTATGGCTTCTCAAAGACTACAAAAGCCATAGGAAAAGAGAGACTAAGATGCTAAAGAGATCCACAGCAAGGTACCAGAAAAAACAACCAGTAGCAAAGACAGAAACAGTGCAACTAATAAAACAACCTTCAAGAGCAGTAAAGCCCATCACCTTTGCTTCCAACAATAGGAAAGGTGGCATTTTCCTCAAATACTAACGCCTACAGTAATAATTCCAAAAGTTGACCATAGTTCAGAATAAACAGACTTGGAAGAGAATCTGAAGATCTTTCAGTATCCTGGTCAGCAAACAGGATATAGTCAATATTGCTGCTTTCAGCTTTATAAATCTACCAGTACCAAAGGTGACTTCTAGCAGTCTTACAGCTCTCCAAAAGTATCCAGCAAGAGTGAGAGCTTTTCAGGGAAAAACGAGCTCCATTAAGTTTGGTATTGTCTTCAAGTTACATGCTCATCTTTTGAAAGAGCAGATGTCCTATGGGGGCTATGTTTCTATAGCGTAAGCAAGTGCCAAATAAAACACAGATTTATCCCACAGAATTAAGAGTTTTCGACAAAAAGCTTCTCATAGAATAAGCTCATGAAACCAAATATCCTGTGTTCCATGAGCTTTAAGTCAAAACAAGGTAGCTCACCACTCTACTTCAGCAGGCTTAGAGGAAAAAGCATTTACGATTAAAAATCTGAAGTCCTTTAGAAATTTTTTAGGCTGAGAAGGACACATTATATAGGCCTTTACCTGTACTCTGTACCTGGAACATCTCCTGAAAACCCTTTGTCACAGTCTCTACTCTAAATTTCAAACTGAACAATGTCTAAAAGGAAATTAGAATTATGGTTAACGATTTTGCAGTATGGTGTCTGACCACAATCCTCCCAGGACCTATGAGCTTCAACAATACAACAAAAAAACCTAATTCATACATGTTTGTGGGAACAGAGCACAAGTAATGCATCCAAAACCATAATACCTCTAAAATATTTGAATCACTTTACTTATTTCCTAGAAGACTTCCAAGGCACAGAGGTAGATTTCGGCTTTGTACAATCACTCCTTTTGCACATTCAATATTCAAGGTGTTGACATACATTTAATGACTTCCACTAAATTGAATATAGCAGCTTTTAATACTGCAAGATCAAAAAAATTAAGACTACACTTAAAATACTAGTAAAAATCTAACTATTGAACTATTGGTACAGTATATTACTAAGATCACATATTTAAATGGAATGCAAGTGGAATACATTTTCACTAATAATGTTAAACAGATTTAGGATTTCATAGTACTTACCACCAAAAGGTATTATGCAGATATTGTGTTTGCAGGCTAATTCCACAATTTTAACTACGTCTTCATGGCAAACTGAAAAAGACCAAAAAGTAGGATTAATGCTTAGTACTGTTATTTGTGCTTAGCACTAAATATTGCAGCCTAAATAAGTAGTTACTTTTTCCAGAATGCATTCTGTATCTGGTCAAAGAGGGAAGCAGAAATGCTTGCGCACAGGCAAGAAAAAGGATCCAAAAAGAGATCAAACACAATGCATACATGAGTTTTTGCAGATAGCAGAGAATGAGCAGGATTGAATAAATAGGCTTATGAACTCTGGCTACTTTACTTTTTTCATACAGAGCAGCTTTAAATGAAGGTAGTCAATAATTTGAGTTCAGTTGCTTTTGGAGCTGCACAAAATAAAGCTGTGACAAATGCTGTTCACAGTCACCAGTGCTGTCGTGCCAGTACGTACCCTCAAGTAGTGAGATGCATCTTATAATGTCTCTTTTTATGCTTCACGTATGTGATATCCCCCTCCCCACCAAATAAAGGAAGCAACACTGAGCTAAGACTAAGTTCTTACCAGAAATTTTAGGGTTTCTATTGCAGTGCAGCTATCAAAGTATCAAAAAAGTTATAACAGGCAAGGAAAGAGTTGGACTGATACAACTGAACAGAAATTGACAGGTACTGAGATCAAATGGCTTTTTGGTTAGCTTCTGAAGAATGGCACATGGAAAGTAGCTCCTAGTGACCAGAGAAACATGACTCAAGTAGAAAATTCACACAAGTGTGCAAATAAAGTTGTATCAGTTTAACTATTTGTATCTTTCTACTAGACAGAAGTAAGCATATTTTCTGCTACACATTATCTACAACAACATTAGTTAATACTCTATTTCATGTGGGCCTAGCCTGTACTTAGATTGCATTGTTCTTTCTTCAAGTCAATGATCCTTTGTAAAGTGTTCTGATAGGAGTTACAGATGTTACAGGTTTTTTTTTGTTAATGTACAGCATGTCATAAAACAAAGTTCTTTAATACAAGCATTTCACTTACCCTTCTACCATCATGTACTCCTTTAAAAAAAAACAAGATTTAGACTGTCATTTAGATAACTACTCTTGGTGAATGTACAAGTTCAAATTACACTGTGGTTACTTAAGTCATGAATTCAGCTGTCAACAGAAACTTCAGCTATATTTAATAACAACTTTGACTTCCCAATGAAGCAATGGTATTTCACAGACACAACTTGCAATCCAGATGTTAAACAATCATGATTACCACTCATAAGAAAATTCCTTCAGTTTCTGTAAAGACAAGTGAATGCAGTGAACCAAGAGACAGCTTCCTCATGACAAGAAAGCACAGGAGTTTAGTAAACAATGGCCTCCAGGAGCAGAAGGAAGAATAAGACAATTAAAACTTACCAGGCCATACAACTATATCAGGAATTCGCTTAAACATTCCTTCCCTGAGTACAAATATCTCATGTAGGCAGTGACCTGAAACACAAACAGTAAGTTAACAAGTTCAAATAAGGAAGCACAAAAAACAGTACAGCTACATAAATGAAGTTCTCTTACCATGAGCTCTGAATATCCTATCTTCTGCATCCTGCGAGAATGAGATTTTAGTGGCTCTAAGATCTTGAAGAAATTCTTCATTTACAATGGATGGAGGTACATCATTAACATTTAAGGATGCCTACAATACCAGAAAATAAAGTTCAGTAAAGGTAGGTTCACTCTTTCAGCATTTCTGTACAACAGAAATAAAAACAAGTTAACACTAACTGATAGCCAAACAAAACTATTTAAGATCTGAAATACAGAAGTTCACTTCCTCATCTTCAGTCACTGATCCCACTTGACCTACCTGGTACTCAGCTGACTAGATGCACACAGGAAGTATTATTTCAGTAGCACATTCTTACCCTTTTTCCTCCTGAGAAATTTGGAGAAATACACCAGCTTTTGAGTGCATACTGAACAACATAACTTTAAGACTTCAAGATCCAAGAAAAACAGCTGCCTCAACAGAACTAGACTCACCTGTTGATAAAGTGGTAGAGATTGAAAGTCAAAGTTCCTTTTTTAATACACATTCCCCCTCTAATACAGAAAAATACATATACTAAAGCAACTACCCTTACAGTTTTGCTTCTACCAACCCACTTCCTCTCTTCCTCTTATGTACCGGAAGCTAAATCCATCTCAGACCAAAGCCTAATCAGAAGTCCAAAGCAAGGCAAAACTAAGTTTCATCAACTATGCTGGTTATACCAGCATACTTGAATTAGATCTCACACATCAGAAAGACTTCATAAAACCCATGTTCAGTCAGTAACGTCCAGATGTTTCCAGAAAGCCTCTAGCTAGAGGTCCTGATCAACACCTTGGAAAAAAAGCTTTTCTTTTTTGAAAGATACACTGGACATTTTGGCTTACCAACAGGCCTTGAATCAAGGTTCTGTAATTCTAGAGAGAGAATCCCTGCTTAAGGTTTTCTAACAATTCCGGGTCCTTATGACAGATGTCTCATAGTACTCTTACGGCTTCTCAAAGTGCAGATCTAGCCACTTAATTCTCTTTTCTAAAGTCTACTTTAGACGTCAGGCAGACAAAAGCAGAGTTCATGTGTTGACTTTTTAAAGCAGCTTAGAGAATGAGGATTCTTTAGAGGATCCAGTTTCAAAAAAATAAGATCTTTGTAGGCATTAAGTGTAATGCTTTTAAGTGCTTTGAAGGTTCAAAAAAAAAAAAAACACACACTTTTTTTCCTCCTTAACAATGGAGACAATAAATTAATTCACACTTTTCTACGGGTAACTTTCCTAAAGGAAAGTCTTCTATTACAAGTGGCCTCTAATTAAGGAGTCCTTTAATTAGATATAAAGTTTGTCTTGACTAAAAACTAATTTCTGGACTTCAACTCCTATTTTGAAATAAAATGCTGGTCAGGAATCTTATTTTTAGTTATCAGAGTCCCTGAAGTTCAAGAATTGAAAGTTTTTCACTACATCATCTTTTGTTTTAAATTAAAAAAAATCAGGACTTGCACAAAAATTAGTTAAAACATAGTGCAGTACTTCCATGAAAGTCTTGCTGGCAAATTAACTGGCATCACTTTCAACTCAAATAGAACAGCATTCCTGCAATTTTGTTATAAATCAACCAGGAAAGACTATGGGCTGCCTAATGATGCCAGAAAGAGCCTGCTTACAGCCCTACCATCAAAAAGTATTTTGTACAAAATGTTCCATAGTCAAAGAAACTTAGACATTTCTTTGACAAGCCTAGCCTATGCTTTTTGACAAGTACAGAGGAAACAGCAAAATTGAATTCACCTTTCCTTCATGTTCTGAAGTTTCAGCCTTCTACAGAAGTATACCAACCCATCCAAGTTCCGTTTTCTGAAACAGAGTTTTCCCTATCTTTGCTCTACATAACGTCCAGAACAGTTCACACTTGTGTCAACAGGTGTCTTAAGATAAAAGTTGAGAGGATAGTACCAGTTACCAAGCTAATAGCAAGGAAAACAGATTAACAGTCTCCCATCTGCCACCATGGTAGCAGTCTATTCTGAATGCACTGAGTCTTGAAGTAGTGAGAGTTGAAAAAGGGAAGATTTAATAGCTTCAACAGGAAACTTTTCAAGTAGTTAAAAGATCCACTGTGATGCAACTTGCCTACCAGTGTCCACTCTGCAAGAAACTATGTGAGGTTATGTAGAAATTAAGAGTACTTACAGGGTTAATTCAGAAAGTAGTATCTGCATGAGATACGTTCATGACTGACAGCTAACAACATTCAGAAGTTCAAAAGAATAGCCAAGTGTGCGCTTTAGAGTTTTCATATAAGAACACATGACCTAATGAAAACACAGTTGTAACAATGATTTGACTTCTGGAAGAGGATAGATGCTGTTCTGACTTGCTTTAAGGATAATATTATACTTCTTGACATAAGGTGTCAGACATCTAAGAAAAATGCTTTTCCCTCCAACATATTCACTTTCTCACCTCCAAAAACAAAAGTTGAAATTAAGTGTTGCTTAGGCAAGAAGTGCACCGCTACTGAGAGATCATGATTTTAGGGGCCAGTCACAATAAGCACAGAGGAAATCGGGTCTTGGATTGCTGCTCTTAGCTCTTACTATTCTGCTATTAATGCACATTCACAGTGTTGTTTGTTAACTGAAAGAGCAGAGCTGACAGAAACTTGGAAAACACGAGAAACAAACAAGTACGTACTAAATAAAGGTCTTTAAACCACTTTTTAAAAAAATTCCTGCTAGCTCTGCTTACATTTTAAACTTTAGTTTCTTCATGGATTTCCATAGACAGAACTATTTGGTATCATTACAAGTTGATAATCGAGTGCTTGAAGATCTTTGTTCTCCATAAGAGGGACAAAAACTACTTAAAGCTATAAGAATTCCTCGCAGACAGTTTTAAGTATTGAGATTTTTAACTCTCTTCTACAAGTATTTTCATCCTTTAGTTTTCATCTTCAAGATTGAAAAGATAATGGTCACCCATATAAATCTTACACACACAACGCCAAACAAAAATATACCTTTATTTATTCTTACGGGACTGAAATATTTTAAGGTTTGTGCACTGACAGGCTAGAAAGGAAGCCTATATGAACTAGGTCTTAAATCGCTGTCTGTGGTAAGCCTAGTCTGAAAAAGGAAAATGATGTCATCAGGCCTTGAGCATCACAGAAGCAAGGACATTTACTGTTGTTAATTATAACAAAAAAAAAAAATTGCATGCAACAGGTAACCCTTTAGTCTTATAGGACAGCAGCAGGAGGAGATGAGATAGAAAGACAACTGGACCAAGAGTTCCCTCTCCTACTGTTGTTCCTATACTCAAGTTCCTTCATTCTCTGATAATAACAGAAGGTGAAAAACCAGTATAGCATGACAACCTGAAATATAAACTAGAAATTATGACAGACATGAAAATAGGGGACCTGTACTAGTTGAGAATAGCTATAAGTCATCCAGATACATACTGGAGATTCCAAAAAGTTATATTCTGTGTCAAGGTAGTCAGTCTGTCTCAGACTGCAACAAGAACATGAGAACCAGAAGGGCATAACATAACAGGAAAGCATTCAACATTGCTGGGAGATATCCTGAAGGGCTGTTTTGTAATATGTGCTATGGAATCAAGATGCTATTCGAGAATCTGCCCTTGTCCTCCAGCTCTACTTGGTTCTACATTTCTTGTTCCCTTTCTACATGTACAACATCTCTCAGGACCTCTGGTGACAGCAAATTAAAGCAGCTGCCAGTTAAGACTTATCCTGGTCAAGGAAAACACATCAAGATGAATTTTTTCAAGATATATTGGCAGATGGGGATCCTGCAAGTCATAGTAGATGAAAAAATGACTTGATTAACAGAGGACTAAAATGTTTTGAGTTTTCAGGCTCTATGAGATTACCTACTTCAGAGAAAATGCAGTCTTGAACTCACTCAAGAAATGGGTAAAACTTATCCAAAGCAGGGTTGCTACATTCACTGTACAAGCACAGTCTCTTTCTAATGCTGCTTAAGCAGCTATCTAGTTAGGAACCTGCAGCCTCAAAGAAATTCTTAGAAGGGAGTCAAGCATCCTGACTTGACTTACTCTGACATGAGTTACTCTTCTTGAAAAGCAAGATACGGATGCTTCACAAAACCCAAAACATTTTAAATGTGTTGTTTTTCTGAAAGCATTCAGTACAATCTTGAGTAGCCAGTTTTCAGCAGACATGTAAAAAAAAAAACCACAAAAACCAAAACCCACTTACTGTTAAGTAAGAGCTTGGATATTATTAAATACACTGAAAACACAATACAATTTAACTTCATGCTATCTTCTGGTTTTGTTATCATGAACAACATTGAAGTTGCATAAACTATTCCTTCTAGGCTACCAGTTTCTACAATCTTGAAAAGCAACCTACAAACAAGGACAAAAGACCTGCCTGTGTTGGAGACTCATTCCAATAGAAACTACCACCAGTTAACCTGGAACCACAAGTCATGCCAAGTCACTGAATATTTCATGTAGAACACTTTAAAAAAGAAAAAAATGGACGTATTAATACACTATATTTAAATCACGTGCAAGGTAACCTTCAGAACAACAGCTGAATCATGTTTAACAATGTGGTCTTGATTATCACCAAGACTAGTGTTCAAAGGAACTTGTTCAGCTATTTACTTACTCTAGAGGTAGTTTTGTGGTCCAGACTTGCTCCAAAGGTTTTTTCTATCCATTCTTTAAAAGTTGGTAATACCATACCACCTAATCTGTACCTGAAAAGTCAATATTACATAGAGTCATTTCAAATTAAAAGACTGTATGTCAGATACACTTCTTTATTATATGTATGCACAAATAGTTAAGTTTTAAATCAAATTCTTTACCTACAAGCCTGCAAAGCTTCCACATATTTAGTTTTAATGCAACTGCACACTTCATTGTATTTAACTGTTCTGTACTTCACATAAAATCAAATCAATTGTCAGCATCTTAGGTATTTGGTACTGTGGCATCAGGGTTTTCAGATATCCCACCCCCCCCCGTCTTTACTTTTAAGAAAAGTCTCTCCCTCTCAGTAGTGCAGAAAGCAGTGTCACAGTTTACATGCCAGTTACAAGTAGAGACTGTGCGTGTATGGACACACCGCAATGTAAACAACAGCAGTCTCAGACACACAAACCCAGCTCAGTACACCTTACATGTTTTGAAGAAAAACAGTGTTCAAAATTCTTCCCTTAGCATCAGAATGCATCAAAATCCATCAAGCAATACGAATTTATTTCTATCACAAACTCTTTGGAAAGAGATTAGCCATGTGACAGATGAAGATTTACAGACAAGGGACTGAGGAGCTGTTTGTGAACATGTGTACCACATGTGAAAACAAACAAGGCTGGGGACACACTGAAACAGGCAGAAACTATGGCAACTAATTGTATAGATGTACACACCTTGTGCATGTTTGCATATGAATAAGCATTCTCCAATAGGAGAAAAAGGACCTTTCTTTGGTATTAACAGCTTTCAGCAGCTGAAGATCCTTACTATAGTTTGCACCTGGGTCACTGCATTATGCCTCATGTGTTTTGTTTCTAAGATTATTCAATCACTGTTAATTCAATTACGATCCAGTCCTTCACAGCTCTTGCTGCCACCCTACAGCTAAGTCACTTATTACACAGAAAGATCAATTCCTTTTGTTTCCTAATGTCAACTACCTCCCAGTTTTCCTACTGGAAAAAAAAACCAAAAAACCCCCCCAAGCCCCCCCCCCCCGAAAAAAAAACACCCCCCCCCAAAAAAAAAACCTACTCTATTCCTAGAGATAAAAGGCTACAACCATATCTTAACTCAAGCCAGACTCTTCAGCTTGGAAGATAGCATTCAGTCATTTTGCCTGTGACAGTTGTTATTGCATCATCACACCCATATGAATTATATAAAAAGCAAAGTGCAATAAGCAGGGAAAGTTTAATACATTTGCCTCAGGAGTTTGCAACAGAGGTATGGAGAGACTCAAGTCAGCTTCATGTGTTTTCTTCTCCAGACATAATTTTGGATATCGCCAACCTATTACTACAGCTAGCTTGCAAGGGTAACCTTAATCACTTATTCAAAAGACAAACTAAAGCTATCAGAAAATCAACAACTTCTAACTCAAGACAGACAGAAGTCACTGAGCTTACTGCACAGAATGCAATTCATGATTGCTCAGGAAGAAAGCTTTGTATCTACATTGATGGTGCAAGAAGCCCTCAGAAGACCACCTCCTCTCACACACACACACACCCACACACCAAAAAAAAAGACTAATAAGTATAATCTACCTCTGGCAAGACTGTAGAATCTATAATGAAAAGATCTTTTGACACATGGAAAAGCATGGTCTATTGGGAAAGTCAACATGGCTTTCATAAAGGCAACTCCTGTTTCACTAACCCTTGGAGTTGTTTCAGGGTGTGAAAAGTGAGTAAAGGGGATACAACTAACATAAAACTCCACACTCCTTTATACTTCCACAGGTGTTCATCCCAAAAGGTATTTAAGAAAACACACTGCTACAGTACTGAAGGAAAGGTTCTTCTACAGACTGAAGGATAAAATAAAGTTAAGATAAGAAGTAAAGGGCAGGGTTTATTCATCACTGTCTGAGACATACTCAGGAGAGCAGCTTGCCACACACTGGTACTGGGACCAGTTTTACATAATCTCTTCATCAGTGATCTGGTTTCAGTAGTGAACTCTAACCAGGTGAATAACATTAAAAACTCTTTTGAGTAGACAGATACTACGCTGATAGGAAGGAACTCAGGACCTTAAAAAACCCGAACAAACAAATGAAGATGGAAGACGCAGATAATCTCAAGAGAAAAAAAAACCCTCATTACTTGCACATTTTGCAGAATCAGATTAGTAGCCAGTATAGGAAAAATCATGGCATCTTCACTGACAACATACAACAGCAGCCAACAGTGTTATGCATCAACTGGGCAGGTATAAGAAAAGACAGGGGTTTTGTTTTAGCTACTCCATAGAACCCTAGAGTATTTACATCTTGAGTGCTGCACGTAGTTTTTGTCTCTGTATCTCCAAAAAGATGTAGTAGAGCTAGCACAGGTTCAGAGAACAGCAATAGTAAAGACCAAGGGGCCCTACAAGCAGAGACTGAAGGGCCCAGGATTCCTCAGCATGGATAGAAAGTGGAAGAGAGGATACAATTGAGTCTTACGTTATCAGCAAGGCAGTAGATAGGCTGAAGAACTATAATTCACCTAATCCCACAAGACAGGAAGGTATACTTGGTTTAAAACATGAATACTTTACACAACAGCAACCCGGAACTTGCTGCCATGGAATGCTGTAGAGGCAGACAGCATCAGCAGACCTGAAAGCCATTAGTCAAGTTTATGGATATGTAAGTGGATACTAAAAGGATGAGGCATCTACAGCATCTTTGCAGATGCCTATTCTCCTGTTTTCACTTCAAACAATCCTTTTGCCACTGTGAGAAACTTCCACAGAAACTACACTGGTACAGCCCAACAGGGCATTTTAATATCCATCAGTTAGAGAGAGAATGCAGATGGGGAAAAACCACCATTCTCTCCCCATTCTAGAACAGTGACTGGTACTCATCAGTCAAACAGCAGCCTTGATGCTTCCTCCTGAGAGAAAATAAATAAATAAATAAAATCCAAGCCCAACTTTTTATCCTTTTTCCCTTCAAAACACACTATGTAAGTTTTCTATGCAGCATAAGCTAGCCTAGAAAAACTAAAGAGATCAGATGAAAGAATGAGTGACAAAGAGACAAGAGTCACAATCCTGTCAAGAGGAGTGAGACCACCAAGATCTCCCTAAATACTATACAGTGAACTCAACTGCTTAAGACGAGGCTTTGCATTTTAATCTTGGCCTGAAAATTAAGAAATTAAGGATTAAAGTGCTCAACGTCCCAGTTAGGTTTTAATGTCACTTCCTTAAAAAAAAATATTTCTCAGAAAAACAAGCTTGCTGTACAAAGAGCTAGTAGATAAATCATAAGTGTTGCCACTACAGAAGATACAACTGAAGAGCAGTTTTTATTTTTAAGCTCAGAGGATAAACATTATGCATGGAGCTACTTTAAGAAACCTAAAACACAAATTGGAAGTTCAATAAGGCAATTCATTGATGCTCAAGGGATTCTCAAAACCGGCAAAACTGCCCTGATCTGCTGCATGTTATCTAAAGCTTTAGAATATGGTGCAAATTCTCAGTCTGCTTCCACTCTCCAAGGGAAGTTTAATGCACACAGTAGAGAGTTACAGAGAAGACTCACATTAATTTGTCCTTTTAATAAGCCTTCAAACAAGCCACACAGTCTATTTTACTACATGTTAGACTACTGTGTATAGCATTCAGTAAACCTGTTAAATGCAGTACAACTAATAAAAAAAACTTGCTTTATCTCATAATATAGGTTGCCTTCTTGGAATTAATTGAACAGAATAGCTTTTAAACTCTGTTAAAAAGAAAAAAAAAAATCACTAAATACAATACTTCAGTTACACAAATTTTCATCTTACCTTTTTCCTGTGAATTCTGCTTGACCCTTCTTATTGAAGATGAATTTGGAATCATTATATCCCCAGCCATTCCACTTCAGAAGTTCTTGCCTTAAAGGTAGAAAAATATATAAGCGAGGAATGTTAGCATATTGTAAGCCCCAAATGATTTGCAGTTACTTGGCTTTGGAAGAAAGTCTTACCAGACTCTGTCTCTTCTCTGTTAAGAGAAGAATTTTAATTTTTATTTGTTTGACATCACTACTGTAATCCCACTGCATTCTTAATAACATTCACTTGATGAGGAACTCTCAGAGACACATTTGGATTGAAAAATACATTTTGGAAAGCCAACACTCACCCTGCAGGAACTGCAGGAATAACGCAGCAAATAGAACCTGAACGTAACGTCAAAGCCTGCCACTATAAGCAAGGAAATATTAAGAAAACCACACCTGCCAAAACACAACCACAAAATTGAAATACCTTAAGCACAACCATACCAAAACAGACGATCTCAATTATGATAAAGTCATCAGAAGTACAGCAGTGTAAACATACTTCTACTCAGAGATACACAAAGAGTAATTACACATTACTCTAACTTTACTTTAGAAGTTTGCCATTATATTTACATTAGAAATTAAGTCCTAACCTAAAAACTGAATTTTAGTTAATAAAAAGGCATGTTAAAGTCTGAAAACAGATTATTTACCTCACTCCACTATATACAGTGAATGTAGCTCTTACTCTTACATTATACAGCCAGAGTAAGATGATGAACGGGGTGACCATTTCAAAAAGACCTCACAATTCAGAGAAAGTACTGCCTCGAGTCAGTTATAACTCCAGTATTACATACAAGATAACTGGGTGAAGACTGATGAACAAAGGCCTTCATTATAAAAATAATATTAACACAGGCTGCTGACATAGTGTTAGTGTTGCAATTAAATAGACTTGGCTTAACCAAAATTAATTTTCTCCAAACTGCCTGTACACAATGTTTTAATTAATCAAATAAAAAAAAAATCATGGATATTATTTCATTACAATTCTTTGAATCAGACCTTTCAACAAGCATTTAACAAATTTAGCACTTTATAGAGCAAACTTTATAGAGCAGCTTCAGTACTCAGTAACTGATACAGTTTTGTGAAATAGTCAGTCTATGTTGTTCTTCCACACTGAGGAACTGATTCTAAAATTTCAGCCAAAATTAAATTGTTTGAACAGAGAGCTGTCCAGCCCCTGTCTGGCTGCCTCCTATCTCAATAGAGTCAATCTTGACACATGTAGTGTTCACTCAGAAAAGGGCAAGGATTCACTCATGTTCAATAACACAGGAATGTCTTGGGCTACTGCAATATGATATGACGGATTACAAAAAAAAAAAAAAAAGAAGTGTTCTTAGTGCAGTTATGCAGTCTTGTCTATTTTTACATTTATTCCTATATTCTATATATGTATATTTTTAATGCTGTATATATTTATAAGAAATTCCACAAAGACAAGAAGTCATACACAGTTGAGCTGTTCCCAGCTGAAAACAGGCTGACACAGAACTGGCCAACTCAAGGGGCTTTTTTTTTTTTTTTTAAAACCTAAACGCTCCCCTCAAAACCTCATCATTGCAGTCCTCCATAAGGCAATATTTCTCCCTCTGCTGACTAGATGTAGTATTTCTATATACCTGATCTCAATAGTTTGCTGAATCCTGTAAAGCCAGAACAAACTTTATATTAATAACTGAAATTTGAGAAAGGCTCAAGCAGCTTCCCCTCTAATTTAGAGAGGTAAGTCCTCTTACTTGGCATACTTATTTAGCCACTGCCTTGCATGATGCATGAAAACAGGCTAGAGAAACTAGCTGCAAAGCTGGAGACAGACAGATCAAGACACAAAAACAAACAAACAAACAAACAAACAAACCACCCAGGCTCTAAAGGAACTAATGACACAAGAAACTGAAAGCACAGCTTTGAAACTATCATTAGTCCTGAAGTCAATACAAACAGATACTTCCCACAAACTCCAGGGGAGGTATTATTAACTACAGCACTAAAAGACCTGGATACAAGGTCTTTCTGCTAAGCTGCATTCCCAGTTGCTCACCTTTTCTTAAAGGCCTGCTCCCCCACGCTGGTGTTAAACTACCTGACACTTCCATCAGGCTTAAAATCCTTAATCTCTGTTCTGTATTTTAAACTCTTAAGAGTTTATTTTCAGATTGAACTATTCCTGAATAAAATAAATACATAAAGGTTTGCTTTGCCAGACAAGATAGCTCGTTATTAGTGTGATGAGAATAACTGAAGTACATTCTCCGCGGGTCCTGAGGGAACTGGCGGATGAAGTTGCCAAGCCACTGGCTATCGTATTTGAGAAGTTGTGGCGGTCTGGTGAGGTCCCCGATGACTGGAAGAGAGGGAACATAACCCCCATTTTTAAAAACGGGAATAAGGAAGACCCAGGTAACTACAGGCCGGTCAGCCTCACCTCTGTGCCTGGCAAGGTCATGGAGCAGATTCTCCTGGAAACCATGCTAAGGCACATGGAGAGCAAGGAGGTGGTTGGTGACAGCCAACATGGCTTCACCAAGGGCAGATCGTGCTTGACCAATTTGGTGGCCTTCTATGACGGGGTGACGGCATCGGTGGACAAGGGACGAGCAACTGACATCATCTACCTGGACTTGTGCAGAGCTTTTGACACTGTCCCGCACGACATCCTTCTCTCTAAACTAGAGAGACATGGGTTTGATGGACGGACCACTCGCTGGATAAGGAGTTGGCTGGATGGCCGCACTCAGAGAGTGGTGGTCAACGGCTCAACGTCCAAGTGGAGACCGGTCACGAGCGGCGTCCCTCAGGGGTCCGTGCTGGGCCCGGCCCTGTTCAACATCTTTGTTGGCGACATGGACAGTGGGATAGAGTGCACCCTCAGCAAGTTCGCCGACGACACCAAGTTGTGTGGTGCCGTCGATACGCTGGAAGGGAGGGATGCCATCCAGAGGGACCTTGACAGGCTGGAGAGGTGGGCCCGTGCCAACCTCATGAAGTTCAACCAGGCCAAGTGCAAGGTCCTGCACCTGGGTCATGGCAATCCCAGGCACAAATACAGGCTGGGCGGAGAATGGATTGAGAGCAGCCCTGAGGAGAAGGACTTGGGAGTGCTGGTGGATGAGAAGCTTAACATGAGCAGGCAATGCGCCCTTGCAGCCCAGAAGGCCAACCGCATCCTGGGCTGCATCAAGAGAAGCGTGGCCAGCAGGTCGAGGGAGGTGATTCTCCCCCTCTACTCTGCCCTGGTGAGACCCCACCTGGAGTACTGTGTCCAGTTCTGGAGCCCCCAGCACAAGAAGGACATGGACCAGTTGGAGAAGGTCCAGAGGAGGGCCACAAAGATGATAAAAGGGCTGGAGCACCTCTCTTATGAGGACAGGCTGAAAGAGTTGGGGCTGTTCAGCCTGGAGAAGAGGAGGCTCCGGGGAGACCTGATAGTGGTCTTCCAGTACCTCAAGGGGGCCTACAAGAAAGATGGGGATAGGCTGTTTAGTAGGGCCTGTTGCGATAGAACGAGAGGTAATGGTTTTAAAATAGAGGGGGGTAGATTTAGATTGGAAATTAGGAAAAAATTTTTTACAATGCGAGTTATAGAACACTGGAACAGGTTGCCCAGAAAGGTGGTGGAGGCCCCATCTCTGGAAACGTTCAAGGCCAGGCTGGATGAGACTCTTAGCAATCTGACCTAGTCAGGGATGTCCCTGCTCCTTGCAGGGGGGTTTGGACTAGATGACCTTTGAAGGTCCCTTCCAACCCTAACCATTCTATGATTCTATGATTCTATAATATAACAGTTTGCACGTTTGTAGAAGAACAGCTGGTTCTAAAACAGCTCTGCAACCTTATAACACAAAGTCAAGAAATTCACATGCACATCCCACCTCCCCACGTAATGGGCAGTAATAAATCTTGTGACAGATAAACTCTACAACAAGAAGTTAAACATTTAGTTTTCATATTCAAAACTGCATAGAACAAGTCTGAGGCTTCTGTTCAGAGACAGGAAGGGCTTGTTTTTGTAAAAAGTCATCTTACATTTATTCCTTTGTTCTGCCATGCCAGAGTACTGACAGTTTAAGAACTGCTGTTTGATTCACTTACTGTAGTTCCTAGCACTTCATGCCTACATGCTAAGAACAAGGTAGAGGAAATACAGCACGTGACTCCCTAAAAAAGAAGCCTAAAAAGACCAGACACTTTAAAAGACTGATTAGCCAGCTCTGATTTGCAATCGACACAGCGTGGCCAGTTTATCCTGGCGGGACACCAGGTACCCAACCAAAGCCACTCTATCACTCTCCCTTTCTCAGGCAGATAGGGGAGAGAAAACAATGAAAAGCTCATGGGCTGAAAATAGTGTGATGAGGTTAAGCAAATTTAAATATTTCACTTTCATTACAATGCCCAACACTGAAGTACTAGTTTGACCCCATGCAATAAGGATTTTTACAGCAAAATACTTGTTGAACAAGTCAAGTGTTTTCTGCATTGTTCTGGAAAACTGGCTATGGAATAATCAAGGAGATGCTGCGCAGGACATTGTTCAGGTCACAACACAAGGCACTATATTAAGCCCTCAAATGACAATTAGGGCGCCTACAAAGTGGGCAGAAGCTCATGAGGTGTCAGCATGCCAAGCCCGGGGGGGGGGGTGGCCTCCAGTCCACCGGCTGAACTAGTGCTCCTGAGGCATCTGGTCACTCAGCTGAGCAGGCACAGGCCTCTGGACCTGCACTGTTTCAACAAAACTGTACCGGCCAGCACTCTCCAAATCTCATGTTTTAGTGAGAGGCATAGTAACTGGCTGAAAAAGTTCTTCTCTCCTCCTAGGAAACTGAAGAACAAGCACAGGGTCTCCCACAGATATTCAAATACAGTATCGAAAGTTCTGTGCCTGTGGAAATTATACCATGGAGATCATTTGCCAGTACTTTCAAATTCATATCACAAGTGCATATCAGACATCTGCATACACAATACATACAACTGCCAGTTGAGAAGAGTTCTATCAAAAAGTATCACCAACAGCTACAGAGCATTTTCCACGTACATTATGATACCATAACACCAGAAGTAAACAAAGTTTTTTCACTTACTATGAAGTGATGAGATTATGTTAAACGAAATACCAGAACCAAGATAAAGTAATGAATGAACTCCGAATATTAGCATGTGATTTAATAAAGAATGGAATTGCCTTATTACACAGACATTCCAAGCACATAAATTTCAACAAAACTTCCCCCTTCTCCAGAATAATCTGAAGATCTGGTACATTATCTTACACACAAAACTTAGACAAACAGGCTAATTTACTTAAAGGGCAAGTGACAGTCTCATGTACTTGTTTTTTTTTTTGAGAGAAGCAAGATGAAAGTGCAGTTCAACCTAGCTGAATCAATGTGACTCAGGTGGAGCAAAGCCAAGATGCTCACATCAATTCCCTCACAATAATCACCAGCATTTTCAATTAAATCACCAGCTGTTGCTCAGCATTGAAACAATATATGCATAAAATACTCACAGACACTCCTGTTCCATGATCCAAAAACCAACACATTCTTGGAAATTTCTTTAAAGTGGCAGTTTTAAGGGCTACCACATGGGCTAAAGCACCAGTATTTGCCTATGTAACAACGCAAAAAAGTCTTGTAGAGTTCTTGCAACACTCAGTACATAGGTGCAGTAAGACTGAGGCAGTATTACAGTGCCTTAGCACTATTTATAGAATCATAGAATGGTTAGGGTTGGAAGGGACCTTCAAAGGTCATCTAGTCCAACCCCCCTGCAAGGAGCAGGGACATCCCTGGCTAGATCAGGTTGCTCAGAGCCTCATCCAGCCTGGCCTTGAACGTTTCCAGGGATGGGGCCTCCACCACCTTTCTGGGCAACCTGTTCCAGTGTTCTATAACTCACATCGTAAAGATTTTTTTTCTAATTTCCAATCTAAATCTACCCCCCTCTATTTTAAAACCATTACCTCTCGTTCTATTGCAACAGGCCCTACTAAACAGCCTATCCCCGTCTTTCTTGTAGGCCCCCTTGAGGTACTGGAAGACCACTATCAGGTCTCCCCGGAGCCTCCTCTTCCACCAGCTGGAGATCCAGGTGATACCAGAAGGTCTCTCTCCCCGCTCTGGAGCAGTCTCTGTTTGGGTTATGTAGTCACACTTCTCAACCAAGTAAGCAAGCCACTCCAGAGTGTTTTTGAAGCCGGTAATAAATTAGTATCAGGTGCCAGGAAATTAGGAAAGCGAATGTAGCCCTAGGAATCCTTTTAAGAACTACTTTGCAAAAACATCATTTATCTGGAGAAGGCAGCCATACTGCAGGCAGGGAGTATCTGCTGTGTTTGTCATTCTTACATTGCTTCCCTCTTGGAGGATCTTCCCTGCAGCAAACCAAAATGTTATTTGACTTCAGACCTGAGAGCGATTACATCTGTCTTATAATGTTAGACACATTCAGATTCTGTAGCTGACATTTTCAGCTAAACCCCTGCAGCTGCACATACATCTGATTCAGTTGCTATTCTGTTTACTGAACATCCGATATGGCAACACAAACCTGTGTTCATATTCACAGTTTACATCTACAGTAAGTTGCTAATGCAAACAAAAGATGTTAAGTATAAGATAAGATGTCAAGGGTTTAGGTACTCCAAAGTACAGTGTGGGTTTGGTTTTTGTTTGTTTGGGTTTTTTTTTTTAAACAAACTGTTCTGATAAAACAAATGTTAACTCCCCTCACACATGTTCCTAGCCTTGACTACTTCAGTACTCTTTATTTCACCATATTGCAATAAACAAAGCCCCAAGGAAATTGCTGCTTCTCTAGTGTTCTTTCATAGAAACCTTAAGTAAATTAAGGTGAATTAAAGACTCAGGAAAGCCAAGACATCGTATTTGTGTTTCTCAGTATACACTTTGCCAAGTGACAATTCTTTGGCAACAGAATACTTTACTAGAAGCTATCTCTATTCCACCTACTGCTTCAGCTGACACCAGTTTCATTTTTATCTTTGAAGAGACTGTTCTACTACAAAAATGCATGCAGATAGGTACTTCCAGGCAGTAAACTAACAAGCACTTAAATATTTTTCAAACACTAGAGATCAGTCCTTTGAGAAGTATTTTTTGAAAGCTTGCAAAACCATGAGATCTGCTTCGCTACCTTTAAAAAAACAAGTTAATGAAGGAATACATTGTCTGCCATTTATTTGCTCAAGCAAAAAACAACTCGGTTCCTGGACAACACTGGTTTACCTATTGCATAGAGAATTTTTAATATGCTCGGTAGGCAATACATCAGACAACTGCTGAAGAATGCTTTCTGGCGTATACCATCAACCCTGGAGACTTGCACATAACAGCCCAATTTTGGACGTAACACTACAGAGGCATTATGCTTGTCTATCACATTCAGCCTACAACTGATTTTTAATACTTCACATTTGTTCTCCACTAAGAGGTATAACAACATTTCAGGAAAGTTTACTTGTCTGCAACCTGTTACACTATAGATCTCCTTACTTTACTCCAGCTCAAAGTAGAATCATAGCATGGTTTGGGTCGGAAGGGACCTTAAAGATCATCTAGTCCCAACTTTCTTACCATGGGCAGGGACACCTTCCATTAGACCAGTTCGCTCAAAGCACCATCCCACTTGGCCTTGAACACTTCCAGGGATGGAGCACCCACAACTTCTCTGGGTAACCTGTTCCAGTGCCCCACTACTCTCACAGTAAAGAATTTCTTCCTTGTATCCAATCTATAACTTTCAGTTTAAAACCATGACCCTTTGTCCTATCGCTACCTGCACTTGTCAGAAGTCCCTCTCCAGTTCTCCTGTAGGCCCTGTTTAGGTACTGGAAGGCCACTCTAAGGTCTCCCTGAAGCCTCCTCTTCTTCAGGCTGAACAGCCCCAACTCTCTCAGCCTGTCCTCATAGGAAAGGTGCTCCAGCCCTCTGATCATCTTCATGGCCCTCCTCTGGACCCTCTCCAACTGGTCCACATCCTTCTTATGTTGGGGGCTCCAGAACTGGATGCAGTACTCCAGGTGGGGTCTCACCAGGGCAGAGTAGAGGAGCAGAATCACCTTCCTCGATCTGTTGGCCACACTTGTTTTGATGCAGCTCAGGATATAGTTGGCCTTCTGGGCTTGGGCTACAAGCGCACATTGCCAGCTCATGTGAGCTTCTCGTCCATCAACAGCCCCAAGTCCTTCTCCTTAGGGCTCCTCTCAACCCATTCTCTGCCCAAGTCTGTGCTTGGGATTACCTCGATCCAGGTGCAGGACCTTGCACTTGGCCTTGTTGAACTTTGAGGTTCGCATGGGCCCACCTCTCCAGCCTAGCAAGGTCCCTCTGGATGGCATCCCTCCCCTCCAGTGTGTTGACTGCACCACACAGCTTGGTGTCATCATCGAACTTGCTGACGCTGTACTCTATCCCACTGTCCTTGCTACTCACAAAAAGCTGTTAAACAGGGCCTAGTAGCTTCTAGGAAGTCCAAGTAAGTACTTTAGTCTATTGCATCACTTCAGTTTAAATAAACAAATCAAGTTATATAAACAGCTATATACACACATTCATTTTCTTGTACATAACAGTTCAGATCTCAGTAGATATCAAGAAGTCAATCTACAAAACTCTGGTTTTGCTGTAAACTGCTACTTGCTTTTATATAATAATCCCTATGTTGGTGCATATGGAGTCACATTTCCCTTCAGATTATGACATTTTATTTTATCAGGCTAATGTTTCTGTATGAGAATCTTCTTTATCTGTTCCTCTACTTCAAGCATTAACCTTGACTAGCAATTAACCGCTCTGATGCAATCACAGAGCCTTCTCTGAACTGCCAAACCTTCCTCAATGCAACAGGCTTACTCTTCTGATTTATTAAGACTTTCTAGTGGCACCAGCCCTTCCCTTCTTTTCTTTAAGTTTCCACCACCTTAAGTTCAGAAGTCTGCTATATCAGGATGCAGTTCAGTGTCAAGTGTTGTTTAAACAATGTTGTCTAAAGAGTTAAGTGTTTATAATAAAGATTGCTCTGAGTACTGGTGCTAAGCTATGAAGCCTCTTTGATGTTACTTGTTAAATTCAAGTAGTATCAACTCTTTAGTAGTTAATTCATGTTGCTGCTTAATATAGTCATAATCACTAACAACAAATACAGCAAGAATTACAAGAATCTATATAAAGGCACGGCGATATTCACACATTACCCTGAGCAATCTGGGTGTGAACTTGATACAGAGCAGGCAGTGGGCTATATGCTCATCCCTTAGTTTACCCTGGATAACAGTATGCCCGTAATAACTGAGAGATCCACAAGCCTCTCCTCATCCCATAGGAAAGAAGCTTCTCTACAAAGACAGGAAAGTCAGGAAATCCTGCCCTGATTTCTCTTGCTCCAGGACAGAAAAATTTTAAGTCTGCGAGCTACTGAGTCAACATTTAGTTACATTCAATCAATAGTCCCTTCTAATGAGGGACAAGTTATTTGAAGTTTGATTTGAATAAGTTACAATACAAACTATTATGGCAAGATTAACATCAGTGCATGCTCCACCTCTGAGGCACTCTTACTTTTTAGCACATATTAACAGCTACTCTGGTACAACTGTGTTCTAGGGAGTTGTAGCACCTTACTGTTTTCAAAGCAGTACAAGTTGAACGCTTTGTGTACTTAATCTTCAAAATAACTGTATGTGAGGTTTTGACTCAAGTCTCACCAGCAAAGTGAGTTTACTAATAACCAGTCAACAAAAGTCAACAGAATAACATAAAAGTTCAGAAAAAGTAATTTCAAGGAAGAGCTGTTTTCCAACTCAATTTTTTTAATAAGTTTTTCAGCATGCCTATCATCCTGTTAAGGTTTCAACACACATTGTATAATGACGATTCCCATCTTCCAGTGCAACACTGAATTAAAACACAAAGTTCAAGCCAGGAATGCCACCAAGAAATAGCACCTCTCCACTCACAGTACCTAAGATTTTCCTCAGGAGGACACTTACTTAAGAATAGAGTTGTTTGTCTTTTTGAAGTAAATTTCCCATCTCAATAACTGTCATTTTAAGAAGTAGGAATTGTATTACTATATTTAAACAAATCAAGCTGCAAACACATTGCAAAAAAAAAAAAAAAAAGCCTTCAGAGTCATTTTTATTTGAAAACAGGAACAGTTATATGAGCACCCACAGACTCAGTCAATTCTTTGCACTCTCCTTCCTTCCCTCACTGCTGACAAAAAATGTGTGGATAAGATCCTTAACAGTTTGGTCTTTGAACTATCAACAAGAAAAAATCATGTTTCTGTAGGTCACTGTCTAGTGACTATTGGATAAGCAGTCAGAAAAAAGAATTCCTGTGATCAGAGACACGCACCTAAAGTACTACAAAGGGCCTTTTGGTCATAGGAAGTCTTCTACTTTGCAGAAGAAATTTAACATGAGAAGAGTGCATCTAAATTTGGCATAATAGTGTCTGCAGCTTTGACACCATTTCAAACACTACAGGAAAGATAGAACAGGCATAATTAATGAAAATTTTGCTTACAGTACTTTTGGCTGAAGCTTTGCTAGGAAAAAATAAATTAATAGTTTAAACGAGTCAGAAAAGCCAAATCATCATACAGAAGATTGCAACTAAAAAGCGCCTGGGTTTGGACTGTCCTAATATTGCTGATAAAAGCCACACAGTATCACCGTACCCAACTACAGGTCAGCTATTTTTACCAGATTTTTCAATCAACCTTCTAGGTCTCACAAGTATGTTTGACTTCCCTTGGTTGCATTTGACCTGAGATTCCTTACTACTAAATATGGTAAGAAACAGAAAAAGCAGTTAATATGCTTAAAACTATTCATTTCTAAGAAACTTGAGTTAGAGCCTCATGTGTGAGCACATTTTGGGCAGCACCCACACCACATGAAGGTCTCACACGTCTGCAAACAGAGGACTGAAGGCACACACACAATCCCTGTTTTTTCACACGTGCTGCATTCTTCACTATAGCAGCCTCAAAGTATTTTACAAACATCGAGCCTCTTCTCCAGTTACTAAGGAGACTAACAACGACTTTCCGTTTTAATACAACCCCACTTACTACACGAACAAGTGCGAGGCTGAAGACCGCCTTATCATCCGGTCCCTGCAGCGGTGAATCACTTCACCACTTTACCTGCGTTCGGGCTTAGCCCCGTCCTCCTCCCCGACCCCTCCCAGCCCCGCCAACCCTGCAACCCCCCGCACAGCCTACGCGGGGCCTCCCCCGGACCCCCTCAGCCCACGCCCGGCCCCGGGCGGGACCGAGACCGCTCTCCGCGGCGAAGGCTGTCCTAGAGCCGCCCCGCACCGACAGCCGGTGTGCTCCGGGAGCCCGCCCAGCCCGGCATGGACCCCTCGGTGCCGCCCGAGGCCCGCTGCCCCGCGGGGATCCCCCCCGCCCCCCGCCCGCACCCACCGCTTCTTCGGGATGGAGCCGGAGGCCGACCCGGCGGGGCCTCCCTGCGCCTTGCAGGGACTCAGGGAGAGCGCTTCCCGCTCCGGAGCCCGCGGCGAGCCCCGCAGGTGCCCGGAGATGATGCGCAGCCGCCGGCGGGCGGAGGACGGGGAGCCGCCGCCGCCGCTTCCCGCTGCCTCCTCCGCCGCGGCCGCCATGGCACTTCCGTATTGTGCCGCCGACCGCCGCCGGGTGAGAGGTCGGGCGGGCGGAAAGCACCTCCCGGCGCTCCCCTCATATGGGCCGTCCCGGCATGCACCGCTGCCCGCGCGCTTCCCGGTTCCCGCCTCCCGCCGGGGAGGGGCGGGGGGGTGGGAGTGTTGTGTTCGGGGCTGCCGGGGCAGGGCCGCCCGCCCGCCGTGTGCGGTGGCTCGGCCCCGCTCGGCTTTCCTGTCTTTCCCTTCCTTCCCTTCCCGCGCGTATTGCTAGAGCTTGGAAGCCGAGACCTATTTCCATCAGCAGGCTGCATTGCAGCCCGCCAGAATAGCCGCCTGCCTCCGCAGTTCGGGGCTTACGTGACAAAACGAGAGAGAGAAAAAGGCTTTGCTGGAGATTTCTCACCTCTTGAGCTGTAATTATCGCCCCTGTAGATCGCTAAACAGGTTTCAGAGAACACAGAGGTGTGTGTTTTGAGGATGAGGATTGCCTAAATTAGTGATGAAATGCTAATTAATGACAATAACATAGGTGGGTTACTTAAGACAGAGGTTGGTGAAGTGACAGATAATCCTACAGGAGTTACAGATTTTGTCGTTACTGCTGACAGGGACACAGGGCCTTGGTGAGCAGAGGGCTGAGCCAGGTGCCGGTGTGAGCCGGCTGTTCCTCCCACGCCTGCGTTGCTAGAAGAGAGGCTCCAGGCTCCCATCATCCACGTCCCCCAGTAAACCCACACCATGAAATGAACACTGACTGGTGGGAATACATCCACTTCTGTAGCCGGGACGGACATTGCTGGTACAGAACTGTTGATCCTGACCATGTTTGAGTGCTGTGGGAACAGCTGGGATTCACCCTGTAGCATCATTTTGAAGAGGGAGAAGAATTGTGATTGGAGGGGAGATACAGATGTGATGCCAGTGCCAGGTGCTGTCTCTTTTTCCCTTCAGAGAATGAAAAAAGGCTGAACAGACTGAGTACAGACTTCTATGAAGTGAAAGGGAGTAATCAATCTGCCCTTCATGTCCCAGTTATGTTGGTGAGAAATAACGAGCTCAAACTGCAAGATACAACTCCAGTATTAGCATTAGACTACTTTCTAATGGCAGTGAAAATGAAAAACTGTTGTAGTGTACCTAAGCAGAGAATGAAGTCACCTTCATTAAACAGCGTTAAGAACAGACAACAAACATCTATCAGAGATTGTATCGTTATATGCAGTTTTGCTCAGAGCAAGGTGATGGGCTAGATGACCTATTGAGATAAATTCCAACGTTTTCCTTGTGACATATAATACCTACTCACTTGCCACACAGGACCTACTTTCATGATCAGCTTTTGCACTTTGATGGTGCTGACCAGCTTTTTGGAAGTCTTGAAGTGCAATGCTATCTACGAGATTACGAATACTTTGGTAATGACATTTTGCCTATCATGATTGATTTATTTGTTCATTCCTTCCTCATACACCCCTATGCTTGTTATGTCATGTATATGAAATAAAGTCACATACGATGCATAAAACTTACTCTCTTTCCAATCTGTTTCAGGGACCTATTTCTCCCATGATAGTTCAACGTGATACCTTTCCATTAGCCAAGCAACTAGCAGAAAGTTCTCCAGGGAGCAGCATCTAGCAGAAAGTTCTCCAGGGAGCAGTATGTAGAGCACAAGCAATGAAACTTCGGTTCAGTTCCCTCTTCACATGCAATATTCGTGCCTCTTTGAGTCATAGCTCCCCATATATACACCAGAGGTAACGGTATCTCCTTACAGAGACTGATTTGAAGATAAATAAGGACTGTGTGACAGTTCAGGATCAATCCCTGTAAGACCTACTGATGAAGAGCGGTACATTAAAGCCACCCAGGTATTATTACTATTTGTTTTGCTTTTATTCCCACTGTTGTGAATTCATTTTATGCTTTGTGTCCTTTGACTAGAAAATAGTCTACAGTTTTCCTGGGGCAGGAATTGTGCTAGTTGCAATGGGGTCTTACCTTTAGGTTAGGTTTGTGGTATTACTGCAACATAAACAGCTGTTTCGGCAGTTTGATAGTTTGGTTATAGAGTTAAATTTCCCCCCTGTGAGTAATTTGTATACTACTTTCTGGATTAACTTGTGCGTATCCACATTTAACTGTCTGCTGCTGTGGAGGCAGTCTGTAGGGAACAAACACAGGTCTCTCAAGTGAGTTTCCATTCACACTGTTTACTGAAGTTCTGGATATAGCTGGGGGGATTTTGAGTCACAGTTATCTAAATCTTTCCACATTGCTGGATGCTTGCAAAGAGATAGCAGATTCATTGTAGTGGGCTTCATTTCCCAGAATGTTTCTTTGCATCACAGTCACTTGTAAGGAACAATAATGAGCCCATTGCTCATTTATTTGATCCTAATCATAGAAGTTCCCAGTAAAAAACTGAATTCAACTAGTATCTGATCAGTAATATTTGTCACCACCTCAGAACTTCAAAAAGTTCCCAATGAATTTTCAAGTGTGTTTGTGGCTGGAGATTTAACTGGGGGTAGTAGAGGCATGATGGTATGGTTTGGAAACCAGTGAGAGCCCTTGTCTTATGCAGAGCAAAGGTAAAGCTAAGCAACACTTCATTTTTTTGTGCAAGAGGGGTCTTTGCTTACAGTAAGAATGCTGTGTCCTCCTAGTGCTCTGCATGCAGTCCTCAGCTCCCTTGGAAGGATAGCAATCTTTGTAAAATAGAAGCCATAACATAATATACTGGCAGATCATGTTTCTCATAATTTGCCTGAAGTCAATCACGGGCGTATTTTCAAAAAATATTTATAATTGTTTCATATAAAGTCTATCTGATAAGTAGAAGTGCTGAAAAGAAAACCTAGGAAACGCAGGAATTTTGAAAGTAATATGGTTGTGACACCAAAAGGAACGGATTTCAGTAAAAATACCAGCAAATCTACAACATGGTAGTTTGAAGTATGCTAATCATTGCTGAGACAAAGCAGCAGCA
Source organism: Chlamydotis macqueenii (assembly GCF_036417535.1). Taxonomy (NCBI): domain Eukaryota; kingdom Metazoa; phylum Chordata; class Aves; order Otidiformes; family Otididae; genus Chlamydotis; species Chlamydotis macqueenii. The sequence goes on along the minus strand of NC_141561.1, from coordinate 24,765,181 downwards.
TTCAGCATTCCATGAGCTGTTCTTCCCGCGTACCTGAGTGCATCTGCAAGTGTAACTGAGATGCCAGCTCAGCATGACACTCCTCATGTCATCAAAAACCTGCATTTCCAGAATTCTGCACATTGGCATTTTCAATAAACAGTCTTAAAGACAGTTTACAGTGTAATACAAATTAAAGTAG